>NC_137079.1:96075739-96525739 GCF_951640355.1 Cnephaeus nilssonii
TCCAAAGCTGGCCACTGGATTTATTGGTTTGGGGCATTTTTGGAGGGTCTGTGGTACAGGCCAATGTCAAACACTGTTTGTGACTGGTCCTGAGTACCCTGTTTAAAGCAATCAGCAATCCACAGCTTGTGGCTTCCTTCTCCAGGGCTGGATGCATGTGGACAGGACTGATCTGTGCACCAAAGTCTGCTTTTCCTCACCAGAGCTCAAAAGCAGGTTAGGCAACAACTCAAAACACCCAGAGATCAGCTTCTGCCTGTAGGCTGATTGTTAGTCACAGTCACTTAATGAGCCTCAGGCTTTAGAGCTCAGCTGGGTGTGTAAACTCCACAGAGTAGGGTGAGAGGGTTTCCAATGGGTTGGGCAATTTCTCCCCTTCACCTCCCTAGTCTGCCACCCTCCCCCGCCCCCTGCCCCTGAGCAAAAGCTGCATTTATGGGGAAGCTCAGCCTGAGAAAGATGGTTTCTGCCTATGGGGGAACAACTTAGCACATGGATCCCGAAGGTTGCCTTCTGTGCTCCCTCCCCACCAAGCCACCTACCAATTCTTACTAATTTAATCCTTGAATTTGTATTTTGTAAGTCCAATGGGATATGGAGCATGCTCCAGATGCTTAGCACATCCTGCCAGCTCCCAACCTCTATAGGATGAGTTCTTGGACGATTGCTTTTGCCCCAGTGTTTTCTTGACCTTGTAGCCCTCTATTAGCCACTGTTGTTATTTATCTGGATAGCCATCAGGTCACTTTAAAGGAAGAAGGCTCACATTTCACTGACCCCCTCTGACTGTGGAGGGATTCTGGGCATAGAAATAGGGAGAATGGGCCTGGGCTAGCAGCAACCCAGCATGTTTGGCAGGCAACTCATGAGGGGAAAGCCCTTTGGCCATCCCTGAACCAGGTACTGAGTGTAAACCAGCTCACAGAATGGAATCTCTTGAAAGCTATCTATCTACCATGGAATGGGGCAATAAGCCCTTATGACAGGAAGATTAACTGCCCCCCCCCTCCGCAAAAACTGGGGTAAAGAGCTTCCTCATACACACATCAAGTCAAAAGGCAGTGGACCTGACAGTTGTGAGGGTCTACACTTGCCCTGTGAGTATCTCTCCATGTCCAAGGGGCATTACATTAAATGGCAAAAACAAACCAGCAAGACAGGAAAGTTTTATATCTTTGTATCTTAGATGAAACCATTTTGTTGTGTTTTGAATAATGGGCCTTCCATTTTCATTTTGCACATGGGCCTGAAAATTATGTAGTCAGTCCTGAACAAAATCCAAACACCTAGACCCAAATTGGAGCCAGATCTTCCAGATTCCTCTTACATTTCCCACATCACCAAATAAATATTTTTACCAATTTTAATTAATAGTATTTTTTATACATTTAATATTATTCTGTATTACTTTAAGACATACAGCATAATGGTTGGATAGCCATGTACTTTACAGAGTGTTCCCCCAATATTTGAAGTACCCAACTGGCCCCATAAATCGTTATTAAAATATTATTGACTATATTCCCTATGCTACAATTTACATCTCTGTGACTATACTGTAACTACCAATTTGTACTTCTTACTACCCTAACCTTTTTCACCCAGCCCCCCCAACCTCCCTCTCCTCTGTATTCTGTATTTATGAGTCTATTCCTATTTTGTTTGTTTATTTTGTTTTTTAGATTATCCAACTAAATGAAATCATATGTTATTTGTCTTTTTCTGTCTGACTTATTTCACTTAGCATAACACATCCTAGATCCATCTATGCTGTCACAAAAGGTAAGCTTTCATTCTTTCTTATGGCTGAGTAGTATTTCAATCAAATATATAACTTATTCTTCAATATTAATCTTCAAGTCTCTGGCACATTGTTCCTTCCTTTTAAATACCTTTCTTAACCTTCCTATTCACAGTGTTTCCTTTTTATTCTTTATTGTAGCATGTCCTTTAGTTTTCTCATTGTACACATTACACTGTATAATTAATATATTTGTTTACTTACTCATTATCTGTCTCTCCTCAATCGAAGGTAGGCCCCATGAGTAAAATGTCTGTTCTGTCCTGTATCCCCAACAGCTGGCATATTCTCTGGAAAATTATAGGTACTCAATAGGTTATTGTTGAGTGAATAAAAAATAGACATTGTTTCATCATTTACCAAGGAAGTTGATAGGAAAAGGGAAAAAGTATTTAGGGAGTCACAAAAAATATTAAATTTCAAAGAAGGGTTAGGGTTTGAAGTGATGGATGGAAGATAGCACTGGTTTATGTGAAACAGTGATTGAGGTAAATCAGCAAACATTTTTTAAAAGGATTTCTCTGTTCAAATCATGGGGTTGCATGATCTTTCATGCTAAGGTTTTACCATATAGTCAGGAAGAAAGAAAATTTAACATAAAAATAGAATCTAAAGATGTAGTGTATTGGAGCAAGATTTGTAAAGTAATAAAAAAAAGATTAACTTAGCATTTTATACCCAGTGAAACTGTATTTCAAAAAACAAAGGTGAGAGAAAATATGGTGGCTGAATAGGCAGAACTTTCTTGCACCTCCTCCCAGGGCCAGAATGGAAATAAAACTAAAGTGGGAAACATGCACCAGAGTTACCAACTGAGGTCCAGCTGAGGAGACTTATAACAAGGAAAGAATGAAAACACCTGGAGGCCTGTAAGAAGGGCCAGGTTGTGATAGGGGCTGACCCAGCTTCCAGGTGTGACAGGCTGAGAGTGAAGAGGGAGCTTTGGACTACGGGAGGGTCTGTTTCCTCAGAAGATTGAGGCCTGGAGCGCAAGCTGGGCTCCACAACCCAGATCACCAGAGCCGAGACCCGAGGCCCACATAACATCCAGCTGTGAAAAGCAGCAGGGCTGCTGGCTGCTGTGGAGCCTGAAGCCAGTAAACTGGAGCCTGTAGGAGAGAAATCTTCAGTTTAAGTTTTTGTTTGTTTGTTTTTTAAAACCAGAGCAGGAGTTTTCATTTGCAGCTATTCACCCCAGGCTTTGGTGCAGGGAGGGAGGCACAGAGTCCAGGTGCCTAAGGAGAGGCTGGGGTGGGAAAGATTGTGGGGAGATGTAGTAAAGTAGCAGCCAGGACTCCTGCATTTGGTCAAACGCCCTAAACCAAAATGGCCATTTTTCCTGAGAGGAGTTAGCCACTCTCAGTAGCTGCAGAGCAAGAAAAGGAAAAACCCTCACCCTAGGTGATACAGCCTGTCCCATCCTCAGAAGTCCTGCTTGCCACACCCTGCATTTTGACCTTTTCAGAAGAAACAAAAGCAGAGGTCAACAGGTTTGAACAGTCTCAGGGACTGGATTGGAGGAGGGGTCATCTGCCCCACTATCCTGGGAATCTGACTGGTGCTTTCCCCACATGGGAGAGCTAATAGGAATTCCAGGTTTCCAGCTGATCCCATGGGACTGCATCCAAGGATCTCTGCCCAGGGCAGAGTAATCTTTTGGGCTATTTGAAGAGGAGTAACTCTGGGAGAGGGAAACACATACACCCCATTCCCTGAAATCTGAAATGTACCTCCCCCTCATGGGAGACCCAGAGGTCTAGACTCCCGACCCCACCTGAAGCCCTTTCAGCAACAGACTTTTGAGTGATTAAGATTGACAGCTGGCTGGCAGGAGAAGGTAGGCAGAGGAGGAGACTGGGGAACCAGGGGAAGTTGGCTGACCCAGCCCTGGGCCCCATGCTGCTAACCTGCTTTAGAGGGAAGCTTGGTCTCTCCAGCGTGCAGCCCAGTCCTGTGGAGACAGACACACACTGTGGATCACTTGGAGCTTCAAGCAGGTTGCTGAAAGCCAAAAGAGGACATTTTCTGACAGTGGTTAGCACCTAAGTACCTCCCTGGAACCCCAGAACTGGAAAACGGAACAGTCAGCCACAGTCATCAGAAGATCAGGATCCAAAAGGAGCGGCCATGTAGATGAAACTCTGCTAAAACAAGCACCACTCACTTTTTTTTTTTCTCTTTTATTCTTTTCTTTCCTTTTTTACATATTTTTCTATTTCCATTATTTTTTCCTTTTTTATCTTCTTTATCTTTCTGCTTTATTGATTTGTTATTTTCTAGTCTCTATTGTTTTGTTTATATATCTAATTTTCTTCTTCCTTAATCCTACTCATTTTTTTTCTCTTTTTCTCCTGCTTCCTCATCTTTGTTCCTTTTCTTCTTTTAGATCTATTTGCTTTCTCCTCTATTTTCCTTTACAAATTTTTTCTTTTCTTTTCTTCTTCCATTATTTTAATGTGTTTTCCTTCCTCTACTCCCCTAATTCTTTATTCTTTTTTTCTTTATTTCAGTTCTGCACCTACACATTCCTTTTTCTCCACCCCCTTTTGTTTTGGTTTGGTTTTTGTGTGTTGTTGCTTTTGTCTGTTTGTTTTATCTTTCTCCTCATATTTTTTCTTTATTTTATTTCTTCTATCACTCTTGCTCTCTTCTCTTTCCTAATTCTCTCTTCTCTGGTGGTTGCTTTTGTTGTTGCTGTAGAGGTCTTGCGTATGTTTTTGTTTTGTGTTTTGTTGTGTTGTATTTTGTTATTTTCTGTCACCACCTCTGCAACAGCTCATACAACATGGTTGCGGGTAAGCCTCATAGCCAGCCTGCAAGGAGATTCGACCCACAAATGGGACAATAATATTCAAGACTCAACTATAACAGGCAAACCAAAATACTTCAAGGAAGGGGCTTTCCTAGAGCACCTAGCTAAGGACATCTAAGAGACTGCACCACTGGGTCCCACAAAACACCTACTACATAAGACAACCCCACAAAGTCTGGGAGGCATAGCAGTTTAATAGATAGAAACAAATATAAAGGAACATCAAAAATGGGGAGACAAGGAAAAAAACCCTAAATAAAAGAACAGGAGGAATCACCAGTAAATGAACTAAAATAAATGGAGGCAAGCAATTTGTTAGATTAAGAATTCAAATGAATGATAATAACTGTGCTCAAACAACTCAGTGAGAATTATAAGAAACTTAATGAGAAGTATAGGGATTTAATGAGAGCTACATCAACATGAAAAGAGGTTGAAACAATAAGTAAGAATAAATTGGAAATGAGGAATGACATAGCTGAAATAAAGAACACCCTGGAAGAATTCAATAATAAACTAGAAGAAGCTGAGGAATGGATCAGTGACTTACAAGACAAGGTAGAAAAAAACACCCATTCATAGCAGCAATTGGGGAAAAAAATAAAAATCAGGGGGAGAGTTTAAGGGAGCTTTGGGACAACCTGAAATGTAATACCATTTATAGCATAGGGGTGCCAGAAGGGGAGAAATCAAAGCAAGGGAGAGAGAACCTGTTTCAAGAAACAATGACAGAATATTTCTGTAACATGGTAAAAGAGTCACACAAGTTCGGGAAACACAGAGAGTCCAAATCAAGATGAAGCCCCCCAAACCCACACCTAACTACATCATAATTAAAATTGCAAACATTAAAGACAAAGAAGGAATCTTAAAGACTCCAAGAGAAGCCAGAAAGTTACCTACAATGGAGCTGCCATTAGACTATCAGCTGATTTCTTAGTAGAAACACTTCAGGTCAGAAGGGAGTGGCATGAAGTATACAAAGTAATGAAAACCAAGGGTAGCAATACTCATATCTGACAAAATAGACTTCAAAATGAAGGCCATAAAAAGAGATAAAGAAGGCCACTTCATAATACTAAAGGGATTGATACATTAAGACAAATATAACTCTGGTAAACATATATGCACCCAATAGAGGAGTATGCAAATATATATATAAAAAAAATTCAATGGGCAAAAATTAAAACCATTTCTCCTAAGAATGGGAACAAGACAGGGATGTCAGCTTTTACCAAGCTTATTCAACACTAGAGGCCCAATGCACGAAATTTGTACAAGAGTATTAGTAGGCCTTTCTTCCCCTGGCTGCCAGCACCGGCTTCCCTCTGGCGCCTGGGACCCTGGCTTTGTCCAGAAGGATGTCCAGTCTAATTAGCATATTATGCTTTTGTTATTATAGATAGCATTGGAAGTCCTGGCCACAGCGATCAGACAAGAATAAGAAATAAAAGGCATCCAAATTGGAAAGGAGGAAGTAAAACTCCCATTGTTCACAGATGAAATTATATTGTACATAGAAAACCCTAAAGCAGGCGTCCTCAAACTACGGCCCAAGGGCCACATGCAGGTGTTTTTGCTGTTTTGTTTTTTACTTCAAAATAAGATATGTGCAGTGTGCATAGGAATTTGTTCATAGTTTTTCTTAAACTATAGTCCGGCCCTCCAACGGTCTAAGGGACAGTGAACTGGCCCCCTGTTTAAAAAGTTTGAGGACCCCTACCCTGAAGACTCCACCACGAAACTATTAGATTTAATAAATGTATTTGGCAATGTAGCAGGATACAAAATCAACACCCAAAAATTGATGGCTTTTTTAAAATACACTAATAATGAATTCTCAGAAAGAGATACTAAACAAACAATCCCATTTACTATTGCAACAAAAAACTTAAGATACTTAGGAATAAAATCAATGTGGCAAACGACCTGTACTAACAAAACTATAGGACATTGAAAAAAGAGATAGAAAAAGATATAAAGAAGTGGAAGAATATACTGTGTTCATGAACTGGTAGAATCAACATCATTCAAATGTCCATACTACCCAAGGCAATATATAGATTCAATGCAATCCCTATTAAAATACCAACAACATACTTCACAGATCTAGGAAAAATACTCCAAAATTTTATTTGGAATAAAAAAAGACCCTGAATGGCTGCAGCAATCTTGAGAAAGAAAAACAAAGTTGGAGGAATCACAATACGAGAATTCAAGCTATATATGCATAACCATGGACATAGACAATAGGATGGTGAAGGCCTTGGGGGGTGGTCAGGCTAGAGGGGGTTAATAGGAGAGAAAAGGGGACATATGTAACTAGAGGCCCGGTGCACGAAATTCATGCACGGGGGTGTGTGTCCCTCAGCCAGCCTGTACCCTCTCCAATCTGGGACCCCTCAAGGGATGTCCGACTGCCCATTTAGGCCTGATCCTACTCAGGCCTAAACGGGCAGTCGGACATCCCTCTCACAATCCAGGACTGCTGGCTCCCAACTGCTCGCCTGCCTGCCTTCCTGATGGCCCCTAACCGCTTCTGCCTGCCAGCCTGATCACCCCCTAACCACTCCTGTGCCAGCCTGATTGATGCCTAACTGCTCCCCTGCCAGCCCGATTGCCCCTAACTGCCCTCCCCTGCCGGCCTGGTCACCCCAACTGCCCTCCCCTGCTGACCCGGTCACCCCTAACTTTCCTCCCCTGCCAGCCTCATCGCCCCTAACTGCTCTCCCCTGCAGGCCTGGTCCCCCCCAACTGCTCTCCCCTGCAGGTCTGGTCACCTTTAACTGCCCTGTCCTGCAGGCCTGGTCCCCCCCAACTGCTCTCTCCTGCAGGCCTGGGTCCCCCCCAACTGCCCTTCCCTGCAGGCTTGATCGCCCCCAACTGCCCTCCCTTGCTGGCCATCTTGTGGCAGCCATCTTGTGTCCACATGGGGGCAGCCATATTGTGTGTTGGAGTGACAGTCAATTTGCATATTACTCTTTTATTATATAGGATAGAGGCCTGGTAAACAGGTGGGGGCTGGCTGGTTTGCCCTGAAGGGTGTTCTGGATCAGGGTGGGGGTTCTCTTGGGGCATGGGGCGGCCTGGGCGAGGGGCCTGTGGTGGTTTGCAGGCCGGCCACGTCCCACCCCGGTGACCCAAGCATAGGCTGGAAGCAGTTATCTGGGATTTATTTATCTTCTATAATTGAAACTTTGTAGCCTTGAGCAGAGGCCAGGTCAGGCCAGGACAGGCGGGAAGCTTGGCTTCCTCCATCGCCGGGGCAACCCAAGCCTCCGGCTGGCTCCAGCTCCGTGGCCATGGCCATCTTTGTTGGGATTTATTTATTTTCTATAATTGAAACTTTGTAGCCTTGAGCAGAGGCCAGGGCAAGGCCATGGCAGCAGGAAGCTTGGCTTCCTCCATTGCAGGGGGCAACCCAAGCCTCCGCTGGCTCTAGCTTGTGGCCGGCGCCATCTTGGCTGGGTTAATTTGCATACTTGCTCCTGATTGGCTGGTGGGCGTGGCTTGTGGGCATAGCAGAGGTATGGTCAATTTGCATGTTTCTCTTTTATTAGATAGGATACTTTCAACAATAATGAATTATTTTTAAAAAACACAAAAATATCTCACAGATATATTTTTATATTGATTACATGTGGAAATGACAATATTTCATATATACCATAATGTATTAAATAAAAGAAGTATTAAAATTGTTTTCACTGATTTCTTTTTACTTTTTAATAATGGGAGATTTTAAATTACATATCTAGTTCATATCATATTTCTCTGTAAATAAGTGAAATTCCCTCTCATTAACAAAGCTTTGGCCTCAGATTGCACACATGTTGAGTGCTGGCTATGGATAAGAGTTACCATCTTTGCTTTGGCTGTTCTGCCTTGTGCATTCAGGAATACTCAGCCAGCAGCTCAGAACCTCAATTACAACAGTGACCTATGCTATTTCACATCAAGACTCCAGCAAGTCAGTATATTTACCCAAATGATCTTTGATAACACACATACACAGAGCCCAGAGAATTCTTCAGGAAACAAACAAAAAGATAAGAATCTGCACAGGAGATTAGCAATCTACGGATTCAACATAATTCCTATCAAGACACTAATGGCCTATTTCGCAGAACTAGAATAAATATTTCAAAAATTTATATGGAACCACAAAAGACCCCGAATAGCAACAGTGATCTTGAGAAAAAAGAATAAAGTTGGAGGAATCATGCTACTTGATATCAAACTATACTACAAGGCCATAGTAATCAAAACATCATGGTACTAGCATAAAAACAAATATACAGATCAATGGAACAGAACAGAGATCCCAGAAACAAACCCAGGCCTTTACATTTAATTAATATTTGACAATGGGGGAAAAAACATACAATGGGCTAAAGATAGTCTATTCAATATATGGTGTTGGGAAAATTGGACAGATACATGCAAAAAATGAAACTAGACAACCATCTTACACCACACATAAGAATAAACTCAAAATAGATGAAAGACTTAAATGTTAGACTAAAAACCATAAAAATACTAGAAGAAAACATAGGCAGTAAAATCTCAGACATTTCTCATTCCAATATTTTTTCTGATATATCTTCACAAGCAATGGAAACAAAAGAAAAAATAAACAGATGGGACTACATAAAATTAAAAAGGTTTTGCATAGCAAAGGAAACTATCAACAAAATGAAAACACAGCCCACTGAATGGGAGAACATATTCACTGATACATATGATAAGGGGTTAATATACAAAAATGATAAAGAATTTATAAAACTCAACATCAAGAAAACAAAAAACAAATACAATTTAAAAATCGGTAAAGTACTTTAATAGACACTTCTCTAAAGAGGACATACAGATGGCCAATCTTATCTAATAAAAAGGGAATATGCTAATTGACCCTCACACTGTTGCAAAGATGGCAGCACCCACAGCCAATAAGGAGGGAATATGCTAATTACTGCCCCACTCTCAAAGATGGTGGTGCCCACAGCCAATAATGAGGGAATATGCTAATTGACTTCCCCACCCTCAAAGATGGTGGCACCCACAGCCAATAAGGAGGGAATATGCTAATTGACTGCCCCACCCTCAAAGATGGCAGTGCCTACAGCCACAAGATGGCGGCGCCCAGTCCCCTCAGCCCTGCTGGGGTGGCAGGTGTGCGGCTGCCTCCAGAGTCCACCAGTTCCCTCAGCCCCCCAGCCACCCAGGGCTGGCCTGAGGCACAGGCAAGCCTCAGATGTTGGCTGCCCAGCTGCCCAGGGCTGCCTGAGGCTTAGGTAACCAGAGCTGGCCGAGGCTTGTGCTGCTGGAAGTGGCAGCAGCAGAGGTGTGATGGGGGCATTGCCTTCCCCGATCGCCGGGTCGCCTACCGCCCCTGAGGGCTCCCGGACTATGAGAGGGGGCAGGCCAGGCTGAGGGACCACCCCCCCTCCAGTGCATGAATTTTCATGCACCGGGCCTCTAGTAGTTATATAAAAAGATGCTCAAAGTCATTGATCATCAGAGAAATGCAAATTAAAACCACAATGAGATATCACCTCAGGCCCCTCAGAATAGGTACGTGCAGTTTGCAGAAAATTTCCAGGTAATTTGGGTTTTCTTCCACACCACCCAGGGTAGAATCATTGTCCCAGACTTCAGGTGAATGTGGCATTCTCCCAGGAATATTTGTATTTTAAATAGTCACAGGATGGGCACAGTACTAGGAGGAATTCTGGGAACTGAGTTTGGGATGAAGGTGGAGGAAAGCCCCTATCCTCTTTCAGTGATGACAGCATTATGAATAGGGTCTGACTTCAGGGGTTGGAGAAAACTGCCACAATCCATTATTTGCTGCCCTAATGCATAAGTATCACAAAATTAATTTCTACTCAGTTTAATCTCTGCTCATAAATACCAATGGCTAGGGATTATCTTTTTCAAGTAACACAACCACATTTTAACATGTTTTCTGAAGATCCAATACCTTAACCCAAATAATTAGTTTGTGGCAATCTTAGCAATGTTGCAGGCTGGCAGGGGTCATATTTTCAGCTTCACTGAACTTCAAATTATATGGAACTGGAGGCCCGATGCACAAAGATTCATGCAAGAATGAGCCTTCCTTCCCTGGCTGCCAGTACTGCCTTTGCTCCAGCTGGAGCCACCTTTCTGTCTTCCCAGGCTGCCCAGAGGCCTGGAGCGGCAGGGGCAGTGCGGAACACCTGCGTCGTCGCTATGGTGACAATGCAAACATCCCGCCTGCCCCCAGCCTCTTGGCACCTGTGTATGCAAATTAACCCACCATCTTTGTTGGTTTAATTTGTATACTCACTCCTGATTGGCTGGTGGGCGTTGTGAAGGTACGGTCAATTTGCATCTTACTCTTTCATTAGTGTAGATAAGTAATAGCCTATATCTAGGTGGTTTCAGTCTCCTCATTTACTAACTGCCTAGCATGCTTTACTATGTATGATAAATGTTTTACTGCTTTTGGGAGTGAAACGATAATGTAAAAGTAAAATGATATATTTGCTCTGATCAGACATGGCTATTTGGAAACTCTTTTTCTCTGTTTTTCTTTTTATATACTGATACATTTCTTACTTCTAATGCATTTTATTTTTAATCCTCACCTGAGGACATGCCCCTTTATTGATTTGAGAGAGAGAGAGAGAGAGAGAGAGAGAGAGAGAGAGAGAGAGAGAGAGAATGGGAGAGAGAGACATCAAACCTGTAACCTTTTGGTGTATAAAACAACACTCCAACCAACTGAGCCACACTGGCCAGGGCCTTCCAGTGCATTTTGAAAGTGATTCTGACTTACATTATTTTTGCTATTCAGATATTTCAATTAATACAGTTGCCAACACTAAGTACTATATTTCTAGAGGACCACATTCATATAGAATTGTTTACTTTTTAACTTGCAATTGACTGTCTTTTGTTTCAAATGGTATAAACTCAAAAAGGCCAGAAAAATGGATTCTCTCTTTGGCCCTCCAGAAAGGAACCCAGCTGTGCCAACACCTTGATTTTTAGCGCAGTAAACCCAGTGCCAGTTATCTGAACTAAGAACTAGAAGACAAATTTGTGTTGTTTTAAGCTTCGAATGCTATTATTTGTTACAGCAGCAACAGAAAACAAGTAACAGGTGGTGATTGGATTTGTGGTTCTTTATAATCAAAGATAATTCTCCTGACCAACTTAGTATAAAATAAGCATTTTAAAATATCATTTACACATCATTTCTCTTTGTCAGGGTAGACAGCAGTCACAACTGATTTTTTAATGGCTTATGTTTTTAAAAAAATTATGCCACATATAATTATACTAGCGTTCCCGTTGCAGGAAAAATCCTGCAATAGGGTTTCCTGCTGCACTCTACCCTGCCCTGCCTGCTCTCCTCCCTTGTCCCCCGCCCCGCCTTCTCCACCAGACCCCTGCTTTTCTCCCTTCTCTGCCAGCCCGCCCGCTCTTCTTCCTTCTCCCGCGGCCCCGCCTCCGCTCCTCCCTTCTCCCCCAGCCCACCTTCTCCGCCAGCCCGCCTGCTTTTCTCCCTTCTCCCCCGGCCCCGCCTCTGCTCCTCCCTTCTCCTCCCCCCAGCTTGCTTGCTTCTCCGTAGCTTTGCTCCCTTCTGCAGCTCTTGGCTTCTTTCTACACAGTGTTGATATGCAAATTAGCCGCCATCTTTGTTGGGGTAATTTGCATACTCTTCCTGATTGGTTGGTGGGCGTGGCTTGGCTGGTGGGCATGGCTTGGGCATAGCGAAGGTGCGGTCAATTTGCATATTTGTCTATTATTAGGTAGGATTACTCCTGATGAATTTGGGCATGGTTATTTTTTGGACTTCTTTAAAAATTAGATCAGTTGTAAATTCACAGCAAAATTGAGAGGAATGTACAGACATTTCCTATTTACATGCTGGCCTCCACACTTGGTTATTTTTAAAGCCCTAAACATAGACGTTTATTTTTGTTTTAATACCAATTTCACATTCCAGTTTTCCTAAACAGTGTTGTTTTATTTTTTTAAATTTTTTAAATTTGATTTCATAGAGAGGAAGGGAGAAGGAGAGATAGAAACATCAATGATGAGAGAAAATAATCCATTGGCTGCCTCCTGCACGCCCCTGGGGATGGAGCCTGCAACCCAGCATGTGCTCTGACCAGAATCCAAACCTGACCTCCTGGAAGCTCAACTGCTGAGCCACACCTGCCTGGCTAAACAATGTTGCTATAAATTAAGATTTTTATTACTAATTTTTGTAAATCCATTTGCTGTTGTATGAAAACACACAGCAAATTTTCTTTTGTTAGAAACTAAGTTTCATTGAATATTCAAAAAAAATTTAAAAAAAAATCCTCCCTGGAGGGTAGTTTTTAGAGAGAGTGGAAAGGGGGGAGAGAGAGAGAGAGAGAGAGAGAGAGAGAGAGAGAGAGAGAGACATGAGAGAAACACATGAGAAAGACACATGGGTTGGTTGCCTCCTCCACGCGCCCCAACCTGGGCGGGATCTAACCTGCAGCCCAGGTAACTGTCCCCGAACAGGAACCCAGCTGAAACCCTTCAGTGCTCAGGTGGATGCTCTAACCATTGAAAACACCGGCCAGGGCAAGGCCTTACACGTTTTTTTCTTTCTGCCCCAACAGTAACTGCCAGATTAACATTCTCTGTCTCTCCGCCCTCCGCCCACCACCAACTCTGAATACACTCCCGGAAGCTGTGGGAGGAGCCACACCTAGGAGGTGAAGGGATGAGAAACCCACCCTCCTGGAAGGCGTCCTCGAGGTTTTCACATCGTTTCTCCCCCTAAAGCAAGTGCAATTGTGATAACAGAACAAGTGGATGGAGTGTTTGCTTACAGGTTGCATTACTGTGCCTCCCCCTCCCTGCCGCCTTTATAAACAGTTCTTCCAGAGGGGAAAGCTGTGGATGAAGGCAGCGCCCACGGGGGAGAGAACGAATGGCATTTAGAGACCAGAGTAAGGAGGGAGCCAAGTAGCTAATACCAAATTTACTTACTTAACACCATCACTGAATTGCAGTGTTTTTTAAAAATGCACCACTTTTAACCAAAAAGTTAGAGATAAATAACAACTTATGTGGTTTTCGGCAAAAGGCAAGAAAGCCGCAGAGGCAGAGAAAACGGTGACCCAGGCGGTTCTCAGAGACCTGGCCACAGCGGCGGCGCGGCCGTGCGGCGGCGTGCGCGTGCGCGGGCGCCGGGGCGGAGCGAAGTGTAGTCGCGCGCGCGCGCACACGGGTGAGGCGGAAGGCGCGCGCGTGTTCAGGGCCGTCTGGGCGCTAGGGGGCGCTGCGCACCCACTCCGCGCTCTGCCTACCCCCGGCTGCTGTCCGCGGCGGTTCGATTGGAGCAGCCGCCGAAGAGCGCTTGGCGCCATTTTGAAGCGGAGAGGAGGAGGAACGGCCGGGCTGGCTGCGGAAGGGGAGGGGGGGAGGAGACGACTGGATGCGGCGGCGGGTCCCGGAGAGCAGCGGAGTGAGAGGAGTAGCCAGTCGGGCATCCGGAGGTAGGAAACAATTCAGTTAACGGAAAGAAAATGTCTCTCCTTTCTGGTCGCTGTGCTCCATTTTTCAGCGCCCGCCACCGCGGCGGTGTCTGGCAGGGCTCCGCGCCGCCCGTCTCCCAGTCCGGCGAGCCTCCGGGCTTCGGGGGCTGCAGCTCCCTGGCGGCGGGACGCGGACCGGGGGCGTGGGCCGGGCTGCGCGGTGGGGGTGGGGAGGACCGCCGAGGGCGCGCTCTCCACGCCGCGGGCTCGGCTGCAGCCTCGGGAAATTAAACTTGCCGCCGTGGCCCGGCCGGGGCGCCCGCGGCGGCGAAGGCGGCGGGCGGTGACCTTGCGCGCGGGCGGGGGTCCGCGCCCGGCCGCCCCTCCCCCCGGCCCTGGCCGAGCTGCTCCGCGGGCGGCGGCGGCGGCGGCGGCGCGGTGCTGTGCTCTGCGGAGCCCGCCCGCTGGCGGGTTTCCCCCTTCCGATCGAGGGGCGGGGAGCGCGGGACCGCGCGGCGTGCGGGCCTCGGGCGTCCTCGCGCCCTTCGCCGGGTCCCGACGTGCCTCGCCCGCGCCGCCCCGCCTGTGCTGCGGGCGCGGAGAGGGCTGCTCCGGTGACATTTTTACGCGGGTGCTTGCCGGTCGGCGGAGATGAGCCCGCTCGCCGCGCCTCTCGGAGCTGGTGGCAGGGGAGCTGCGGGCCTCGTGGAGCCAGAGCCCGGGACCGGGGCCGTGTCCCAGGCGGCACCTGGGTTCGCGTTTTCCTATGGGAAGCCCCCGAGTGGGAGCGGCGAGGAAAATGGTGTGGGCTTGTACATAGCTGACAGTTCTGCACTTTTTGAGCTGGGTGGCCCTTGCCAAGTTTTTCGTCAGGAGAAAAACCTTGTTGGTTGTCGTTTCTGCCACTGACTCTGGGCATAAACCCGAAGCCGCGCTCGCAGCGGGGCGGTCAATGGACGGCTGGAGTCGGAGCCTTCTGCTTTTCCGCGCCGCCCGCCCCCCGTGCGCTCGGAGTGCGGGACGTTCCCGTCCCTCCGCGGACGGGTTTTAGCGCCACAACCAGCCCGGGAGAGGGAACTCTTTATTTTTGTTTTGAAGAACCTACGATGAGCGCTTGGCTCATATTTTTATTCTAAAACGATGAATGGCCAGTGCTGTTCTGAACGAACCTGCCCTGTTCGTTCAATAGTTTCAGAAACTTGGGATATAGCCCTTAATTTCCAGGAGTGGTCTGCTGTCTTGAGTGAGTTGGGGGTCTTTTCTGCCGTCCCATAACCTCTAAAAACTCGTGTGTTTATAAGTGAGGCAAACTGTAGATGAGTCATGATTATTTAAAACTCGAAGGGTAGTATTGTTCTCAGTTAATACATGTAGATATAGTTCCAACGTAGAGCATTTTCTAGGTTAACTCAAGTAAAATAAAATAGTTAAAATCACAAAAGTGGTATTAAACGAAATGAGGGCCAGAAAGGATGCAGTACTTAATGTCAGGGATGTTAGCATTTTTCGAGACACTAAAATGAGCATTCCTGTGGAGTATGCAGGTCAGTTTGCGGAACTGTTAACCTTGTAGCACCTGGTGTTAGCAGAAAACTTGATTAAAATGTATAATGGTGAGTACATAGGTGAAAGTTTCAGCATGGGACTTCTAATGTTAAGATAGATTTATTCTCAAAAACATATCTTAAGTCAGAACATTATTCCTTCGAAATAAATTTACAAATATACACTGTAAGGTGCACGTCAGAGTCTCTTTGATTATTGAAGTAGCTGAAATAGTAAATTTTTTGGGAGGGCCTTTTTTATGGTTTAATAATTATCCTCTTTTTACTTAGCTGGGTTTTTACTTGAAGGGTGTACTTAATGACAAGGCAGTGGTTGTACTGACTTTTTTTTTTTTTTTAAGCACTTTTGTGCCCCCTTTTTTATTTTCTCACTTTTTTGTTGAAGTTGATCCTCCTTATATTAACTTTGTTTTTTTTTAACAGCAGCTTTTTTCTTTCCTGTAGCTTTTATTTCTGTCTGTCTAAGTCTTTCTTTTCTCTGACTTTCCCACAGAATTAGAGGAGATAATAATGTGGGGATGACACTGATTCTTGTCACGAGACAGTTTGTACTAAACTTATTTTAATATGTAGTTCTAAGTTGACTATTGGATAAAGTTGTTTTAATTTTTAAAGTTTATTTAAAATTGCTCTGTAACTTTAACAGTCACGAAGAGTAACATTTTGAGTACTAGGTTTATCAATACATAATTTGTTAAGCCTAAAATAAAGTGACACCCTATATTAGGCCTTGCGCTGCTGAAGAGTGAAATGGTAGAATATACCTAAAGCTTTGTGAAGAGGGGAATATTTTAGGAGGTTGTGTTCTTTCTGTTTCTCCCTCTTGGAAATTTAGGATTGTTCTTTGGCATCCTCAGTACTACTTAAAAAAAATGTATATGTATAGCCCTGACTGGTTTGGCTCAGTGGATAGAGCGTCGGCCTACGGACCCAAGGGTCCCAGGTTCGAACCCGGTCAAGGGCATGTACCTTGGTTGCGGGCACATGCCCAGTAGGGGGTGTACAGGAGGCAGCTCATCGATGTTTCTAACTCTCTATCCCTCTCCCTTTCTCTCTGTAAAAAATCAATAAAATATATTTTAAAAAAATGTATATATATACACATATATACATTTCAGAGAGGGAGGGAGGGGGAGAGGGAGAGGGAGAAAGGAGAGGGGGGGGGGTCAATGATGAGAAAAAATCATTGATGGGCTGCCTCCTGCACACCCCACACTGTGGATAGAACCTGCAACCAGGGCATGTGCCGTGACCAGGAATGGAACTGTCATCTCCTGTTCATAGGTTGTTGCTCAAAGATTGAGCCATGCCAGCTGGGCAGTATTTATCATGTGTTCCTAGAACTAATAGGAGTGCTCACTGCGATTTAGCTTGGATGACAAGTACTGTATTTATATTAGAAAAGAATAAATTTGTGTTTCCTTTGTTAGTGTTAGATAGCTATAAGGTAAATTTAACATGATCTCCAACTCATCATATACATAAGAAATTAGGTTCAGATTGTAATTTAATTGATTTTCCAAAGTCACAGTCATATTCATGTGGTGGCAATGAGGGCAGCCCTTATTTTTCCTGGAAGCTTGGATGCTTCCCCATAGTCTGCATTGTTTTATTTTGATTTAAGTAATATTTAAAATTATTGCCAAATAGCATGTTATTCTTAATTCCCTTCTCCCATTTTCTTTTCATTCATTCAACAAGAAATAACGTTTCAAGGTTATCGTTTTCAGAGTCTGGTTTTAATAATTTCTGTTCAGGATTCAGTCCTCTTTAGTTTTTTGAGAAGATAACCTCTTGCATGTCTCTGTCTCCTGGAGCTGCTTGCTCTTTCATTGAGTAAAATTACTTGACATGGCATTTATTTACTTTTCATAAAACTTATGAGCCAGAGTAATTTGGAAAAGATAGTATTGAACTTTATTTTGTTACAAGATGCATGTGTTGTATGAGTGTGTGTTTTAACTTTTTAAACACAATTTGTTACACAATCATTTGTCACTTCGAATTACAATAGGTATTTGGTTTAGTATTCCTGATTGGAATATTGAAACTTCTAAAAATAAATCCTGTCATTTCTCTGAGAATGTATTTACTCTTTAAGCCTATTTAAGAAACTTAATGGTTCACAATTCTGACTATTTGGATCTTAGAAGTCAGCTCTTTCCTCACACTATACATATACGAACCATCTGATTATAGCTATTTCCCCCCCATACTTGAAAAAGGTTTTAAAACACTTTCTCACTAAATAGTTCAAAATTAAGGATAAGTATGCTGCTTTGAGACTGTAATTGTTTTAGTTGGCAGGGGTGATCATGTACAGTGAAAAAATCATGAAGAGGAAACTCAAATGTGTAAGACTTAGTTGTTTAAAGTAAATCTTAAAGCCATTAATCTGAGATATTTAAAAATATCCATAATAGTTATTGTGCTCTAGTAATTAGACATTAATCTAAGCAGTAATTAAAATACTTGGTTCAGCCAAGGGGAAAGATTGAAGCAGGAACATGTTTTTGAGGCATCTTTTAAAGTCCCATGACCTCAAAGTACTCCACTCACCTGCCTCTCCCTTTGACAGGGAATGTTCTGGACAGATTCAGTTACAATGAACAAATATTAAGTTTCCATATATGTACAGTACCAGGGCTGATGCAGTAAATAGGACTCTGCCTTAAAGAAGTTTAGAGTAGTGGTTGACCACCTGACACCAAGGTGATGAGAAAAACCTGCTGTTAAGTAATCCTATAAGGGTTGCTTTTTATTTCTTTTTTATTTATTTTTTAATGTGGGAGAGTGAAATTGGCCAAGATTAGATATATAACTGATAGAAGAGGGGATATTGTAATTACCGCCATTATATCTCTTTGTGGGGGAATGGTTAGGGCTTGAAAGAAACCGAGTTTGTGGTTAGTGTAGGGATTCTTTTTCTCTTCTATCATGTCAGAGGAGGTTTAAGAGAAGTGAGTGTTCAGATTTTAAAGAAAAGCCTCAGATATATATTTAAAAATATATCTCTAGCTACCTGAAATTCTGTCAAGGAATTTTAGTTAGCCTTCAGATATAGGGGTAGGGGGTTGGAGAGATGGTGAGAGCAATGGTTAAGGTTGGGGGAATAGAGAACATTAAATAATTATATATTTTAAGTTAAAAGTTATACATGTATATGATAAATTCTAATGATACAGAAAAGTAAAAATAAAAGTTACTTTTTACCTTTTCAGGGCACTCACTATCGCCCTGGCTGGTGTGGCTCAGTTGGTTGAGCGTTGTCTCGTGCACCAAGAGGTCACTGGTCAGATTCCCAGTCAGGGCACATGCCCGGGTTGCAGGCTCCCTAGTAGGAGGCAGCTGATTGATGTTTCCCTCTCCCTCCCCCTAAAAAAGTCAATTTAAAAAATAAAAAGATAACTATTATCTGTTTCTAGAAAGCTTACTTTTCAAAAAATTTTATACAAATTGTATTATATCGTACTGCTGCTTGCTTTTTTAACTGCAATTTACTGTTTCTCCCTAGTTATATCACAGAGCTCTTTTCATATTGACATAATTTTAAAAAATGAGTAGAATAATTTATTATAAGGATGTATCATAATTTGTTTGTACTGACTTCTTTTAAGTGATATTTAGGTTGTAACAATTTACACTAACCAGCAGTACATGAGTGTGCTTGTTTACATGCACGCTGGTATTGGACTTTATTATTAATTATTTGCCAGTTTGATACATGAAATTTACATCTTGTTTTGGGTTTGCGTTTCTTTGATTATGAGTGAGGTTACACATATTTTTTAAATTATGCTTATTGGGTAGAGGGTCCTTGCAGCACAGACTTTAGATGGAGTAGCTTAATTTACTTGTATTCCCATACCCACTCCTCTTATCTAAAATGATCTGAATGATGTGGAACTTTTAGAGAGGAATAAGATTTTGGAGCCCACGCACCTTGAGGAGGAGCAATGGTCTGAATGAAGAGGCTACAGTGCTAGTCTTGGAACAACCAAAGGTCAACGTGAGGTTATTGAAAGCCCCTAACTTGGTGTTAACAGAAGATATATAAAGGCAGGAAGGGAAATTTGATAGAGCAAATTTTGTATAGAATCAGCTCTGTCTCCTGCTTGTCCTGTCCTGTCTTACCACTCTCCTCTCCCACCCCCAATTGTCATTTCATTTTTATATATACTGTTATTTGGTTTGTTCCTCTTCCCTGGTAGGGTGACAGTCTTGACCTTGGTATTTCAGTTCCTTCAGAGATGAGGGACACTTAGTCTTTCTTATCAGGGAAACTTATTTTTCTTCATACTAGTCAAAGGGGGAGCAGTTCTTATTTCTAGCAGTCTTTACATCTATTTTCTGATCTTTAGCAGTTGATACTCTGCTAGAGTTCAGAGGCTATACATACTGAATTGTACAGAAGTCTGGGAATGTTCGCATCACTATGTGGGCTTTGTCTCTATTTAATTCCTACATACTGCCCCTACACCCAGCTTCACTTTTTTATTTTTTAAATTTTATTTTATTGTTTAAAGTATTATATATAGTATTACATATGTCTCCTTTTCCCCCCATTGACCCCCCCTGGCTACCCACACCCCCTGGCACATACCCTCACCTCCCTAGTGTCTGTGTCCATTGGTTACATTGGTTATGCTTATATGCATGCATACAAGTCCTCTGGTTGATCTTACTCCCTCCCCTTCCCCCTTCTCCGCCGCGCTCCCCCCCCCCCCCCCCCCCGCCTTCCCACTGAAGTTTGACAGTCTGATGCTTCTTTGTCTCTGTATATATTTTTGTTCATCAGTTTATGATGTTCATTATATTCCATAAATGAGTGAGATCATGTGATATTTATCTTTCTCTGACTGGCTTATTTCGCTTAGCATAATGCTCTCCAGGTCCATCCATGCTGTTGCAAATGGTAAGAGTTCTTTCTTTTCTTTACAGCAGCGTAGTATTCCATTGTATAGATGTACCACAGCTTTTAATCCACTCATCTGCTGATGGGCACTTAGGTTGTTTCCAAATCTTAGCTATTGTAAATTGTGTTGCTATGACCATAGGGGTGCATATATTCTTTTTTTTTTTTTTTAATATATTTTATTGATTTTTTACAGAGAGGAAAGGAGAGGGATAGAGAGCCAGAAACATCAATGAGAGAGAAACATCGATCAGCTGCCTCCTGCACACCCCCTACTGGGGATGTGCCCGCAACCAAGGTACATGCCCTTGACCGGAATCGAACCTGGGACCTTTCAGTCCCCAGGCTGACGCTCTATCCACTGAGCCAAACCGGCCAGGGCTGCATATATTCTTTTGATTGGTGTTTCTGATTTCTTGGGATACATTCCTAGAAGTGGGATTACTGGGTCAAATGGGAGTTCCATTTTTAATTTTTTGAGGAAACTCCATACTATTTTCCACAGTGGCTACACCAGTCTGCATTCCCACCAGCAGTGCACGAGGGTTCCTTTTTTCCCACATCCTTGCCAGAACTTGTCATTTGTTGATTTGTTGATGATAGCCATTCTGACAGGTCTGAGATGGTACCTCATTGTCGTTTTGATTTGCATGTCTCGAATGATGAGCGACTTAGAGCATGTTTTTATATGTCTCTTGGCCTTCTGTATGTCAACTTTCGAAAGGTGTCTATTTAAGTCCTTTGTCCATTTTTGATTGGATTATCTTCTTTTTGTTAAGATGTATGAGTTTCCTATAAATTTTGGAGATTAGGTCCTTATCGGATGTAACATTGGCAAATATGTTCTCCCATGCAGTGGGCTTTCTTGTTGTTTTGTTGATGGTTTCTTTTGCTGTGCAGAAGCTTTTTATTTTGATGTAGTCCCATTTGTTTATTTTCTCCTTAGTTCCCATTTTTAAATGAAATGAGTTTTTTTCTTAGTAGTCTTGGGAGGTGATTGGTTTAAAGGCTCTTATCTGTCACTGCCCCCGTAGTAACTGTAGAGATGCTATTAATTAGCTTGATTGTGGTGATCTTTTTACAGCGTATACATATATCAAAATATCCAGTTGTATACTTCAAATATTTACATTTATTTAAAGCTGTTTTAAAAAAAGATTCTTGGCCCTTGCCCAGTGGGTCAGTTGGTTGGAGCATTGTTCCATATACCACAAGGTTGTGGGTTTAATCTCCTGTTGGGGAGGTCACGTTTGTGAGGTCGGGGAGCCTAGGGGAAGCAACCAATCAATCAATCAATCAATCAATCGATGTTTCTCCCTCCCCCTCTCTTTAAAAATCAATAAACATATCCTTGGGGGACGTTTAAAAAGAAAAAGAGGTTCTTATCTGTTTCCATTTAGCAATGGCTAGAGACATTCTGGTTGTCAGAATGGGGGTGGGGTGGGGAATGAGAGGTATGGGGTGGGGAAAGGATTGATGCTACTGGCTTCTGATGGGTTGAGGCCAGGGATGTTGCTAAACCTCTTACATTGTTTAGGAAAGCACTCCACAACAAAAAATTATGTGGCCCAAAATGTTAATAGTGCAAAGGTTGAGAAATCCTGGTCTAACTAAGCTTAATTAGGCCTGTCCACCAACTTGATGATAGCAGTCACACAATAGTAATCTTTTATGTAATCTTATGCTTAAAATGGCAAGCTTTGAAATTTAGCTCTTGAGTACTTTTTTCCCTCCTCTTCTGTCTCTTTGGTACCTTTCTTTTCAGCTTTTGACTTCTTTCCTGCCTTTATGGTATAACAAAATTAAGTCAAGGCTTTGTAGTCCTACTTGGAATTTAGAAGGTCACTAGCATTTAAGCCTTGAATAAAGAAGTAGGAGCATATTTAGGCTTGATGAGTGAAGTCTCATTCTAAGGAAGGCAGAAGAACATTAAGCATATAGATTATTTTAAGAATTGAGTCTGTGTGGGTTTTTATCCTGTCCCCATCATGAGCTAGCTGTGTCACCATGGGTACATTACCTAATTTTGCCAAGCCTCAGTTTCTTAATCTGTAAAGTAGGGATAATAGCAGATATCCCATTTTACAAACATATTTATTGAGATATAAATCACATACTATAATTCACTTATTGAAAATGTATAGTTCCTTATTTTCTAGTACATTCACAGGTTTGTACAACTATCACCTCAAACTGATTGTAGAACATTTTTGTCTTTCATAAAAGAAACTCCAAACCCATTAACTGTCACTTCCTATCACCCCTTATCTCATTAGATAAGCCAAGCCAAATGCTTACCGTGATGCCAAGTTGTGCAAGTTTGTAATAAAAAACGACTATAATTTGGGGCAGGGAGACTCTTTATGGCAGTTCATTCATATCTCATTAAGAGAGGCAAGGATGGTTTATTTAATGGATGGATATTTGCATGCTATACTATGCAAGAAAATTATGCTCAGAGATACAGAGATGATATTCCTTCAATTAAGAGATGTAATTCAAGTAGGAGGAAAGATACTAATCTATCTAATAAAAGAGTAATATGCAAATTGACCATCACTCCAACACACAAGACGGCTGCCCCCATGTGGTCAAAGATGGCTGCCCCCTTGTGGACACAAGATGGCCGCCACAAAATGGCCAGCAGGGGAGGGCAGTTGGAAGGGACCAGGCCTGCAAGGGAGGGCAGTTGTGTGCGATCAGGCCAGCAGGGAGGGCAGTTGGGGGCGATCAAGCCTGAAGGGGAGGGCAGTTAGGGGTGACTAGGCTGGCAGAGGAGGGAAGTTGGGGGCGACCAGGCCTTCAGGGAAGGGCAGTTGGGGGAGACCAGGCCAGCAGGGGAGGGCAGTTGAGGGGGACCAGGCCTGCAGGGGAGGGCAGTTAGGGGTGACCAGGCCTGCAGGGGAGCAGTTAGGCATCAATCAGGCTGGCAGGGGAGTGGTTAGGGGGTGATCAGGCTGGTAGGCAGAAGCGGTTAGGGGCAACCAGGAAGGCAGGCAGGCGAGCAGTTGGGAGCCAGCAGTCCTGGATTGTGAGAGGGATGTCCGACTGCCTGTTTAGGCCCGATCCTAAATGGGCAGTTGGACATCCCTCGAGGGGTCCCAGATTGGAGAGGGTGCAGGCTGGGCTGAGGGACACCACGTCCCCACCCCCCCACCCCTCCCGTGCACGAATTTCATGCACCGGGCCTTTAGTGTATTATAAAATACCAGTTATAATTATAAAACAAGGCAGAATATAGTGCTTTCAGGAAGGTGTAAACAAATACTTGAAATGAAAAGTTTGATAAAAGGATACTGAATGATGGTGTTAGGTTAAGAGTGTAAGAATCATGAAAAACTTACTGAATGAGGGATCATTTTGGCCAAATATTAGAAAATAAAATATGAGACTTTAACTTCTATAAGTATGCTGTTTGAGGTATTGGTAATATCATCATCATCATGTTTTTACTGCTTTGTGCTGCTGTCAAATGATTGCCTCTCATAGCTTATACCCACACCCTTTTTTGATGTTTCTAATTAGTTGTGAATTTGGGAAATTATCTAAATGTATTAAATAAGCTTTCAGTGAGAGCCTGATGTCTGTGAGAAAAGGATATGAATATGTGGTCTTATGCTGTCACTTTGAGTTAGTTGCCTTTTTAGTTTATTCTCTGGGTTAATTGGGTTTATAGAATAAATGATTCCTAGATAAATGAGGCTCAGATAAGTGTTTTCCTCTTCAAGGCTTCTATTAACAACTGTATCTCTCACTCTCTCCAAATTTTCTTTTTCTAGTATACTGTTGGACACAATACCTCCAGTACAACATGTCTTAAAAACTGAGCTGTCTTCCTCTACTGTTTAACATCATGCTTTGGTTAATAACACAGATACTTTTTTTTATGTTCTTTTCTTTTTAGTTGTAGAGGATGACTAGATTTGTTACCAAGTCAGAAACCTAGAAGTCATCTGGACCTCTTCATCTCCTGTACTTCTCACATCATATAATTACCAAATTCTGTTGAATATTATAGCATTTGCAAAGTTTTTTTTACACTCTATGCACACTTCAAAAACAAAAAAGCAAAAAGAGAAGAAAAGAAATACAATAAAAAGTCTACATCTGCCTAGTTTCCAGCAGGGGAGGGCAGTTGGGAGGGACCGTAGTAGGGCAGTAGTTTACTGATGTTATTGATTTCTTATATATTCTTCTGAGGATTTAAAAAAATACAACCATACACAAATGTGTTCAGTCTACCTTGCTTCCCCTCCACCCCCGCACACACAAGTTTTTCACTAATTCTGGAAACTTGAACCATTTTGTCCTTTACTTTTTTCACTTAACAATGTATTTGAGATCTTTCCATATTGATGTATAAAGTGGTAGTGTGGGCGTGCTATCTCAACAGCTGCAGTGTTCATTTTTATTTATGTACTATAATTTAACTAGTTCATTGTCTGATAGGTTGTTTCTAGTTTTTACCTTTATAAAAATGCTTTATTAGCAACCTTGTACTTATATCGTTTTGTACATACAGAGGTGTGACTATAGGATAAATTCCTCAAAGTGGAATTGGTGAGTCAAAGAATAACAGATAGAATTTTGGTAGATACTGTTAGATACTGTTAAATTGCCCTTCATAGAGGTTGCAATTGTAATACTGGAGAACTAGTGGCCCGGTGCACGAAATTCGTACACGGGGGGGGGGGGGGGGGGGTTCCAAGCTGGGCAGCAGGGAGGAGATGCCCATCACGTGCCAGGTCTCCCCATCGGACACCACTGAGGTCTGGAAGGACAGCAGCTGCACGCCTGCCTCTGCCAGGAGCCCAATCATGGTAGGCAGCATGGCAGGGTTGGAGGGCTAGCCCGGAACAGGAGCAGGGGCAGACCCCTGTAGAGAGGCACTTCTGGTCTGAAGGCAGCTCCGATGAGTGCCTGCAGCACAGATGCGGTTCCCTGGACAAAGCCCACAGCCTGGTAGGGGACATCTGCCAGGGCCACGCTCAGGAGACCTTCCCCGCATCCTTGCTCTCCTGGCACAATGGGGTTATGGGAGGTGGTTACATTGAGGCCGGCCTCCTTCACCATTGGCGTTCACCAAGTTCACATCCGCATGATTAGAAGCGTCTTTGAGGAGGCCGACAATGACTGCGGGCCTCAGGCAGTTCCCGGCATTCCTCAGGGATAAGCCCTGCGTTACCCCCTGGATGGTCCCTTTGGGGGACCCTGCCCAGGCTCGCATCAGAGTCCCCAGAGCTTCTGCCAGACCCATCCAAGGTTTGTTGTGCGGAGAGAAGGCACTGGTAAGGGCCTGGGCATTCACGACCCCGACGAGGGCTCTCCCCTTCACCATATCCACGAACTGGACAGCGATCTCCTCCCCGATCTCCTCCCCGCAGTGGATCTGGGCCTCCTTGGTGCTGGCGCCCAGGTGGGGGCAGCTGATGACATTCTTGTGGTCTACCAAGGCACAGTCCCGAGGCAGCTCCTCCGTGAACACGTCCAGCGCTGCGCCCGTGCACTGCCTTGACGGCAGGGCCCGGAGCAGGGCGCCCTCGTCCACAATCCCTCCGCGGGCGCAGTTCACCATGCGCATGCTCTTGCACAGGGCGAAGATGCTGTCGTTCAGCAAACTTGTCGTGGACGTCTGGAGAGGGGTGTGCACAGTGATGAAGTCACAGAGGGGCCAGATCTCCTCCAGGGGCAGCTGCTGAACACTGAAGGAGGCCGAGACCTCTGGTGAGATGATGGGGTTGTACCCTACAGCAGGCGTCCTCAAACTACGGCCCGCGGGCCACATGTGGGTGTTTTTGCCATTTTGTTTTTTTACTTCAAAATAAGATATGTGCAGTGTGCATAGGAATTTGTTCATAGTTTTTTTAAACTATAGTCCGGCCCTCCAACGGTCTGAGGGACAGTGAACTGGCCCCCTGTTTAAAAAGTTTGAGGACCCCTGCCCTACAGTCTTCATCCCAAAGGACTACATCCGGACAGCCACCTCTCTCCCGATCCTCCCCAGGCCAAGTATTCCCAGGGTCTTTCCATTCAACTCGGTTCCCATGAACTTCTTTCGGTCCCATTTGCCATCCTTCATCAAAGCCGTCGCCTGGGGAATCTGCCTGGCCAGACACATGATCATTCCACAGGTGAGCTCCGCAGCACTAAGACTGTTCCCATTGGGAGTGTTCATGACCAGGATGCCTTTCTTCATGGCGGCCTCCAGATCCACGTTGTCCACACCGGTGCCAGCCCTGCCCACCACCTGGAGCTTCTCTGCTGTGTTGATGACATCCGCGGTCACCTTGGTGGCCGAGCGGAAGATAAGGCCTTCGCAGTCCTGCAGCTCGGCTATCAGCTCCTTTTTGCTCAGGTTCTGCTTCTCCACCACCTGCAGCCCTCCATCTTGCAGGACCTTCCGGCAGCAAGGGTCCAGGCTGTCACTAATGAGCACTTCCTGTAGATTTGCGAAGGCCATTGGTGGAGCCGGCCTCGGGATCGACTGCTCTCCCTGGACAGAAACACCTCTGAGCCCCCAGATTTGCTTCTGATTGGTCGGTTTCTATGCCAGTTAGCGTCAAAAGCTCCGCCTCCTAGGCAGCCATTGGTTCCTCACACTACACCCAGATTTGGTTCTGATTGGTCAGTTTCTATGCCAGTCAGTGTCTCTGGGCCTATCAACAGGGCCTGATCAGAAAGGCAGGGCTGATCAGCAGCCTTGGTGGAGTCCTGGAGAGAAATGGAGGCGTGGCTGCTGGCCAGACTGGGAGAGAAAGAGAGGCAAGTGCTGGTCAAAAGCTGCCACAGAGGCAATGGGTCAGTCCCTGCTTCTCTCTCTGGCCCTGATTCGCAGCCCCCTCAGCAGTCAGTGCTGGGGCACCATGCCTGCAGCGGAAGCAGTCAGCGCTGGCTTGCCATGGCAACCCAACACTGACTTCTGGTCTGGCCGAGCTTTGGTTGCAACAGTGTTACACCCTGGCTCTTTATTATAGAGATATTTGTTTCCCCTATAGCCTTGCCAAACAGTGTATAATCATACTTTTTAGATTTTTGTCAATATAATAGGTGAAAAATGTTATCTCTGTAGTTTTAATTTACATTTCTCTTATGAGTGAAACTGAGCATCTTATCATATGTTTAAGAGCCATTTTTATTTTTCCTGTGAACTGTCTGACCTTAATTTTTTCCCATTTTCCTGTCTATTTGGGGGATTCTTAAATTTTCTCTTCTCTCTATGTGCCATTGGTTGGTTTACTAATAGTAAGCATGATCTGCTTGTCCTGCAGTTGCCTTCTGACAGGTCTCTGCTTCCAATTGCACTCCCTTCTAGGTTCTCATAATTGTTAACAGAGTGATATTTCTAATTGCAAATTTGAATGTCATTTCCTGACTTACACAACTATTCAGTGGTTCTTTCCTGCCTGTATAATCCAAATAAATACCTTGGCATTAGCATGGTACCTACCTATCACGCTAGCATTTCTTTTTATTTCCTCAAGCATTCTCTAAACTCCAAAAACACTCAACTGCTCCTAGCTCCCTGTTGTGTTAGACCCTTTGTCTTTGCACGTATTATTTCTCTGTTTATAATGGTCTACTAGAGGCCTGGTGCACCAATTTGTGCACAGGTGGGGTCTGGCTGGCCCGCCCTGATCGGGTGATCAGGCCGGGCTGGCTGGGGGGAGGGGCCGTGGGTGGTTGGCTGGCCGGCCCTGGCCCTGGTCGAATTCCTGGTCGAGGGGACAATTTGCATATTAGCCTTTTATTATATAGGATTCCTGCTTGTTCACATGTCCAGTGTCTTGCTTTTCTTCTACTTTTTAAAAATTAATCTTTATTGTTGAGATTATTACAGATGTTCCTCTTTTTGCCTCCCATAACTCCCCTCCACCAGTTTCTACCCCACCCTAGCCCCTCCCCACCCTATTGTCTGTGTCCATAGGTAATGCATACATGCATATAAGATCTTTGTCTAATCTCTTCCCCCATCTGCACCCCCCACACCACTTTCTCTCTGAGAATTGTCAGTTTGTTCCATTTCCATGCCCCGATTCTGTTCCATTCACAAGTTTATTCTGTTCATCAGATTTTTTATTCATTTGATTTTTAGATTCACTTGTTGATAGGTATGTATTTGTTGTCTCTTTGTTGTTCATATTTTTTATTTTTACCTTTCTATTCTTCTTCCTCTTCTTAAAGAATACCCTTCAGCATTTCATATATACTGCTTTGGTGGTGATGAACTCCTTTAGCTTTTTCTTGTCTGTGAAGCTCCTTATTTGACCTTCAATTCTAAATGATAGCTTTGCTGGGTAAAATATTCTTGGTTGTGGGTTCTTGTTATTCATCACTTTGAATATTTCTTGCCACTCCCTTCTGGCCTGCATAGTTTCTGTTGAGAAATCAGCTCACAGTCTTATGGGCACTCCCTTATAGGTAACTTAATTGTTTTTCTCTTGCTGCTTTTAAGATTCTATCTTTGAAGATTCTCTCTTTGGCATTTTAATTATGATGTGTCTTTGTGTGGTCCTTTTTGGATTCCTCTTGTTTGGGGTTCTCTGTACTTCCTGGACTTGTAAGTCTATTTCTTTCACCAGGTGGGGGAAATTTTCTGTCATTATTTCTTCAAATAGGTTTTCAGTATCTTGCTCTCTCTCTTCTTCTGGCACCCCCATAATTCAGATATTGGTATGCTTGAAGTTGTCCCAGAGGCTCCTTACACTGTCTTCATATTTTTGGATTCCTTTTTCTTTTTGCTCTTCTGGTTGGATGTTTTTTGCTTCCTCATATTTCAAATCATTGATTTGATTCTCAGGTTCCTCTAATCTACTGTTGAATCCCTGTATATTATTCTTTATTTCAGTCAGCATATGCTTAATTTCTGACTGGTCCTTTTCCATTTTTTTTTTGGCATTCTCACTAAGATCCTTGAAAGTCTCACTAAGTTTCTTGGAGGATTCTAGAAGATTCTTGAGTAACCTTATAACTGTGGTTTTGAACTCTGTATCCAGTAGTTTGCTTTCTTCCATTTCTTTCATTTGTGGCATGTTTCTTTGTCTCTGCATTTTGGCTGCTTCCCTGTGTTTGTTTCTATGTATTGGGTAGCTGCTAAGTCTTCTTGAGTTGATGGAGTAGCCTTGTGTAGTAGGTGTCCCACAGGGCCTAGTGGCTCAGCCTCCCCAATCACCTGAGGTGGACACTCTTGGTGCACTCCTTAGTGGGCTGTGTGGACAGTCTTGTTGTAGTTGAGCCTTGACTGCTGTTGGCATCATTTGGAGGAATTGACCTCCAGGCCAATTGGCTATGGGGACCAGCTGGGACTACAGTGGGAGAGCTGCTGTGCAGGAGACACCCTTATGGAGCAGGACTTGCTTCAGTGGGGCGTTGGTGCTCACTAAGTCTGCCCATTGAGTGTGTCACTTATGGATGTAAAGAGTTGTAATTTGCTATGGTCTCACACTGACCACTCGGTACACTGGCTCTTGGGTCTCCAGGGAGGTGCAAAGTCAGCCACTGCCTGGGGCTATCCAGCAGGAGCTAGAGAGAGCTCTGCAGATTTCTCCCCATTAATCAGGTTTCGAAGTGCCCAGACGAGGCCCAGCTGTAAAGCTAGGCAGGCTGCTGCTGGTGCTGGATTTTGGGCCTTTGATTGATAGGTTTGGGGCTCCCTGACCCAGCTGCAGCTTGCTTAACAGAGTTTTAGCCTGAGAAAGGACAGACCATTCAATACAAAAGACGCTGCATACAGCTTGGGTGGGGTTGTAAATTGGGTAGGGTGGGGATCAGGAATCACTAGGGCAGTGATGGGCAACCTTTTGAGCTTGGTGTGTCAAACTTCGCCAAAAAACTGAGCATAACTCGGATAGTGTGTCACTTTGAGGAAAAAACATTATTTCGCAAATGTTTCATCCTTAGGAGCAGCAAATGGCTACGCGTGTCAGTGCTGACACGCGTGTCATAGGTTCGTCATTACTGCACTAGGGTGAAGCAAACAGAAATGGCTACCAGTCAGCCCTGCACCGGGAAGGTCCCAGCATGGGAACAATGACCGCTGTGAGCACCTTCATGTGGAAGAAAGCCACCCCCGAGTTCCTGCCCTGATGCCAGACAGTCCCGTTTCTCCCCGTATGTGTCTGGGTCCCCTGGAGCCTCGCCTGGTACTGGAGCTCAGAGGAAGTGGGAGCTTGTAAATTCAGTGCATGGTGCTGGCCTTTTAAGAGGAGCAGCTGGGTCTCCAGCAGCCTGTGCATCACTCAGCCCCAATCCGCACTGATTTTTACAGTCCGTAGTTCTTACTGCCTGTAGAGACTTCTTTCCCCAGCTCTGGGACCCTGGGCTGGGGGTCTGGTGTGGGGCTGGGATCCCTCGCTCCTCCAGGTGGCCTCCACAGAGGCAGTCTCCCTTCCAATTAAAAAAGCAGCACACCCAGGTTCCAGACCAGCCTGTTCCATGCCTCTGCACCTCCTACCAGTCTCAATGCACTTCTTTACCTCTGTAGATGTAGTACTTCCACTCAGCAAGATTTCCTGTGGTTCTGGATGATAGTTGATTTGTATTTTAGTTGTAATTTTGATGTGGTTGTGGGAGGCAGCAAGTACAGGCGTTTATGTATGCCACAATCTTGGTTCTCTCCAGTGTCTTTCTTTTCATTCTTCACCTAATGGAAAGGCTTTCTGAAACCTAATTCTTCTTTCAGGCAATGTATGATGGGTACTCTTTTTTCCTCACAAGACTGTGTGTATCTCTGTAATGGAAACCTCTCGTTGTGTGTTGTTATTTATTTGACTGTGTTTCCTTGTTAGATTCTTGAGGGCATGGACTTACAGTTATTTTGGAACCTCAGCATAGTGTTTGGCACATAGTGGGTGATAAGTATTTACTGAATGCATATAAATGTATGTTTATGTACACTAAGTATACTTTTGGACAACCCAAGACTAAGGAGAAGTAATATAAAGAGCTTACAAATTCATTTTTAAAATTTATTTTTATTTTACTGATATTGAGATGTAAAGTAAATAAGATAAAATGTACAGACTGTAGGTTTTCACTTTGATGAGATATGACAGTTATACCCATGTTACTGTTGCCCAAAAGATAATTATAGCGTTTTCATCACCCCCAAAAGTTTTCTGGTTGCCTTTTTCATTTAGTTCTCTGCCGTCTATCCCAGCACTATGATTTCTAACAACGGAGATTAGTTTGGCTCTTATGTGTGTTAATATAGTATGTGCTTTTTGGCATCTAGTGTTTTTTGCTTAACAAGTATTTCCAGGTTTGTCCATGGCGTTGGATATATCAGGGCTTTTATTTTATTCTATTTTATTTTTAAATATATTTTATTGATTTTTTACAGAGAGGAAGAGAGAGGGATAGAGAGAGTTAGAAACATCGATGAGAGAGAAACATCGATCAGCTGCCTCTTGCACACCCCCTACTGGGGATGTGCCCGCAACCAAGGTACATGCCCTTGACCGGAATCGAACCCGGGACCCTTGAGTCCGCAGGCCGACGCTCTATCCACTGAGCCAAACCGGTTTCGGCAGGGCTTTTATTTTTATTTTATTGCTGAGTAGCATTTCATTAGATGAATATACTAAAGTTTATATTTTCTTCTGTTGATGGGTTGTTTCCAGGTTTTTACTGTTAAGAATAAGGTCTATATGAATCTTTTTTGCAAACATGTGTTTTCATTTCTCTTGAGTAAATACCTAGGATTGGAATTGTTGGTTCATAGGCAGATGTGTTGAAACTGTATATAAAACTGCCACTTTAGGTTTTCAAAGTGGTTTTCCATTTTATACTCCTACCATGAGTATATGAGAGCCCTAGTTGCTCTACATCCTTGCCAACATTTGGTTAATCAGTGTTTTTAATTTTATCCATTTAATAGGTGTGAAATGATACGTTTGTTGTTGTTTTCCATGGCTAATGATGTTTAATACCTTTTTGTATTGTTTTTGATAATTAGTATTTTTTGTGTGTAGATTGCCTATGTAAATTTTCTGCACATTTAAAAAAATTGGTGATTTTTTAGATTGTTATTTACTAGAGAGGCCTGGTGCACGAAATTTGTGCACAGGCAGGGTCCCTAGGCCTGGCCAGCGATCAGGGCCCATCTGTGGGGTTACCGGTGGGGCGATCGGGGGACGGGGGGACCCTGCTGGCACCCGCCTTGGCTGGCCTAGGGCCTGTGGGCTGGGGGCAGCTCCTGCGTTGAGCATCTGTCCCCTGGTGGTTAGTGTGCATCATAGCGACCGGTCGTTCCGCCAGTTGTTCCGCCGGTCGTTCTGCCGTTTGGTTGATTTGCATATTAGGCTTTTATTATACAGGATGTGTAAGAATTCTTAATATATAGTTGTCCTCGTTATCCATGGGGGTTTGGTTCCAGGACCCCCATGGATACCAAAACATGCAAATGCTCAAGTCCCTTGTATAAAATGGTGCAGTACTTGCATATAACCTACGTACATCTTTCTGTGTACTTTAAATCATCTCTAGATTACTTATAATACCTGACTACAATGTAAGTGCTATGTAAATAGTTATGTATTGCATTGTTTAGGGAATGTTGAAAAGAAAAAAGTGTATGCACAGTACAGATGCAACCATTGTAGGCCTAACTATATAGTACATGTCAGCAATAGTGTAACATTTCTACCCCTGTGCCCTTTATCCCCCTTCCCCAATATTTTCAATCCATGGTTTTGTTTCAGTCTGGGAAAGAGGAACCCATGGGTTCGGAGGGTTGACTATATCTCAGTACACGTTCATTGACAGATCAAGTATTGATAGTATTTTCTCCCAGTTTGTAGTTTGTTTTTTCTTAACAGTATATGTTGATGAGCTGAAGCTTTTAATTTTGATGAAGTCCGGTTACTTATTTCTTTAACAGAATATACTTTTTGAGTTCTAAGAATTCTTTGCCTACCCCAAAATCATGGAAATAAATTTCCGGTGCTTTCTTTTAGAAGCTTCATAGTCTTAACTTTTACATATAGGGCTGTGATCCATCTTAATTAATTATTGTGCGTGGTGTGAAGTAGGGGTTAGGGTTCATTTTTAAAATGACATTTATCCAATTCTAATACTATGGTTTGAGAAAACCTTCCTGTACTGAAATGACTTCGTGTTATTTTCCAGAATTTGAACTTATTTGTACAGATTTGTTTCTGGATGCATTGTGTTTCATTGACCTATTTGTTTATTCTATGCCAATATCATACTGTCTCTGTTACCATAAGTCTTGGAATCAAATAGTGTGAATCTTCTAAAATTGTCTGAACCAGTCTAATTCCTTAGTATTTCCATATAAATCTTAAAATCGTTTTGTCAATTTCTATTCTAAAAAAATCTTTTGGGATTTTGATTGGGGTTGTGTTGTTCTATAGATACTTTTAGGGAAAACTAACTTCTAATAGTATTTGTAGTCAGCCTCTAACAAGGCCTCCTCTCCTGGCCTTTGCACCCTTTCATGATCATCTTGAATATTGTATTTGGATTATATATACCAAGAGAATCTGCTAAAAGTGATGATATATCACTTCTGACAGGGGTTTGTGTATTGGTCTCTTTCTCATCACTCACTGTAGGAGAAACCAGCTATTGTGTTGTAGAGAGGCCATTGTCAAGACTGTGAAGGGTCTGAGATTTTACTCTACTTGCACTAGACTCCTTAGTCAGATTCAAAGACAGTTTCTTTTCACAGGTATAGTAGTAGCAAGGGTATCAGCATTTTTGCATTAGTTCCTTGAGGTGTCTGATTCACACTGGGTGATGTGAAGAAGGCCAGTTGACACCTGCACATGCATTGGGTTGTGTTAGGGGAGAGGAACCCTAAACATGGTGAACTGGGATATATTGTTGTTGACTATTATAGATGTCCCCCATTTTCACTCCCTTTGACCCTTCTCCTAGCTCCCTTCCCCCACCCGGCAGCCTTCACCACATTATTGTCTGTGTCCATGGGTTTATGAATATATGCATATATGTTTTTTGATTGATCTCTCCCCATCCTCCCCACCCCTCTCCCCTCTGAGATCTGTCAGTCTGTACCATTTATCCATGCCTCTGGTCCTATTTTGTTCATCAGTTTATTTTGTTCTTTAGATTCCACATATAAATGACATCATGTCTTTCTCTGACTGGCTTATTTTGCTTAGCACCATAATCTCCAGGTCCATTCATGCTGTTGCAAAGGGTAAGAGTTCCTTCTTTTTCAGTATTTCATTGTGCATATGTAGCACAGCTTTTTTATCCACTCATCTACTGATGGGCACTTGGGCTATTTCTAAATCTTGGCTATTGTAAATAACGCTGCTATGAACATTGGAGTCCATATATTCTTTCTGATTGGAGTTTTGGGATTTGTAGGATATATACCTAGAAGTGGGATCACTGGGTCAAAAGGCAGTTCCATTTTTAATTTTTGGAGGAAATTCCATATTGTTTTCCATAATGGCTGCACCAGTCTGCATTTCCACCAACAGTACACTAGGGTCCCATAATACATAATACAATAATCTTACCTAATAATAGACAAACATGTAAATTGACCGTACCTCTGCTACACCCACAGCCAATCAGAGCGAGTATGCAAATTAGAAGGCCTGCTATGAGGTGGGGGGCGAAGGGATCTACAGGAGCAGAGTGCCACAGCGAAGATAAGACTGCAGACTCTGGAGTCTGCATCAAAGACCAAGATGGCAGACTCTGGCCTGAGTCTGCAGCGAAGATGGCAGACTCTGGCCGGAGTCTGCAGCGAAGATGAAGAAGGCAGACTCTGACTGGAGCGAAGGCCTGGGTCCCGGGTGCCGGAGGAAAACCGGTGCTGGAAGCCAAGGGAAGGAAGACCTATTGCACGAATCTCTTCATGCAATGGGCCTCTAGTTAATAAATAATACACATCCTCTCCAGTGGGCAGTGAACATACCTGCTCTTTGCTCTGGAGGAGACTTTATGGTCCAAGGTTGTTTACTTCATGGACATCTTTGTAAAAGGTAGTCTGGAACAAAAGGCAGTCAGAGCCTTACTAAGCAAGATGTGTAGAATAGCAAGAGACCCATGGAGTATAGTCTACTAATAGCTATATGACAAAGAACTGAGGCCTTCTGCCAATAGCCTTGAGTAAGCTTGGAAGCTGATCCTCTAGTCTTTAGTTGATTGCAGACCTAACTACAATTTGACTGAAATCTCATGAGACCTTTGGGCCAGATCCACCAGCTAAGCTGCTCCCGGATTCCTGACCTTTAGAAATTGAGATAATAAGTATTGTTTTCAACTGCTAGGTTTTGGGATAGCTTATTATACATCAACTAGAGGCCCGTTGCACGAAGATTCGTGCAATAGGCCTTCCTTCCCCTGGCTGCTGGCACCGGTTTTCCTCTGGCACCTGGGACCCAGGCCTTCGCTCTGGCCGCTGCCTTCCGTCTTCGCTCTGGCCGAAGTCTTTACTGCGGCCAGAGCCTTCAGTCTTCGCTGTGGCTGGAGCCTTCAGTCTTTGCTCCAGCTGGAGTGCCACTCCTGTAGCTCCCTCTGCCCCCCCGCTGTCCCCCTCATAGCAGGCATCCCGCTCCTCCCGGCTGTTCCGTGCCTGCATGTGTGCTGCCCAGAGGCCCAGAGCAGCTGGGGGGCGGAGCCGCCACCATCTTTGTCGGGTTAATTTGCATACTCACTCCTGATTGGCTGGTGGGCATCATGAAGTGATGGTCAGTTTGCATATTTCTCTTTTATTAGTGTAGATAGATTATTGGTACAGTTGTGTACCTCCTTTTGTTTAGATCATTTTTAAAAAAAATATATTTTTATTGATTTTCCACAGAGAGGAAGGGAGAGGGATAGAGAGCTAGAAACATCGATGAGAGAGAAACATCGACCAGCTGCCTCCTGCACACCCCCCACCGGGGATGTGCCCGCAACCAATGCACATGCCCTTGACTGGAATCGAACCTGGGACCCTTCAGTCCACAGACCAACGCTCCATCCACTGAGCCAAACCGGTTGTTTAGATCATTTTTATTTTCACATGTACTATACCAGTAAACATATGGGTAGGCAAAAGTAAGTATACAGTTGTTCATAATAAACAATACAATAATTAATAAATAATACAAGAATGAACTCTGTGTTTCACATACTCATAACTGTAAACCTACTTTTGCCCATCCCTGTATGTGTGTGTGTGTGTACAGACAGTCCTCGGGTTATGTCGGACTTGATGTACGTCTTTTCGTGGTTACATCACCATCTCCCATTTATTTATAAAATAAGAAGTTCCGTCATTTCGACGTATGTGCATATGTGCTTTATGTTTTTTATTATTTACTAGAGGCCTGGTGCATGAAATTCATGCACGGGGGCGGGTTCCCTCAGCCCAGCCTTCACCCACTCCAATCGGGGACCCCTCGGGGACCCCTGTGGAATCGGGCCTAAACCGGCGGTCAGACACCCCTCTCACAATCTGGGACCGCTGGCTCCTAACCACTCACCTGCCTGCCTGCCTGATTGCCCCTAACCCCTCTGCCTGCCTGCCTGATCACCCCTAACCTCTCTGCCTGCCTGCCTGATTGCCCCTAACTGTCTCTGCCTGCCGGCCTGATCGAGCCCCCAACTGCTTTCCCCTGCTGGCCTGATCGAGTCCCCAACTGCCTCTGCCTGCCTGATCACCCCTAACTTCCTTCCCTTGCTGGTCTGGTCTTGCCCCCAACTGCCCTCCCCTGCAAGCCTGGTTGCCCCCAATGGCCCTCTCCTGCCGGCCTGATCTCGCCCCTAACTGCTCTCCCCTGCCGGCCTGATTGCCCCTAACTTCCCTCCCCTGCCGGTCTGATCTCGCCCCCAACTGCCCTCCCCTGCTGGCCTGATCGCCCCTAACTGCCTCTGCCTGCCTGATCACCCCTAACTGCCCTTCCCTGGCAGCCTGATCTCGCCCCCAACTGCCCTCCTCTGCTGGCCAATTTGGTTCTGATTGGTCAGTTTCTATGCCCGTCAGCGTCAAAAGCTCCACCTTCTTGGCAGCCTTTGGCTCCTCACAGTTGACTCAGATTTGGTTCTGATTGGTCAGTTTCTATTCCAGTCAGCGTCAAAAGCTCTGTCTCCTAGATAGCCATTGGCTCCTTACATTCACCCAGATTTGGTTCTGATTGGTCAGTTTCTGTGCCAGTCAACGACTCAGCTTATTAATAGGGCCTGATCAGAAAGGTGGGGCTGATCAGCAGCCCCGGTGGAGGCCTGGAGAAAAATGGAGGCGTGGGTTGTCCAGGCCGGGAGAGAAAGAGAAGCCAGTTCTGATCAACAGCTGCTACAGAGGCTACGGATCAGACCCTGCCCCTCTCTCTGTAGACCTCTCTCTGGGCCTGATCCGCAGTCCCCAAGTCAGTCAGTGCTGGGTCGGGGCGCCGGCAGCAGCCCCAGTCAGTGCTGGGTCACCACGGCAACCCAGCACTGACTTCCGGTCTGGTCGAGCCTTCCGTCATAACAGTCATTACGACCCTGGCTCTTTATTATATAGATTTATCACAAGTAAAGGTCAGGAATTGTTATCTTTATTTTAAGTTTTTTTTACTGTTTCACTTCATTACTGCTGTGTATATTCTCCATGTGAGTGATGTAAGTGCTTATGTAGGTGGATTCCGACTTACGGCGAAAATCGCGTTACGTTGCGCCCTAGGAATGGATCTCCAATGTAACCCGAGGACTTGCTGTGTATATGTGTATATATATACATCAACTTACTAAATTAGGCTTTCACATATTTATAAAGAAACATTTTAATGTTCTCTATAGAGATCTTGCATGTTAGTTATTCCTAAAGATTTTTCTTTTTGATGCTATTACAAATAAAATTTTCTAAATTTCATTTTTCAAATTTTTCCTGCTAGTCTACATATATAATAATTGTTTTAAAAATTATTGTCCTTGTATTCTTTGACCTTGCTTAAATTTATTTAGTTCCATTAGTCCTTTGTAGATTCCTCAGGATTTTCTTCACAAAACCATGATATCTATGAATAAGACAGTTTTACTCTTTTCTTTTCTATTTTATGTTTCTTTTTATCTTACCTTATTGTATTGTCTGGCATCTTCAATTTAATGTTGAAGAGGAATGGTGAGAATGGTCATCTTGTCTTGTTCCCGATCTTATGGGGGAAGCAGTATGTTTTTTTGTAGATTGAAAGAAGAAATATCAGGTGAAGGATGTTCCTTTATATATTCAGTGTACTGAGATTTTTATTTTTAAATAATGAATAAGTGTTGATTTTCGTCAAATATCATCTTTTTGGTATTTATTGAGATGATTGTGTGGTTTTTACCCTTTATTCTGTTACTTTAGTGAGTTACATTTAATAATTTTTGAAAGTTAAACCAAACTTGCATTTCTGGGAAAACCTCACTTGGTTATGATGTATTATTGTCCTTTAATATTTCTGGATTTGTTCTGCTAATATTTTCTTAAGGATTTTAGTATCTATGTTCATGAGGAATATTGGTCTGTAATTGTAATTTATTGTAATGCCTTTTGGTAGCATGTTTATGCTAGTTGTTTAAAACTATTTAAGAAGTGTTTCTTCTGTTTTCAGAAACAGTTGTATACGATTAGTATATATTTTTTAACGTTTGATAGCCATCCAAGCATGGAGGGATTTTTGTGTGGGTACCTGGGAAGGCTTTTGATAGATTTTGTTTCTTTAGTAAATATACTAGAGGCTCGGTGCACGAATTCGTGCACTGGAGGGGTCCAGCCGGCCCGCCTGATGGGGGCCATCAGGAGCAGGCCAGCTGGGGGAAGGGGCTCCAGGTGATATGCCGGCCCCGCCCCCATTTGAGGTGGGGGGGCCCGCTTGGGGGCGGGGCCGGCCGGGGAGAAGGGCCACAGGTGGTTGGCTGGCCGGCCCGGCTCAGGGGCAGGGCCGGCTGGGGTGAGGGGCTGCGGACGTTCCGGTCGGTCTACCGTTTGGTCAATTTGCATATTACCCTTTTATTATATAGGATGGGATGATTATACAGATTTTCTATTTTGTCTTGTTTTTCAAGCAGTTTGTCTATTTCATTTGCATTATCAAATTTTTTGGCATAAAGTTTGTAATTTCCCTTCTAATCCCTTTAATGTCTATAGAATCTGTAGTGATCTCTTTTAGTCCTGATGTTGGTAGTTTATAGTTTATTCTCTTCTTGGTCATTTTTGCTAGGGGTTTAGCAGTTTTATTTCTTTGCACAGCATTTGGTTTCAATGATTTATTTTTAATTAACTTGTGCTCTTATCTCGATAAAATTTCCTTCATTCTACTTTCTGTTGGTTTGATTTTTTTCCTAACTTTTTAAGATGGAATTTAGATATCCCCTCTAATAAAATGGCAATATGCAAATTAACCATCACTTTGCTACATAAGCCACGCCCATCAGCCAATCAGGGCGAGTATGCAAATTAACCCCAATCCAAGATGGCTATAGCCACAGAGAGCAAGGTTTCCTAGGTAACAGAGGAAGCCAAGCTTTCCATAGCCGTTGCAGGCCTAAGCCTCCACTCAAGCTACAAAGTTTCAATTATAGAAGGTAAACAAATTCAAACAAATGGCAGCAGAATGGAGTTTGAGAGAACAGGCCAGGGTTGCCGGCGGCAACAGGGGAAGCAAAGCTTTCCGCACACCCTGGCTGGGCTCACCTGCTTAAGGCAACAAAGTTTCAATTGTAGAAGGTGAATTAACTGCCACAGAAATGGCTGTCACCCCGGAGGGAGCAGCAGGCTTGGCTTCGCTCCAGGCTACAAAGTTTCAATTGTAGAAGGAAAATAAATTCCAGATACCAGGGCCTCCGCTTGGGTTGCCAGGGGTCGTGACCGGCCTGCAAACCACCACAGGCCCCTCGCTCAGGCCGCCCCACGCCCCAAGGGAACCCCACCCTGATCCGGGACACCCTTCAGGGCAAACCAGCTGGCCCCCACCCCTGTACCAGGCCTCTATCCTATCTAATAAAAGAGTAATATACAGATTGATCATCACTGCAACACACAATATAGCTGCCCCCATGTGGTCAAAGATCCTGCCCCCATGTGGACACAAGATGGCCACTACAAGATTTCCAGCAGGAGAGGGCAGCTGGGAGGCACCCGGCCTGCAAGGGAGGGCAGTTGTGAGGGACCAGGCCTGAAAGGGAGGGAGTTGAGAGGGACCAGGCTTGCAAGGGAGGGTAGTTGGAGGTGATCAACCCTGCAGGAGAGGGCAGTTAGGAGTGACCAGGCTGGCAGAGGAGGGAAGTTGGGGGCAAACAGGCTGGCAGGGGAGCAGTTAAGCATCAACCAGGCTGGCAGCGGAGTGGTTAGGGGGTGATCAGGCTGGCAGGCAGAAGCGGTTAGGGGCAATTAGGAAGGCAGGCAGGCAAGCAGTTGGGAGCCAGCAGTCCTGGATTGTGAGAGGGATGTCCGACTGCCCGTTTAGGCCCGATCCCACCAGGATCGGGCCTAAACGGGCAGTCGGACATCCCTCCAGGAGTCCCAGATTTGAGAGGGTACAGGCTGGGCTGAGGGACAACCCCCCGCCGTGCACGAATTTTGTGCACCGGGCTTCTAGTTTAAATTTATAAAAATATAAGCACTTCAAGCTATACTTTTCTTTCTAAGCATTGCTTTGCTACATCCCACAACAAAATTTTATATGTTGTATTTTCATTATGAATCAGTTCAAAGTATTTGCTAATTTTCCTTTTGATTTCTTTAAAGCATGGGTTATTTAATATTTTGGGTTTTTCTATATAGCTTATTGTAAGATATTTCTATTATAATTCTCTGGTGGTCAGAGAATATATTCTTTGAGTGTTTTGTCTTGAAATTTGAGACTTATTTTATCTTATTTTATGATGTACACGGTTTATTATACAATTAAGTCAAGTTGGTTAATAGTGTTCAAATAATCTATATCAGAGGTCAGAAAATTCCTGGTAAGAGGCTTTAGAAAATGTTGTATGGTTTTTTGATTATATAGTCTCTGTTGCAAGTACTCTGTCCTTGTAGTGCAAAATAGCCTTGTATGTAACTGAATGTTCATGGCAATCTTCTAATAAAACTTTATTTACAAAGATGGGCAGATGACCTTATTTCTGATCCCTGATCTGTGTGCCTACAGATTGTTTTTTATTCATTTCAGTTGCTGAGAGAGAGGGGTATTATAATTTACAACTATAATTGCAGAATTGTTCATTTCTTATCAGTTTTTGCTTCATATATTTTTTTCATGCAGTTTTTGTTTCAAGTTCTAGTATTAGGTGCATTTTCATTTAAGACTGTTATGCCTTCTGGATGAATTGAACCTTTTTACCTGTAGTAATTCTCCTTTATTGAAGTTGTTTTTTTCCTGCTATTAATGTAACTAGACCAGTTCTTTTTTATTTAATGTTTACATTTATGGTGTATAATTTTTCATCATCATACTTTTTACCTGATTGTGTTTGTTTTAAAGCTCATTGCCTATAGACAGCATATATTTAATGGGTTTGTTTTCTTTTTGTCTGTCCTTTCCTTCCTGTCCCTTCCCATCTTCCTCCCTCCCTGCCTCCCTTCTTTTCTAATAGTAAACCTACCTAACAATCCCTACCTTTGAGTGGAGGGTTTGGTAATTTTACATTTAATGTTATTTATATGGTTGCGTAAGACTACCATTTCGCTATGTGTTTTGTATTTGTTTTATCTAGCATCTTTGTGCTATTGATGCGTAATCTTTTGCTTCAACAGTGGTATTTTTTGCTTTAAATAGTTACTTTTCAAAGAATCTAAGAGAAAAGAATAAGAGATAAGTCTTTTGTATATACCTACATTATTATTTTCAGGTTCTCTTTATTTCTTTGTGTACATCTAAGTTTCCTCTAATGTCTTTTCCCTTCAGCTTGAAGAACTTGCTTTAACATTGCATAGTGTACAGATGTAGTGATAACTTTCATTTAGTTGAATGTGCATATATTTTACTCTTATTTTTCAAGAATATTTTTGACAGTCTTTTTCTTTAATCATTTAAAAGATGTACAGTTGATTCTTGAACAGTATGTATTTGAACTGCATGGTTCACTTATATGCAGATTAGAAGACGATATTTTCTATCTCGTTGGGAATCTAAGTATGAGGAGGGCCAACTTAAGTTTTATTCCAATCTTAGACCAGGCGGGAGTTAACTCTCCTAAACCCCCACATTGTTCAAGGGTCAAATGTATTTTTACTGTCTTCTGGTCACCAGTGTGTCTTTAACTTTTTTGTTGTTTTGTTTTGTTAACAATTTGATGTGTATTTTTCTTTAATTTATTTTTTGTATTCTGCTTAATTTGCTGAGCTTATTGATTTGTAAGTTGATATTTTTCACCAAATTTGTGACATTTAAATAATCTCTCTTCTCCTTCTGAGATCTTTGTTATTCTGCTTAAAATTGTACTATAGGTTTGTACAGGCTTGATCTTATACTTTAAGATGGGTCTGTAGAAAGAGTGGGGTGTTTTCTAAGTCCTTATAACTCCGTTAAACTTCAGGCTCATGTCTCCTTTGCAGTGGGCAGAAGCTGAAATTGCTGCGAGTTTTTCAACTTTCCAGTTGTTTTCCGCTGGGCTTCTTGAGATCTTCCCTGAGCATATGCTGTAGGACAGTGAAAATTTTGAAGGAGTTTATATTAGCTTTTGAGCCTCCCCCTGCTGTGGTTCACTCCTTTCCTGGATTTTCCCTTTGAATTAACAGTCATTCTGTGGCCATGAACTTTAATAAAACTGTAGTTTTCTGCTTGAGTTCTAGTGACCTTGTGCTATTGTAGACTAAGAGTGTCTTGGGGGAAAAGCTGTATAAATTTGAGTCTCCACTGGTGTACCTTCCTTCTTTCACTGGTCAAATCTCCAATTTCCAAAATAAGCTCTTGCTTATTTTCTTTTACCTTCAGATCATTTTTAAAAGTATTTTATCTAGCGTTTATAATTGTTATCTGTGGAAGATTAGTTTAGTGAGTTGGCATAAGCTTACTCCACCATTATTAGAAATCTTAACACACTCATTTTCATTCATTTCAAACTGGGCCATTAAGCACAGTTGCTCACCTTTTTTTATGGTTACACATTTTTAGAATAAGATAGACATTTACTGTTGCTTCAATTACAATATATAGTGAAAAGCCAGGAGCTAAAGAATGTTTATAAAGACTGGTGAAAGGGACAGCCATATATTTTTTTAAATATATTGTGTTGATTTTTTACAGAGAGGGAGAGGGATAGAGAGCCAGAAACATCAATGAGAGAGAAACATCGATCAGCTGCCTCCTGCACACTCCCTACTTGGTATGTGCCCGCAACCAAGGTACATGCCCTTGACTGGAATCGAACCTGGGACCCTTGAGTCCGCAGATCGACGTTCTCTATGCACTGAGCCAAACCAGTTAGGGCAACAGCCATATTTCTATTGCTGTTTCTTTTCCTCTTTAATAGCATCAATCTCTAATAGACAGCATTGGGACACTTGGTTCTAGATAATATTGGAAGAAAAATGTCATTTTTCAACTGCCTTTGACCTTTACTTCTCTTGGTATTTTTACTCCATGCAAAAAGTACTAAAATGTGAATGTTCAGCTGTTCCAGTCTCAAAATTCATGTTCATGATCGGATGTTGGACATTTACTTAACTTTAAATGGTTAGCTGGAGTAGCTCAGGTCCAGAGGACCCTTTAGGATTATTCTACAAAAGTTTGAGTTTATACTTCTGACTTTAGCTAAACAGATTTTTTTTAAAAGTATGTACATAAGGGAACTGGTTGAGTTGGTTGTAGAGATGGTGCATGCATCTGCTAATGTAATGCTTGTAGCATAAGTATAAGGTTAACATTAAGGTAGTCTAAATAAATTTATTAAGGTGTGTTGATTTTTAATTTTTCTCTTGAATTTGGACAGTGCCTATTCTCTTATAATCCTATCTAATAAAAGAGAAACGTGCAAATTGACCGTACCTCCCCTACGCCCACAAGCCACGCCCACCAGCTAATCAGGAGCGACTATGCAAATTAACCCAACCAAGATGGCGGTTAATTTGCATATCTAGGCGCAGAGTGAAGACTGAAGACAGCGTAGAAGGAAGCCAAGCACTGCAGAAGGGAGCGAAGCTGCGTAGAAGCAAGCGGGGCAGCGGGGAAGCAGGCAGGGCGGGAAGCAGGCGGGGCTGCGGAGATGGGAGGGAAGCAGGTGGGGCGGCGAAGAAGGGAGGAAAGAAGGCGGGGCGATGGAGAAGGGAGGGAAGCAGGCGGGGTGGCGTAGAAGGCCGCAGGAAGCCCTATTCTTGCAGGAATCTTCTGCAACGGGCCTCTAGTATAAATATAACTTTGTGAGAAGGTATATTTTAAAATTTGAACTTACTACTTTAGAAAGCAAATGCATTCAAAACTTGATGTTCTTCAGGTTGTGAGAAATGCTCACCTGTCCAAATTCAAATAATGGACTCGGAGACAGAAGTATGGCAAAAACGAGACTTTTAATACGGTCTTGCAAGACTGGGTGCCCGATTGAACAGGCACACACGGAGTAGTGATTACAGAGCACAGGTACACACGGAGTAGTGATTACAGAGCACAGGCTGTAGGGTGCGAGAGTCCCTCCAGTTCCTCATTGGCTGAGTACTATGGGGTTAACAGTTTTCCCTATAGATAGGTCAGTTCTCATTGTCTCCCATTGGGCCATTTAAAAAAAATGGGCTGAGGCCTTTTCTAGTTGTCTCCACCTCCCCGTCTAGTTGAGGCAGGCACCTCGGGCTTTCCACTGTGATGCTGGCTCATGTACACAGTTCTTCGTTCTTACACCCTTTCCCCTCCTTCCTATATTCTGTTTGCCCTGGGAAAATCCAGTAACTGTTTCCATTAAAAGTTGACTGTGCTGAAGATGGATCACAGAGGCCTGTTTCCTACGAGGTAAATCCTTAATGTTCTTCAGGTAAATCCTTAAATATTTTTGCTGACAAAAGGAAAGTGAGTTACATGATGAAACCCCAATTATGGTATTGGACTTTTTCTCTTTATTTAAGAGACAGGTGGACACATTTAGCTCTTTCTATTATAGTTTAGCCCTAAATAACATTTCCATCTCTATCAATTAGGGTTTAAAGAGAATTAAAATTATCGTCATGATTGATTTTTACCAATTGTAAGAACTGGTTATACACTCCTGAGTCTGATGCTAGGCTTGAAATCAGTCATCAGGGCTGACTCTTGAGAAGGGAAGATAGGTTGAAGTGCGGGAGAGTAAGGTTAAACTGGAACCTCTAAAAATCTGAAACTTAAGGAAATAAACTGGAACCTGTGAGCACACACTTGAAACTTTATCACTGTCTCACTGCTTCCAGACTTGCAACTTTGATACAGGTAACTTGTAGTAGGTGTGGCACACCTCAGTAGACCTGCATATAAACCAGACCCCGTATTATTTGGAAAAGCAAAGGAGAGCTGACCAGAGCTGGAGGAACTGTGGGCCAAGTTGCTGCCCCAGGCCAATGAAAGTGAGCCCAAATAGCCATGAGAATGTGTGAAAATGGTTGACATCTTGAACATTTCTGCTACTTCACTTTTGTCTTCTTAATCTCATGAGAATTTCTTTATAGGCCAACCCTAACCCACACCATGCAGGGAACAGAATTTGGAGAAATGTACTTTCAGCCTACCTAAGATGACAATAAAAAGCCATCACAGTTTTATCTTGTTACCATGGCACCTATACACACTTCTTTTAATCTCATTTAATTTACAGATAAGCCCAGCCTAGGCTCTCTCCTATTGCTTCTGCCCTAAGCCATTCCTTGTTTCACTACCCCCAGCTTTAATAAACATACACTCAAAATAAGTAAAAAAACAATACTGAAATATGATATGAGATTAGCTACTATGAGATGACTATAGAAAGGGAGATAAGTAAGTTTGTTAATATACGTGTAAATTTTTTACATCAATATACAGAGATATACTCATTAGAATTTTCATTTTTGCAACTAATGATGTGGTTGTAGTTATCTATAATTGCCTACTCCTTCTGTCATTTCACATTCCCTCTGTTCTTGGCAAGTACTACCTTAGCTGGTTGTGGTTTTTGCCTGGTGGAGTGACCCAAACCTTTATTCCTTAAAGGTCTGGATCATTTGCAGTCCTGCTTGTATTGTTTCCACTGACTTTAATCACAGTACAATACATGGAAATGCTAAATGGCATCCTAGAGGAACTCCTGCATACTTTTCCTTAGCCTCTCTTATGTACTAGCAACCTAGCTTCCCCCCTTGGAAGATCACTCACCTTGGTTAGTTCCACCCTCTTCTTTGTTGATTCATTGGCATGAAAAGGCCAAAGTGGCTGGGTGGCATTCTCAACTTCCAGTTTAATGGAACCCTTGCTGCATCTCTTAGTGAAAGCTAAGATCCACCAAGGAACTGTGTGGGCATAGATGCCTATAGGTGGGTAGATATATATTGGGAAGCAAAGTAAGTTATTTAAGAGTGAGATTGAGTTAATACAAATTAATACATACGTTTTACAATACTTGGAGTTAATCAGAATACCCTATTCACAGGTATTTATTTATATTGAGTGAATTGTAAATATATCCAGATAAGTAGATGTAGTTTTTCTTTATTATGTAATACTTAATAAATTAATGGACAGATGGTTGTTAATAATTGCGATCTAATTTTAGGTCTGTTATGCTTTTTTTTTTTTTGGTTTCCTAAAGAAGAAAACAAGAATTATATTTACCATTTTGAACTATTTTATAAATTATTTTAACACTAGCGTTCCCGTTGCAGGAAAAATCCTGCAATAGGGTTTCCTGCTGCACTCTACCCCGCCCCGCCTCCGCTCCTCCCTTGTCCCCCGGCCCGCCTTCTCCGCCAGCCCGCCCCGCTCTCCTTCCTTCTCCCCCGGCCCCGCCTCCGCTCCTCCCTCCCACCCTCACCCCCCCCCCCCGGCTTGCTTGCTTCTCCGCAGCTTTGCTCCCTTCAGCATCTCTTGGCTTCTTTCTATGCTGTCTTTATATGCAAATTAGTCACCATCTTTGTTGGGTAATTTGCATACTCGTCCTGATTGGTTGGTGGGCGTGGCGAAGGTGCGGTCAATTTGCATATTTGTCTATTATTAGGTAGGATAATATAAAATAGTGAGTATAAATGACTTTTTTCTTTTTCACAAAAGAAAATATTTCAGTAGCATTGCATGTTATGTCTGCTCTGAAACTGGAAGTTATATAGTGTAGTGACTAGAGGGTGAGTTTGGAGTCAGCTCTCCTACCTTACCATGAATTTCAGTTGGCTATCCTATCTAATAATCTAATAAAAGAGTAATATGCAGATTGACCATCACTCCAACACACAAGATGGCTGCCCCCATATGGTTAAAGATCCTGCCCCCATGTGGACACAAGATGGCCACCACAAGATGGCCAGCAGGGGAGGGCAATTGGGAGGCACCAGGCCTGCAAGGGAGGGCAGTTGAGAGGGACCAGGCCTGCAAGGGAGGGCAGGTGGAGGTGATCAACCCTGCAGGAGAGGGCAGTAGGGGTGACCAGGCCGGCAGAGGAGGGAAATTGGGGGCAAACAGGCTGGCAGGGGAGCAGTTTGGCATCATTTAGTCTATCAGAGGAGTGGTTAGGGGGTGATCAGGCTGACAGGCAGAAGCGGTTAGGGGCAATCAGGAAGGCAGGCAGGCGAGCAGTTGGGAGCCAGCAGTCCTGGATTGTGAGAGGGATGTCCGACTGTCCCACCGGGATCGGGCCTAAACGGGCAGTTGGACATCCCTTGAGGGGTCCCAGATTGGAGAGGGTACAGGCTGGGCTGAGGGACACCCCCCTCCGTGCACAAATTTCATGCACCGGGCCTCTAGTTATTCTATAACCTCTCCCCACTCCCAATTCAGTGTATATTATTATTCCTCGTGAATCTGTGGATCAGATGAATGTTTCTGATCATCTGGGCTAGATTGGACTCATTTTAACCAAGGTGATTTCATCTAGTGTCACTCATATATCTGTGGTCACTTGGCAGGTTGTCTGGGGGCTGGCTGGTCTAGGGTGACTTCTCCTATTTCTGGTGGTTGGCTGGCTCTGCCAGATGATTAAGGATGACTCTCATCATTCATCAGGCAAGTTTTTGCTTGTTCACATGGTAGTGGCAGTATTCAAAGAGAGGTAGTGGAAACATGCAAGGTCTCTTGAGGTTTACACTTGGAATTGATGCAGTGTCACTTCTGCCATGTTCTGTTGGCTAAGGCAAGTCAGGAGGCCAGGCAAGATTCAAGGTGTGGGGAAATGAACTCTTCCTCTTGATGGGAATGAGTTGCAGTGTCACATTACACGAGTATGTATGTATACTAGGAGGGATAGAGAATTGGGCCATTTTATAATCATTCTGATCTTGCACAAGTCTCTTCATCTCTCTGAATCTGTTTCCTCACCTGTAAAAATGGTTAGGAGAGTAATGATACTTTCTGAGATTATTTTGAGGATTAAATAAAATAACCTTTGTGAAGTGCTTAGGGTAGGTACTGTTTTTATATATGCCAGTATGTACTTAGTAAGTGTTAACTATTGTTACTTATAAAGTAAGTGTTAACTATTGTTACTTATAATAATCACTCACGTGTTTATATTCATGACTAAATACTCATAATAATCCTGTGATACTTATTATAGTTGAGGAGACAGACTTAAGTTGCTTGAGTTACCAAGATGCCAAGGTTGGTGATAGACTCAACATTTGAACCAAGCTTTTTGTTTGTTTGTTTTTGCTATGAAAATCTAATATTTACCTTTGAGAGTCAGTACTGTGGTAAAAATGTGGGCTCTGGAGCTGACTTGATTGTGTTTGAGTCCCTACCCCACTTCTTAAAAGCTAGTAGCTAGTCAGCTTTGGGCAAGTTGCTTAATCTGTTTATGCCTTACTCTCTAGGAAAAGAGATTGCTTACCTCACAGGGCTGTTGGTGAGGATTAAATGAATGAATACACATCAATTGTTTAGAACTGTGAGCCCTGAATTCAATAGGGCACTCGTCTTAATGGGTCGTGGTTTGTTTCTTACGTGTTCGCTGATCCTTGAGTAGGACTCATAATTGTGCTTAAAATTTGGGAGTCTAAATTGAGAAGTTTTTGTTCTGTTTTAACTCCACAGAGGTTTTGCTTTTTAATTTACTAAGAATTAGATTTGCTATATACTGGGAACTTTCTGGGATTCTCATTTAAAGGATGAGTCTGACTTCCCTGCTTCTGTTAATATTTAGTTACCTCTCCCCACAACCTTTCCAATTTGGACTATTATGCTTTCAAGTCCCCAGAATTCTTTGGTTTTATTATAGCTACTTTTCATGGTAGTCTATTTTAGTTATTATGTATACAAATCTCTCCATATTTCATTGAAAATACTAATTAAAATTTAAAAAATAATTTTGTGTTTCTGTATTAACGTTTTATTTTATTTGGCCTGTTGTGTGTTTTTTTTGTTTGTTTTTTTCTTTTGTGGGTTATCCCTGGTATGGTCAATGAACTAACTAAGAGAAGTTTCAAAAAAAAGTTGCAATATTGTTAGGGTATGTGGGTTGGGGAGCATATTGGCAGAGTTTGTGTCAAGACAGATTCCTGAGAGAGTGTTGGGTCACAAAATCCCAACTTGATTTATCTTGCAGAGACTATGCCAAGTCAAGAAAGTTCAGGTGCAAAGCCTATCTTATTTCTATTTTGGTTTCTGGTGGGCTTTCAAAATCTTGTTTGCCTTGTTCTCTGAACTGAGATTATTAACATGAATTGGAAAGGAGTTGCTGTAGAGGTAGGTGTATGTTACTGGAAGATTCTGTTTGCTTGTTTGTTAATTATGGTGGGCCTAAGGCAGGGAACTTTGACCCTCTTGTCTTCATTCCAGCATCACCCTCTTCCCAGTGATTTCTTAGTTGGTTTACTGAATTCTGCCAGGTTTGGCTTGTTTTGAATATCAGCATAGTAAGTGATCTGATTTCTAACACCACTTTCATTTTTTTATTTTATATTTCATTTTATATTTCTTTGGCCATTTTAATGGATTTGGGGAAGAGGAGAGATAAATGTTACAATGCAGTTGCCCACCATAAAATCAGGAGTTTCACTGAAAAAGATACAAAGGTTTATCTCTTGTTTTCAGGTTGAAAAGTTTTTCTTAACCAGAGATAAAATTTTTATGCATATTCCCTCCTTTCTATCCACCCCTTTTGTTGTTTTTATTTGTTTTTTGGTATGCACGATGAGGTGGAAATATTATGTTTTTGTTTGTTCATATTTGTTCTTACCTTTTTTCCCTCCCCACTCACTGTAATTTTTTTCCCTAGGTTGAGAAGTCATTGAGGTAGTTTCAGGCCAGACTTCTGTAAACGGTTTTCAATTAGAGTAGAAAATCTCTGAATGAATTACACAAAAGAAGACTGTTATGTAATCAGGGTTGTTTTTTTGTTTTGTTTTTTGTCTTTGTTTTTTTGTTTTGTTTGTTTCCTGAAGTGTGCTTATATACTGGGTTGTATTGCAATTTAGAAAAGTTTGAAAGTCATTGTTATAGCTTTAGACTAAAGCTTGTAATGTGCTTTTCCAAGGAAATCATTATTCAAAATGAGATCTATAAAGCTGAGCTCCTCTAATTGAAGGTTGTTCGCTTCTCTACAACAACCTTAAGCTATTTTGTTGAAGCCCATAGGTTCCAGTGAACACTATTACAGGTGTGGAGGAGGAAAGCCAGACTGTCGTCCTAGGCTGCTCCTGAGCTAAAAACAGAGACCTCTGCTTTTTAGATATTTTGTAACTTTAGAAGTTGGTGGGAAATTTTGTTTCAAACTAGGGCTCAGCTATTAAAGAGAATTTCAAACCATTGAGATAACCAGAGCTTTGAGACGAATTAGCCTTTCCTTTAAATAAATCAACATAATACAAGCAACATTTGGATATTTTCTTAATTATTGTATTCAACCTTTAGTTTTGTCTGCTGCTTTTCTAGAAGGACATCTGATGGAGAGCAGCCTGTTATCCTACTCATTTTTGGTATGATTTCTTTCAGTCTTCTCAGTTTTTTATTTTCTTTGCCCTGTCACCACTGAAGATAGGGTAAAGATGTACCATAGTGCCACTTACATACGTCTGCGAGAATCTCTTGTAAACATACAGTGAGGTTCTTTCGTTCATAGTACCCTTAGTATTTCATCTTTTTTTCTTTATTGAGCCAATAAATAATACTTAATAGTTTTGTTTTAGTTAGGTACAAAAAGCTTAATACATATTTATGGTCTAAGAATTGCACATATATTGAAAGAAAAAAATGCTTCCTTTTTTATTCTTAAATAACAGCAGTTACAGCCCTGGCTGGTGTGGCTCATGAAGCGCTGTCCTGTGCACCAAAGGGTGGCGGGTTTGATTCCTAGTCAGGGCACATATTTGGGTTATTACAGGTTCGATCCCCAATCGAGTTGTGTGCTGGAGGCAGCGGATCAATGCCACCCCTCCTCTTTCTCTTTCTCCCCACTTCCTCTCTCTCACCTTGAGTATCTGTTGCTTAGTCTTCATTTGAAAGTTCAATTTTAATGAAGAAAACTTGAAGGATAGTCAATACACAGTACTTGTAGATTATTTGTTTTTCTTTCTTTAAGGATTGTTTTTAAAAAACTTTATTACAAATACTTGTGAAATAGCATTTCTCAAAGTCAAAGCATGTTTAAGTCTGTTTTTACATACAGTAGGAATAATTTTAAAATCTGTATTTGCCATTTAGTTCTGTACATATTTTTTTATTTTTTCCCATCTCCCCAGAGGTACTTTTATTTTCGGTGTAGTTGTGGTAGTGCTTGTCTTACAAAAGTGTTATCAGCACCTACCATGTATACATACATACACACTTGAGAATACTAATGCTTTTCTCACTTCTCAGTATAGATCAGCAATTTTAACTGGCGTGCTGCAAGAATTTTTAAAACATGCAATACCTGACTGATTATTTAGTCAAGAGCACTGACATCTTTTCCCTTAGATTGTCCGATCGGCAAAAAATGTATTTTTTTGGTGTCTTGCAGAATTTTAGTAATTAGTGTATGTGTGCCATGAGATAGTTTGAAAATTACTGTTGTAGATGATCTGATACAATTTGTTCTTCGTAATAACTGTATAATAATCCATGGTAAAGACATACCATACTTCCTTTAGCTGTATCCTTGTTGATATATCAGGTGTTTTTCATGTTTTTCCCCCACTATAAACTATGCTGAAATAAATATTCTTGCATGTTTATATTGATTTTATTACTATGAGATAGTAGGAAGAGAGGGATTGATAGGTTGAAGGGAATGTGTCATTAACATTTAATAGATATTAATACATTTTAGAAAAGCTGTTATTCACATTTCTAACAATATGTGACATATCAGTGGTTTTCAAAATTGTTTCCTGGGGTCTTTCTTATTAACAAGAGAAATTGGGGGCATTCTGGTACCTATCACCCATTTCAGCCAGAGCAGCTCTTTTTTGATCTATTAAATATGTTAGACATTATTAAAATATTTTGGTTAGAAGAATGAGTTTCATGATTAAAATAAGTTTGAAGAATCATTGCTTTGTGTGCTTAGATTTTTCTTCTAGATAAAACCAGACACTGAGATCACTGACCGTTTGAGCCTTGTGGTATTTGGTCCACATTCCTATAGAATTGTTATTACTGAATCATACTTTAAGTATTTTGAATTGTACTTTGTCTTGCATTGAGGGATAAAAAGAAATAACAAACTCATTTCTGTGCTTAATTCTAGGTATGTTGCCAGGGTTATCCTTTATATCACTCACTGACCTAGTAAGGTTCAATGAGGCTCAAGTATCAGAAAAAGGTTTACTTCTCTTGAGGAACTCTTATAATTGTTGGACAAAGTTAACCTTATAGTTGATATTTCTGTTTTGTTTATTTATCTTAGGCTCTTTGGAGATAGTTTGTTAGTGATTTATTAATTATGTATTGTAATTATAGTGCTCTATATTTTGCTTTTGAAATAAATAAGACCAAGAAATTAGGTATGCTCCTGTGACTGTTTCCAGTAATATAACCCATGTAAGCAGTTGTGGTGTAGTTCGAATTCTGTCATTCAGAAAATTTCTGATCCTGGGCAAGTCACCAAACTTCTCTTGACCTCAATTTCTTGATTTGGGTATCCCCCCAAAATGTATACAGCTGGTAGCTCAATTGGTATTTCTTTCTTTTCAGATTTAATCCATTGGAATTTATAATTATTCAAAGTGTGTATATATACACTGAGTGGCCAAATTATTATGATCTCTATACAAATACACACACACACACACACACACACACACACACACACATATATATATATTAGAGGCCGGGTGCATGAATTCGTGCATGGGTGGGGTCCGGCCAGCCTGGCCATGGGGAGGGGACTTGGGTGGTTGGCTGGCCTGCCTGCTGGTTGAACTCTTGGTCGAGGAGACAATTTGCATATTAGCCTTTTATTATATAGGATATACACTGAGTGGCCAGATTATTATGCATTCAGAGATCATAATAATCTGACCACTCTATATTTTGAGTGGGCACACTATAGGAATGGTAATAAAATGAGAGTTGACAATTTCCCTCCAAAAATATTTTAACAAATTCAGTAACTGGTTTTATAACCTTTTAATGGGTTTCTTGAGGAAACAAAAAAAGCAAAGGAGAAGGAGGAGAGGGAGGAGGAGGAGGAGAGGGTAGGAGAGAGTAGGAGAGAGAGGATGATATGGGGACAACTGGAATGCCACATGCAAAATAATGAAGTTGGATCCCTATCTTAAACCATATATAAAAATTAGCTCAAAGTGAATCTAAAGAGCTAAAACCATAAACTCTCAGAAGAAAACATGGGGGTAGCATTTCATGACCTTGGATTGGGCAATAGGTTTTTAGCTTTGATACCAGTAGCATGAGCAATAAAAGAAGAAAATGCATAAATTTGGCTTCATTAAAAACCACATCTTTTGTGCATCAAAGGACATTATTAGAAAGTGAAAAGACAACCTACAGAATGGGAGAAAATATTTGCAGATCATATATCTGATAAGGAGTTAATATCCAGAATGTAAAGAACTTCTACAACTCAGCAACAAAAGGACAGCCTAATCAAAAAATGGTCAAAAGGCTTGAATAGACATTTCTCCAAAGAATCCATTAAACCCAGTGTAAGTAATTGGAAGCAGGGTTTCAAAGAGCTATTTGTACACTCATGATCATAGTGTAATAGTGGGTAATTATAACCCACCATTCTTTTGACATTGTTTCTGTAAATGCTGACTCTTAATATGTAGCTTGTAGATAAACAGCATGTTTATCTAACTTCAGAAGATGCAGACTCTAACCTTCGGTCATCCCAGTTCTGGGGCATTTGCTGACCTTCAACTGTAAAACCAGGATGATGAAGACAAAGATGATGCACACCAGACTATCACTTGATCACTTTCAAGATCCTTATCGGAATGGACTGTGCTGGCCTGCACATAGAGAACTTTTTAACCCACTCCCCTTGATTTCTTTGTTCTGTTTTTCCTCTGCCGGCACTGAGATGTGAAGATGAGCTTTGCAACAAGAGTCCCCCCATCTTCTCAGGTCTCCGGCACTTGACTAAACCATTTTCCTTTTTCATAAGCAGCTGTCTCATGAGTTTGGCTTTTGTGGAGGCAAGCCGCTGAACATTGATTCCAGTTACAATAGCAGTATTATTTACAAGTGGAAACAGTCCATCAACAGATGAATGAATAAACAAAATGTGGTGTATATGTACAACGGAATATTACTTAGTCATTAAAAAAGAATGAAATTCTAAATGAAACAGAAATAAACATAGATACAGAGAACAAACTGGGAGGGAGGTTGAGGATTAGGTGAAAAATGTGAAGGGATTAAGAAGTACAAATTGGCAGTTATTGAGATGTAAAGTACAGCATAGGGCAGTGATGGGCAACCTTTTGAGCTTGGTGTGTCAAACTTCGCCAAAAAACTGAGCATAACTTGGGTAGTGTGTCACTTTGAGGAAAAAACATTATTTCGCAAATGTTTCATCCTTAGGAGCAGCAAATGTTTCATCCTTGGCATGCGGCCACCTCAGCGGCCGCGTGTCATCAGAAATGGCTACGCGTGTCGGTGATGACACGTGTGTCATAGGTTCGCCATCACTGGCCTAGGGAATATAGTCAACAATCTATCATCTATCTATCTGTCTGTCTGTCTATCTATCTATCTATCTCCTATCTAATAAAGAGGGAATATGCTAATTGACCATCACTCCATCACAAAGATGGCTGCACCCACAAGTGAGGCCAAGTTCCCATAAGGAGCCTTAACTAGCAATCAGCAGGACCTGAGGCTACGCCCTCCCCTGCCCCCGTGCGGCTTGACAGGGGACCTCAGGCCCGTGTCCCCCACCTGGCAGGGCTTGACGGGGGATATCAGGCCGCGCTTCCCATCCTGGTGCTGGGCTAGGGGACCTCAGGCTGCTCCCCCCGCCCCAGCGCCAGGCTGGGGGACCTCAGGTCGCACCCCCCACTAAGTGGGGCTTGACAGGGGACTTCAGGCCACGCCCCCCACCCCGACACCAGGCCGGGGGACCTCAGACCGCACCCCCCACCCAGCAGGGCTTGACAGGGGACCTCAAGGTGCACCCCCAGTGCTGGGTCGGGGGAACTCAGGCCGTTCCCACGCCCAGCGGGGCTTGACAGGGGACCTGAGGCTGCGCCACCCCACCTGGTGGGGCTTGACGGGGGACCTCAGGCCATGCCCCCCCACCCAGCGGGGCTTGACGGAGGACCTCAAGGCATGCCCCCCGCCCTGGTCTGGGCTGGGGGACCTAAGGCCATGACCCCCACCCTGGCGCCGGGCCAGAGGACCTAAGGCTATGCCCCCTTCCCAGCAGGGCTTGACAAGGGTGGGACTGGCTGGGTCTGGATCTAGCCCAATGGGAGGGGGGGGCGGCCGGGTCTGGGTCTCACGCGATTTTGAGGTGCATGTGGGTGGGCGGGGACTTGACTCTGGGTCCCATGGTGAGCCCCAGATTCTGACAGGAGGAAGGTTTTCATATACATTTTACTAATTTTCTTTCATCTCTGACACTTCTATTATAGAGAAAGGGCAAGTAGCAATATTAAATTATTTTCTCTAATTAATCCCCTTTTAATGTGCACGAATTTCATGTACCGGGTCACTAGTGTGTATATATAAACAGGTAATATGCAAATTAGCCAGTCATCATGACCAGCTCGAGGAGGCTACATCACGACTGCTCAGGAGGAGCTGCGTGCGCAGATGGGCAGGAGGGGGCTGCATGCCGCCCCCAGCCCCAGCGGACACACACACACCAGGGGTGGGGGTGTGCTTCGAGCAGCTGCACGGCTCGGTGCACGCCCTCAGTGGGTGGCGACAGTGGCCGGAGCAATGCAGCCCTGGTCCCAGATGCCTTGCGGTGGCTGGAGCACAGCAGCCTGGGTCCCGGGTGCCTGGCAGCAGCCGGAGCGAAGCAACCCAGGTCCTTGGTACCAGAGGGAAACCGGTGCCAGCAGCCCGGGGAAGGAAGGCCTATTCTTGCATGAATCTTCATGCATCGGGCCTCTAGTATTGTAATAATTATGTATGGTGTCAGGTGGGTACTAGACTTATCTTTGGGATTACTTCATAAGTTATATACCTCTCTAACCAATACGCTGTACACCTGAAACTAATCTATATATACAAAAGCCTAAGTGACCGTTATGAGCGAATGACTGGACGACCAGCCGGTAGCTATGACACACTGACCCAGACCTTGCTGCTGGGGGCCGACAACCCTGAATCTGGTTCCCCTGCACTCCAGACCCAGACAGGAGGGAGGAGGGAGCCCGATTCCTTGTGGAATCAGCCATTGGTTAGCTTGCTGCTGGGGCCAACCTCCCGCGGTCCCTCCCTCTGGTCTGCCCCCGCTTGACTGGCCCTGATTGGGGGGGGCGGGCGGCCAGCCAACCTCCCGCAGTCCCTACCCCCGGCAGGCTGGCCCCCCTGATTGGCCCCAATTGCCGGCCCGGCTGAGGGACCCCACCCATGCACAAATTCGTGAACCAGGCCTCTAGTATTGAATATTAACTGTAATTATAAAAAACAAACCAACAAAAAAATAGGCTATCACCAGATACTGAATCTGCTGGCACCATGATCTTGGGCTTGGGCTCCCAGCCTCCAGAACTATGAGAAATAATTGCTTGTTGTTTATAAGCCAAAAAAGAAAAAGAAAAAGAAAAAATGAAGCTCTGATATGTGACAGAAGATGGATGGATCTTAAAAACATTATGCTAAGTGAAATAAGCCAGACACAAAGAGAGAAATACTGTATATGAGATACAGTAAGTCTTCACTTAACATCATCCCTAGGTTCTTGGAACTATGACAAAACAACATATAACAAAACCAGTAGTTTCTGTGGCATCTCATCAACGTTATACTGAAACAGTATCGCAGGAAGCAGCATTATTAAAGGACCTGCTGTACTTTGAATAGGCAAATTCAGAGATAGAAAGTAGATTAGAGGTTATCAGGGGCTAGGAAAAGGAGAGAATGAATCGGTTATTGCTTGGGGGTCGCGTAACTAGTTAGCATGCCAGAGTCTCGTTTGTTATCGGAATTAACCAGACAAATCGCTCCACCAACTAAGGCACACGCTGAGCCAGTCCGTGTAGCGCGCATGCAGCCCCGGACATCTAAGGGCATCACAGACCTGTTATTGCTCAATCTCGGGTGGCTGAACGCCACTTGTCCCTCTAAGAAGTTGGGGGACGCCGACCACTCGGGGGTCGGTTATTGCTTAATGTTACAAAGTTTCTGTTTGGGGTGATGAAAATGTTTTGGAAATATAGTGATGATGGTTGCACAACACTTATTTTAATTAATGCCACTGGATTATACATTTATAAAGATGGCTAAAATGGCAAATTTTGACATATATTTTACTACTATTAAACATCCTATATAATAAAGAGCGAATATGTAAATTGACTGTCACTCTGCCACAAAGATGGTGGCACCCACAGCGGAGGCAAGGGGTTTTTTCCGTAACACAAGATGGATGCACCCACAGTGGAGGAGGCAGAGTTCCCGTAACAAACCTTAACGAGCAGGGACCCGAGGCTGCGCGCTCCCCACCCCTGCCCCTGTGGGGCTTGACAGGGTACCTCAGGCCCTCCCCCCACCCTGGTGCCAGGCTGGGACCTCAGGCCTCGCCCCCCCCCCCCACCTGGCAGGGCTTGAAGGGGGACCCTGAGGCCACACCCCCCAGCCCTGGCCCCAGGCCGGGGGACCTCAAGCTGCGCCCCCAGCCTGGTGGGGCTTGCCGGGGGACCTAAGGCCGCAACCCCAGCTCCGGCGCCAGGCTGGGGAACCTCAGGCCGCACCCTTACCCTGGCACCGGGCCAGGGGACCTGGAGCTGCGCCCCCTACCCCAGTGCTGGGCCGGGGGACCTCAGGCTGCACCCCCCCCCACTCCAGTGCCAGGCCGGGGCTCCTCAGGCTGTGCCCCTTGCCCGGTGGAGCTTGATGGGGGACCTCAAGGTGCGCCCACCCCAGTGCTGGGCTGGGGGACCTCAGGCTGCTCCCCTCGCCCTGGGCCGGGGGACCTCAGGCCATGCCCCCGCCCAGCGGGGCTTAATGGGGGACCTGAGGCTGTGCCCCCCTCCCGGTGCTGGACGGGGAGACATGAGTCTGCCCCCCACCCAGTGGGGCTTGACGGGGGACCTCAGGCAACACCCCCTCCCGGCGGGGCTTTCCGGGGGACCTCAAGGCGTGCCTTCTGCCCCGGCGCTGGGCCAGGGGACCTGAGGCTGCGCCCCTTGCCTGGTGGGGCCTGACAAGGGTGGGACTGGCCGGGTCTGGATCTAGCCCAATTGGGGGGCCTGGCTGGGTCTGGGTCTCATGCTATTTTGAGGCACACGTGGGTGGGTGGGGACTTGACTCTGGGTCCCGTGGTGCACCCCAGACTCTGACAGGAGGAAGATTTTCATATACATTTTACTTTTTTTTTTTTTTCATCTCTGACACTTCTATTATAGAGAAAGGGCAAACAGCAATATTAAAATATTTCCTCTAATTAATTCCCTTTTAATGTGCACGAATTTTGTGCACCGGGCCACTAGTTACAATATAAAAAAACAGTGAATTGTATATTTTAAATAGTGAATTGTATAGTGTGTCCTTTTCCAGTAGTTCAGAGCTTCTTGTTATTGCTTCTGTGAGCCCCTTCAGCCCCTCGTATATTCCTGCAGTTTCATGTTTCAGTAAGTATGACTTTGTCTTAGGAAATTCTAAAATACAAATCTGGTTGCTCTTCATGTTCCTTAGAGAACAAAGAAAAACAGACAACAACTGCCCTATTATCAGAAAAACCAAACTCCTTATCAGGGATATGGAACCTTAGATTAACAGGTTTCAATTTCTTTTAATATCATTTTCACAAATATGTGTACACACATGCACATTCTAGTTAAAGCATTCTGTTAACATCATTCTGCTACAGTACAAGTTTCTGTAACATAAATTAGCTCTTATAATTGTTAGGTGGAGAAATAATACTAATGCAGAAGTATCATTGGCCATAAATGTCCTTTTTCCAGCACGTTAATATTTTGAAGCTTTCAAAGGCAATCTTTCTTCCAAAGATGACATTTTAATAGTGTATAAAGATATTGAGAAAACAGCTGAAACAATTAAATACAAATCAAAACCATAATGAAATATCACATCACACCTGTTAGAATGGCTATTATATAAAAGACAAGAAATAATAAGAGTTGACAGTGATATGGAGAAAGGGAACCCTTGTGCATGGTTGGTGGGATTGTAAATTGGTGTAGCCTCTATGGAAAACAGTATGGCTTTGAGGGCATTTTTTAATGTCCTCAAAAAATTAGAAATAGAATGACATGATCCAGCAATTCCACTTCTGGGTATTTATATGAAGGAAATGAAAACAAAGTTAAAGAGATATCTGCACCCCCATGTTCAACCCAGCATTATTCAAAATATCCAATACATGAAAACAACCTAAGTGTGCATCAGTGGATTAAAGAAAACATGGTGTGTGGTTTCCAGCCATAAAAAAAGGTGGCAACCCTACCATCTGTGACAATAAGGATGGACATTGAGGGCATTTATGCTAAATAAAATAAGTTAGAGAAGGACAGATCTCACTTATATATGTGGAATCTTAAAACAAAACAAAAAACCAAAAGTTGGAACTCATAGGTACAAGGAACAGATTGGTGGTTGCCAGATTTGAGGGGGTGGGTGAAAGCGGTCAAAAGGTACAAACTTTCAGTTACAAAATATGTCATGGGATTTAATGCGTAGCCTGTGCATTATAGTATAACTATAGTTTTTAATACTGTATTGTTTATTTAAAAGTTGCTAAGACAGTAACTCTTAAAAGTATCTCTGTACAAAAAAATTTGTAACTATGTATGGTGATGAATGTTATCCACTATATACATAATTGAATCATTTCATACACCTGAAACTAATATGTGTCAATTATACCTCAATAAAATTTAAAAAATAAATCTTAAAATGTGGGATCATATGTTATGTTTGAAGTTCTGTTGGATCTAGATGTTTGATAAAAATTGCTTAGATTTATTGTGCTGTGAAAGAAAATATAGTGGATCATCCTGTAAATGATCCATAGATGCAGTGTAAAAAAAATGGCAGGGGGGGGGACAGGACTGAAAATCCTGATGCAAAATTGCTTTTGTTTATTATAAGCAGAAGATTTAGTAGCTTGAAAAAAATCCTAATGTTCCTATATGAAGTTGTCTGGTATAGCTTAAAGTGCATGTGAAATATCTCTGAGGCTATTTTCCCCATGTTTAACATTTGAATGTTGTCATTAGATTAAATTTCTAATTTTGTTAAAATTTTTCCTATTAGAAGTAAGTACCTTCAAGGACCTGTCTTTAAGGGAAAGCCTGACTCCCAAGATTTAGGGCTGAAAATTTTGATTATGATGCTGGGAACAAATGCCAGTGTAGACTGACTATGCTAGTATTTTATTAGGATTGTTGTTTCGCAAATGTTCTCTCCTGTCCATTATTTTGAAAGTGTGATTTTGCAGAATGTGAGGTTTTCTAGAAACACACATCCTATATAATAAAAGGGCAGTAGTATGCAAATTGACCGAACGACGAAATGATGTCGTGGTCGCTATGATGCGCACTGACCACCAGGGGGCAGATGCTCAATGCAGGAGCTGCCCCCTGGTGGTCAGTGCACTCCCACAGGGGGAGCACTGCTCAGCCACAAGCCAGGCTAAGGGGTGGCGAGCGCAGCGGCGGTGGCGGGAGCTTCTCCAGCCTCCGTGGCAGTGCTAAGGATGTCTGACTGAGGGCTCAGGCCGGGCTGAGGGACACTCCCACCCCCAGTTCATGAATTTCATAGACTAGAGGCCTGGTGCACGAAAATCCGTGAACTGGGGGTGGGGGTGTCCTTCAGCCCGGCCTGCCCCACCTTGCAGTCCGGGAGCCCTCGGGGGATGTCCTACTGCCGGCAGTCTGGCCTCCCTCTGCGGGAAGCGACTGGGCTGATCAGGAGAAGGCACCGCCCCCATCACCCCACTGCTGCTGCCACTGCTGGCCGTGGTGGCTGGGAGGCCTGAGCCCTGTGCCTCACAGCTGCCGGGGCTTACTGCTGCCTGAGCCCACAACTGCCGTGTGCTCATGGCTACTGTGAGCCCCAGGCCTCGCAGCTGCCGGAGCTCAAGGCTGACTGAGCCCATGGCTGCCTGAGCCTGGAGTCTCACAGCTGCTGTGATTTCGTCTGGATGGACATCCAGAAGACATCCGCCCTAATTAGCATATTGCCCTTTTATTAGTATGGGCTAGTGGCCAGGTGCATGAAATTTGTGCATGGGGTGGGGGTGGTGTCCCTCAGCCCTTCCTGCACCCTCTCCAATCTGGGACCTCTCGGGGGATGTCCTACTGTCGGTTTAGGCCCTCTAAACCACTCACCTGCCTGCTTGCCTGATTGCTCCTAACAACTCTGCCTGCCGGCCTGCTTGCCCCCAACTGCCCCCCGCCGGCCTTTTCACCCTTAATTGCCCCCCCCCCCCTTGCCAGCCATATCTCCCCAACTGCACACCCCCCCCCCCCCCCCCCCCGCCGGCCTGATCGCCCCCAACTGCCCTCACCCCCTGCCGGCCTGATCACCCCCAACTGCCCTTCCCTCCTGGCCTGATTGCCCCTAACCACCTCTGCCTTGGCCCCGCCACCGTGGCTTTCTCCAGGTCTTCCAGTCTAATTAGCATATTACCCTTTTATTAGTATAGATAATTGTAACTTGTTTCTTTTTTCATATCCAGCATATCTTTGTGCTTTTGTTCATTGCTCTTCTGTGTTTCTTTTAAAACACTCATATGTACAAGTCAGTGATTTTTAGTACATTTAGTGTGCAATTATTGCCCTCCAAAGTGTGCTTTGTCCATTTATAGTCACTCTTTTCTCACCCTCAGCCTCACATGGTGACTAACCTGTTTTCTGTTTCTATAGATTTGTGTTTTTCAGCTATTTCATGTGAATGTAATTATACAATATGTAGTCCTTCTTTTAATTGGATATTTTTGACGTTCATCTGTGTTGTATCATACATCAATGTTTTGTTCCCTTTATTTCTGATTAGTATTTTTTTATTGTGTGGATAAAACAAACTATGTATATACATTCACCAGTAAATATATATTTAGATTGTTTACACTTTTTGGTTTTTATGAATTACACTTTTGGGCTATTAGGAAACATTGTTACTTAACTTTCTATATAAAAATTCTCATGGAACTTCTTTCAAGTGCAGGTGTTTGGGCCTGAGCATTAGGGGATTCAAGTGTGCTCCAAAGATTGGGAACCATTAAGTTAAGGGGATAGGCCTTGGGAATCATACGGATTAGTTCCAGTTTAGTTGCTGGATAACTTCAGTATAATTAATTTCTAATCCTCAGTTTTCTCATTTATAAAATGGGCATAATTACGTGATTTAACTCATTACTAAGAATATTTTTTAGTCTTGGCCAGTGTGGCTTCATTGGTCGGGCTGGTTCGGTTCCGTCAGGGTACATGCCTGGGGGCATGCAGGAGGCCATTGAAAGATGTTCAGCTTACATGGATGTTTCCCTTTCTCCCTCTCCTTTTCCCTCTCTCTAAAAACCAATAAAAATACATTTTGAAAAAAGAAGAAAAGTATTTATTGATTCCCTGGCCCATGTGCCTCAGTTGCCTGAGCATCGTCCCATGTACTGAAAGGTTACTGGTTTGATTCACAGAAAGGGCACACACCCAGGTTACCGGTTCAGTCCCCAGTTGGGATTCATATGGGAGGCAACCAATAGATGTTTTTTGTTTTTTTTCCTCCCCCCCCCCCCGTTCCTCTCTAAAATGTTCTTTTTTTTAAAAAAGGAATATTTGTTGAATTATTGCTTTTTGCCCATCATTGTATTAGGCATGAGGTGAACTAAATAGGATTCTTGTTCTTATACAGTTTACACTTTAGAAAGGGAAACATATTAAAGGATAAATATTTACAATTATAAGTTCTCTGAAGGGAAACTATAGGGGTGGTGTGATAGCATGTAGTAGGGATTTAATTTAGCTTGGGTGATTTGGGAACATGTTCCTGAGAAATTGATATAGGAGTCTTGAAAAGTCAGTGTTACAGGCATGAAAAGAGTGACAAAGAAGAGGAAAAAGTTTTTGAAGTAGAAAGAATAGCACACACAGAGACAGAAGGATCTTGGCGTGGTGCCATAAAGGAATAGAGAGAGGTGACAGAAATGTAATGAGAAAGTGGTCAGATTAGTATATTTAGAACTTATTCTAAGGGCAGTGGAGACCTATTTAAGAATTTTAAGTAAGGCAGTGATTGAAGAAATTAGCATATTAAGATTAATCTGGTTGCTATATGAAGAATGAATTAGAAGGTAGCTTAGATTAGGTTGTGGTGAAGTGATGGCCAAATGAGGGTAGACTTCATTTATGTTTTGCAGGTTACATTTACAGGACTCTGGGGGCTTTTAAATGTTGAAAGAGAATTGTCAAGGGTCACTCCCAGTTTTCTGGGAGGAACAAATTGGGATATACTAAGGCACCATTTACAGACAGAAGATTGAAAAAGGAGTTTTTGTTGTTGTTTTGTTTTTTTTATAGGGAAGAAGTTGGGAGAAAGTATGCTTGTTTAGTTTTGAGTATTTTATGTTCAAGATGCCTTTGAGAATACCCAAGTGAAAATGTTAAGTAGACAGTTGTATGTGTGGACTGCAGTTCAAAAAAGAGCTCTTGGTGGAATATGTATTTATTATTTTCAAGTCTCTGGAGTAAGAAAAGCTTAGGGCAAAAGGCTTGGAAGAAAAACACAGATTAAAAAGTGAATAAAGGGGTCAGAAATGGACTTGTGCAGGAGAAGGAAGCAACAAAGGACACAGGCATGATCAGTAGGGAAGGAGATAAAGGTAAAGTATAGTAGATAGGAAAAGAGTGTTTCAAAGAAGAGGCTGCAGTCAACTGTGTCATACTGCCGAGGTCACTAAAATAAGGATTAGAAAAGTGTTTATTTGATTTGGCAACATGGAAGTGAATTACTTTTAAAAGGTTATCTTTTACTACATAAGCCCCAAAACTTTATGGCTTAAAAAATAACACTATTTAGCTCCCAGTTGTGCAGGTTAGCAATTTGAGTTTGGATTAGATGGGCAGTTCTGTTGATCTAGGTCACCCTTAGCTGATCTCACTCTTGCATCTTTAGGTAAACAAATGATTACCTGGTGGTTTGCTTATGGCTGGGATTACTGAGACCTTTCTCCATATTATCTCTCGTTTTCTAGTGGGATAACTTCTGGATTTGTGCACTTGCTAGGAACAGAGTTCCAAGAGCAACAAGTCAGTAAGCCCAAAGGCACAAGTACTTATTAAGTTTGCCAATAGCCCGTTGGCCAAAGCCAGTTGTAAGAGCATGTCAGATTCAAGGGTTGGAAACATACTCATGGGAGGAGCAACAAAATCAAATTGTAAGGGTGTAAATACAGGGAAGGGAAAATCTGTTATCATTTTTGAAGTCTACTATGATGATTATGGAAAAAGCATTATTACCAGTGATGGGCTGGGGATGTTAGAAACAAGGTTAGATTGGTATGAAAAGTGGGAACTATAGATGTGAAGGTAGAAAGTAGATTATGTTTTGAGAAGCTTGGCTGTGAAGGTAATTTGAGAGAGAAGACAGTAGCTGGGGGATGTTTATAGTCTAAGCAGGTGTGTTGTATTTTCTTTCCCTTACTGCTTGAATGCCTTTCTTCTACTCAAGAAGAGAGTATTATTGAATATTGAGAGAAAGGATCTAGTAGAAACTGGGGAAACGGGAGATGAAATGAACATGTAGAGGATGGGATTTTATGCACCTGTGATGGGATTAGGTTTTGATGGGGTGAGAGAATAACTCTTTTGTCTTCTTTTTCTCTTAGAAAATACTTCCATTAGCTTTTTAGTTCTCCCACAGATCTGGACCAGCCTTGTCCTCACTGTCTTCTCCTGCTCTTCCTTTCTCTTAATAGGAAGGAAGCAGGAATGGTTTCAAACATAGCAGGTGGGCAGTAGTAGATTCATGATGGTATTCTGGGAAGGTTCCTGTTTAACAGCTTCTATTTTCTCAATGTAGTAGAGGCATTCTGAGAATGGTGGGTTGTGCAAGAATGTGTGCTTGAGGTCTGATGTGAATAATGAAGTACATCATTTTCCCCCACTACTGAATGGGACATTGAGCTGACTACTTACTAGGGAAATACCAATCATTCAATAAATGAGAGATATTATCATTATTAATATGAAAAGTATTACCATAAAGGGATTCAACAAAACATTTTCTGTTTTGTTAGTTAGAAAGTGGTGTTAGTTGAGATGTTCCAGGGCCTAGGGTTCTTTTTCTTTTTAATAGTTTAACTCTACTCCCTTCTAGAACATTGATTGTCCTTCAGAAGAATGTAGACAAGAGAGTAAAACCATGTTTAACCTTTTATAAATAAATATTATTAACAATATGAACAGAATGGGTGAGCTTTCTAAAAAGATTTCCTAAAGAATAACTGGGGTAACTTATATACACTTAATTTTAATTAATAAAGATTAATTCAAGCTGAATGGTGGGTTAGTGGTGACATTGTATGTAGAAAAAGAGTAGCTCTTTGTTTGAATAGTTGGGGAATATGTAAAGTGGCCTTAAGAAGAGAATAACATAATTTATTTTGTCGTTTTTTTTTTTTTTTTTCTTAGAAAATACTCCTATTAGCTTTTTAGCTGTCCCTGGCCAAGCATAAGCCTAACTTCCTATTCTGTGTAATGACTGCAGTGGAAGGGTTCTCCTTATGGAGGGCACCATCTGCTGGTTATAAGAGGTACTGGTTGTGGGAAGATTGCCTTTTGCAGTTAACCAGACTTCACAAAACCTTGTTTTCCTTTTAATTAAACCTCAAACCTGGAGTACAGTTCCAGGAGGGAAAACAGCTTTTAATAAACATGGTCAAGTTGGGATTGTAGTAGTGGTTTGATTTGGTTTCTGTGACTCTGAACTTCTTTTCACATACTAGATTTTTAAGAAAAGTCATCATTAAAATTACAGATCCCTCTCTATATTTCTTCCCAGATCAATTCAAAAATATGATTATTGTTACTGCTATTGCCCTTGTTCTTTAATCCAGTCAGTGCTTTGTTCTTTTCTGTTCATTGAAAAGATCTTAAGTAGTTTTATTGCTGTCTCTTGTTTAGTATCTAATGATAGCTTGATTTTTTTTCCTCTTTTCCAGGGGTATTAGTATGATTTAAAAAAAATCAGTATGTACCCTTTAATTAATGACCATTTTATTTGAACTTACTCAAAGGTTGTATAAGCTCTTTTTTAAAAAAAAAATATATTTTTATTGATTTCAGAGAGGAAGGGAGAGGGAGGGAGAGAGAGAAACATCAATGATGAGAGAGAATCATTGATTGGCTGCCTGCTGCACGCCCTCCACTGGGGATCGAGCCCGCAACCTGGGCATATGCCCTGACCGGGAATCTAACCAGTGACCTCTTGGTTCCTGGGTCGACGCTCAACCGCTGAGCTACACCCGGCTGGGCTGTATAAGCTCTTTAGTATTAGAATGTTTCCTTGTGTTTTACTTACTGTTTATGTGGACATAAAATTATAAATATTTATAACAATTTGCATACAATAATCCTTAAAATTAACTGCTTTCTGGAAGTATTTGTTTTAAATTACCTCTTAAAAGCAGGAAAACTCTAGATTATTCTGGTTTTACTATAAATTGCTGGTAAATAACATTTTTAAAATGGAGAAAGAAATTAATTGGCATGCTGTTATATAGTATATACAATATATAATATGAATTCTGACACAGGTCAGTTTTATATAGATTTTTTTAAAATTGTTTTTATTCCAGTATCTTTTTTTCACTGATTTTTAAATAACAGTTGAAGGCCCAATTGATTTCTTCTGTGCCTCCTTTCCTACTTGCATTGTTCTGTTTCTTCTCCCCTCCTTCCCATTTATTTCCTCTTACCTTGTAATTTTGTGTTCAGTCTTTTCTTTTCCATACATTTTTTTTCTTAAAGATCACCTTTCCCAAGCCCTAAAGATTATTTGCTGAGGTCATATTGTATGTTTTAGTGACATGTATATCTGAAGTAATTAGCACTGTGTACCATCCCTCCATCTTCACACTTTTTGTTTGTTTTTTAAAAAACACTTCATTTTTATTTTACTACCTTTCTTGACTCTTCTGTTTTCCTTTCTGATTTCCCCCACTCCCATATCAATATAGATATTTCCTCAAGGTTCACTCTACACATTTTCTTTCTTGATCTTGTTAAACCACAAACTTGACTTTTTCTAGAACCGCATCTCCAGTTACCTTTGAGATCAAACATAATTTTTTTCCAAGATTTAATGTCTCTCTCTAACTTTTTCCTATTTCTATTATAATGAGGGCAGAAGTTTTGTTTTGCTTATTGTTGTATGTCTAATGCCTAGCATAGTATATTGAACCAAGTAAAATCTCAATAAATATTTAAATAATTGACTTTCTAGGAACAAGAGCTTTGAATCTTGTAGTCATTTACTTCTCTTTTATACTCATTCATAAATAGTTGAATCACTTTTCTTGGTTTTCAGTCATTGCTTGCTGGGTCGATGCTCAACCATTATTTCTTTTACTCATTATTTCTTACCTGGAATTTGGTAGCAGTTTCCTAACTGGTTTTACTGTACAATATTTGACTTTTCCTCTGTGTAGTCTGTACTACCTGTTGTAGCCACCATTTCTTAGTATAGTTCTGGTCATTCATGCATTCAGTATTTCTTGTGCACCTACTTTGTGCTAGGGCTTGTAATAGATGCTAGCGTAAAATGATATACTGTCCTTATCTTAAGGAACTTACAGTGCAGTAGCAGCAAGAGATATAGAAATAAAAAGTTTATTAAGTATGAAGGCTAATTATATTTTCAAAGTTTGCCTAGCTCTGCCTGGAGAAGTCAGGGGAAGTTGAAACATAGACTTGAGACTTTAAGGTAGTAAGGTACATAGAATTTGCTTAGTAGACAAGGGCCAGTAAGTATGTCTTACTGTGTGTGAGGAAACAGCCTCTATATATTTACAGAGGTGTTTCAAACCTCTGTTTATATTATCATTGCTTTAAAAACTGAAGTGCAAACTAAATGATCTGTTCCTTTGTTGGCTCCTATCTTTTCCTTTTTAGCTCCTTTTTACTTCCTTCCACCTTTTCCTTAGGGCATATTTCATACCAGAAACATTATGAACTTTCTTCTCTTAAGATTTATTCAAATTGTTTTCTCTGCCCTTTCTACCCTTTCACCCCCATTCATTTATAGAAGTGGGCTTTCTTTCAGTCTTATTTTTCTAAGCTTATGGCTATTTCTGTAAGGATAATTTTAGAATTTATTATGTTTTAATTATTTAGGGGGATATCTGTTTCCTTTTGTACATTTTGAGATTCATCTTACTCATTTTGTCCTAAAGTTACTGTTAAAGAGTTCTGAAAGTATAATAGACATTTGATAAATTTTGAGTATATAGGTGAGTATATTCTACAAAGGCACATTGTCTACATTAATTAGCTGTAGTCTTTGGTCACATTTGTGTATCTGTTGTTAAGAGTGATGAGCAGCTTTTGCTTTTGTTGAGGCAAGGCAGAGAGACTTTCTTCCACTCCAGGTTCTGTGGAAAACTGGGAATCCTGTCATATTGATATTCCTTCTCCTGGGATGGCTTGTCTCGGCTGTTGCTCCTGTCTTCTTTGGTTAAAGGAACACAGCTATGATGTTGGTTCTTCCTAGACAATTCATGCTTTTTTAACCTGAGATGATGAAATTGTTCTCCGTTAACATATTCAAAAAGCTTTTACATTTTGCTTCTATATTTAGGTCATTAATGTACCTGTAATTTATTTTGTGTATGATATGAGGTATGCCTACAGTGCCATTTTTGCCGATGTAGGTATAGAAGTGTCTCAGAATTTACAAGAGTTTTTTAAAATGAAAAAAAGTTTAAGCAATTTTATTGATGTTTAATTTACATACCATAAAATTAATAAAATTCACTCATTTCAAGGGTACAATTCAATGATTTTTAGTGAATTTCCTGAAATGTGCAACCATCACCATAATCCAGTTTTAGAACATTTTCATCAACCCTCATGCCAATTACAGCTAATCCCTTAATGAATTCTTTTTAGTTTTTCATCTTGAGATCTCTGCAGCATCCTGTACTGTTGGCCATTCCCTGTTTTGAAACTTGGTGTATGCCTTACTTTCTGACACAGCTTTTTCCAGGGTCCTCTACCTACCTCTTCAATTATTTTCAGATTCATCTGCAAGCTCTTTTTCCTCTGTCGATTTCTTTTTCTTTTTCTTTTCTTTTTTAAAAAATATATATATATTTATTGATTTCAGAGAGGGAGAGAGAGAGATAGAAATATCAGTGATAAGAATCATCAATTGGCTACTTGCTGCACAACCCCACTGGAGGTTGAGCCCACGACCCAGGCATGTACCCTGATCAGGAATCAACCGTGACCTCCTGGTTCATAGGTCGACACTCAACCACTGAGCCATGATGGTTGGGCTTTCCTCTGTCCATTTCTTAAAGATAGGTCTTCTCTCATCTCTTTCTTGTCCCACTGCTCTTCTCACTTTACAAATCTTCCTGAATGCTCTCATCTATGCTTCTGGTTTTATCTATCACTAAGTATTCCTAAATCTATCTCTAGCTCAGACATATCTCTGCAGATATAACTGCCTACTGGCCATTATTTATTTCCCCCATCCCCATTTTTTTCAGCAAATGAGGAAAAGCACTTATTCCCAAAGGATGCCTGAAAAATCTATTCTTTTTTTTTTACAGCTTTATTGAAGTATAATGTATAAAAAACCTTCACATATTTAATGTATGTAATTTGGTAGGTTTGGACAGATGCATGCACAAGTGATACCATAACCACAATCAAGGTAATAAACATAGCCATTACTTCCAAGTTTCTTTGTATCCCTTTGCTTTTTTATTTTATAAGAACACTAAACATGAGAGCTATCTTCTTAAAGTCTTAAAGGCACAACACCATATTGTTATCTATAGGCACTATATTGTAGAGCAGATCTTTAGAACTTGTCTTGTATAATTGTAACTTTATACCCATTGAATAACAAGTCCCCATTTTTTCCTTCTCCTATCCCTTGTCAACCACTATTCTATTTTCTGCCTCTATAAGTTAGACTAGTTTATATGCATCATATAAATGGAATTACTCAGTATTTATGACGGCTTTATTTCACTCAGCCTAATGTCTTCCAGGTCCATGCGTGTTATTGCAAATGGTAGGATTTTTTCCCTTCGATTCTAAGGCTGAATAATAAAAGTATTGTATTTTTATGCCACTTTCTGTTTATCCATTCATCTGTTGATGATCAGTTGGGCTATTTGATTCTATATCTTGGTTATTGTGAATAATGCTGCAATGAATGTGGGTGTGCAGTTATCTCTTCAGATTCTGATTTCATTCTTTTGGGTAAAATAGTGAGGATTGGGGTTGCTGAATCATATGGTAGATCTACTTTTAATTTTTTTCTTTTTCTTTTAGGAACCCCATACTGTTTTTCATAGTGGCTGCATCAATTGACATTCCAACCCAACAGTGTGAACAAGGGTTCCAATTTATTCACATCCTCAGCAATACTTGTTATTATCTTTTAAAATAATGACCATACTAACAGGTGTGAAGTGATACCTTATCGTGGCTTTGAATGGCATTTCTTTTTTTCTTTTTTTTTAAATTTAATAAATCTTTATTGTTCAGATTATTACAATTGTTCTTCTTTTTTCCCCCATAGCTCCCCTCCACCCGGTTCCCACCCCACCCTCTGCCCTTACCCCCACCCCCCACTGTCCTCATCCATAGGTGTACGCTTTTTGTCCAGTCTCTTCCTGCACCCCCACACCCCTTTCCCCCCGAGAATTGTCAGTCTACTCCCTTTCTGTGCCCCTGATTCTATTATATTCACCAGTTTATTCTGTTCATCAGATTTTTTTATTCACTTGATTTTTAGATTCACTTGTTGATAAATATGTATTTGTTGTTCATAATTTTTATCTTTACCTTTTTCTTCTTCTTCCTCTTCTTAAAGAATACCTTTCAGCATTTCGTATAATAACTGGTTTGGCAGTGATAAACTCCTTTAGCTTTTTCTTATCTGTGAAGCTCTTTATCTCCCTTCAATTCTGAATGATAGCTTTGCTGGGTAGAGTAATCTTGGTTGTAGGTTCTTGCTATTCATTACTTTGAATATTTCTTGCCACTCCCTTCTGGCTTGCATAGTTTCTGTTGAGAAATCAGCTGACAATCGTATGGGTGCTCCCTTGTAGGTAACTAACTGTTTTTCTCTTGCTGCTTTTAAGATTCTCTCTTTGTCTTTTGCTCTTGGCATTTTAATTATGATGTGTCTTGGTGCGGTCCTCTTTGGATTCCTTTTGTTTGGGATTCTGTGCGCTTCCTGGACTTGTAAGTCTATTTCTTTCACCAGGTGGGGGAAGTTTTTGGTCATTATTTCTTCAAATAGGTTTTCAGTATCTTGCTTTCTCTCTTCTTCTGGCACCCCCCTAATTCGGATGTTGGTACGCTTGAAGTTGTCCCAGAGGCTCCTTACACTATCTTCATATTTTTGGATTCTTTTTTCTTTTTGCTTTTCCAGTTGAGTGTTTTTTGCTTCTTTGTATTTCAAATCTTTGACTTGATTCTTGCGGTCCTCTAGTCTGCTGTTAGATCTCTGTATTATATTTTTTATTTCAGTCAGTGTATGCTTAATTTCTAGTTGGTCCTTTTTCATATCCTCGAGCGTCTCGCTAAATTTATCGGCCTTTTCTAGAAAATTCTTGAAAAACCTTATAACCGTCGTTTTGAACTTCATATCCAGTAGTTTGCTTTCTTCCATTTCTTTCATTTGTGATCTCTTTCTTTGTCTCCACATTTTGGCTGCTTCTCTGAATTGATAGAGTGGCTTTGTGTGCTAGGTGTCCTACAGGGCCCAGTGGCTCAGCCTCCCCAGTTACCTGAGGTGGACACTCTTGGTGTACCTCTTTGTGGGCTGTGTGCACAGTCTTGTTGTAGTTAAGCCTTGATTGTTGTTGGAATCACTGGGAGGAATTGACCTCAAGGCCAATTGGCTGTGAGGATCAGCTGTGTCTACGCTGGGAGAACTTCTGTGCTGGAGACACCCTTATGAGACAAGACGTGCAAAAGCCTCTGTGCTCAGCTTGGATGGGGCGAAGACTTGGGGCGGAGCAGACAGCACTGGTTTCCCATCAGCCCTGTCCTAATAGGCCCCTGTGTCTCAGTGTCCCATGGTAATCGCTGCAAGCACCTCTGAGAGAAAGCCACCCTCGAGTTCCGCCCGCTGCCAGACAGTCCAGTTTCTCCCCGAATAAGTCTGGGTCCCCAGAGTCTCGCCTGGAACTGGAGTTCAGTGCATTTGGGAGCTTTTGTCTCCGCTTGAGAAAGCCAGCCGCGTACTCAGCCGCCCACCCTCTTCGCGTGCACGCCTTGGTACCTCTGCCCTCCTCAGTTCCTCTGAGTCTCAGTGTGCTTTTCTCCCTCCTGACAGTCCAGCCTCTCCTCGCATGAGTCTAGGTCCCCAAAGTCTCGCCCGGAACTGGAGTTCAGCACAGTCAGAAGCTTTTGTCTCCCTCCCGCTTGAGAAAGCCAGCCGCACACTCAGCCGCTAGTCCTCTCTGCGTGCGCGTCTCAGTACCTGTGCCTCCTGCAGCTCCTCTGAGTCTCAGTGTGCTTTTCTCTTTCCTTCTAGTTGTAGAATTTCCACTCAGCCAGCCTTCCTGTGGTTCTGGATGATGTCCGTTTTGTCTTTTAGTTGTAGTTTTGAAATTGTTGTGCGAGGCAGCAGTTTTGGTGTTTACCTATGCCGCCATCTTGGTTTCTCCCCCTGACTGGCATTTCTCACTGATGATAAATGGAAAGCTTTTCCTGTTTGCAGATGACATGATGTTACATATAGAAACCCCTAAAGACCATGAAAAAACACACCCTAAAAACAACTCTTAGAAGTAATAAATATAGTAAAGTTGCAGGATATAAAATCAACATGTAAAAAATCAGTTATGTTTCTAAATACCAACAGTGAACTGTCAGAAAAGGAAATTAATGAAACAGTCCCTTCACAAAAGCATCAAAAAGAAAAAATAATATAGGATGAAACTTGACCAAGGAGATTAAAGACTTGTATAGTGAAAACTACAATACATTGAAGAAAGAAAAGAATACACAAATAAAAAGACATCTAGAATTCAATGGATTGGAATACATATATTTTTAAAATTATATATTTTTAGTTTATTTATTCGGGTGACATTGGTCAACATGACCACATAGGTTTCAAATGTGGGTTTCTATGTTACAAAATCTGTATATTGCACCGTGTGCCCACTACCTAAAGTCAAATCTCCTGTCACCATATATTAGGATCCCCTTCTCCCTCCTTCCGTATCCTCTGGCAACCACCACAGTGCTGTATGTGTTCATGATTTTCAGTTTTATATACCACATATGAATGATATCATCATATGGTTCTTAGCTTTTTCTGACTGACTTATTTCACTTAACAATATTATCAAGGTCTGTTGATGCTGTTGCAAATGGCAGTATTTCATCCTTTCTTATGGCTGAGTAGTAGTCCATTTGGTATAAGTACCACAACTTCTTTATCCAGTCCTCTATGGTAAGACACTTGGGTTGTTTCCATGCCCTGGCCACTATGAAACAATGTTGCAATGAACATAGGGGTGCATATATCTTTGCAAATACATGAGCTTGAGTTTTTTCGGGTATATACCCAGGAGAGGGATTGTGGGGTCGTCTGGTAGCTCAATTGTTACTTTTTTTGAGAAATCGCCAGGCTGCTTTCCATAGTGGTTGTACTAGCCTACATTCCCACCAGCAGTAAATTAAGGTTCCCTTTTTTTCCACAACCTCTCTCAATACTTGTTATAGCTTGTCTTGTTGATAATGGCCACTCTTAAGAGGTGTGAGGTGGTATCTCATTGTAGTTTTGATTTGCATTTCCCTAATTGCCAGTGAGGTTGAACATCTTCTCATATGTCTGTTGGCTGTTCCTATGTCTCCTTGGGAGAAGTGTATTTTCAGGTTCTCTGCCCACTTTTTGACTGTGTTGTTTGCTTTGTGTTGAGTTTTATGAGTTCTTTATATAGAGTATTTTGGAAATTAAACCTATGTTGGAGCTACTGTTTGCAAATATCTGTCTGGTTTGCTGCTCTTTGTTTTGTTGTCAGTTTCTTTTGCTGTGCAGAAGCTTTTTATATAAGTTTTTTATAAGTTTGATATAGTCCCATTCATTTATTTTTGCCTTTACTTCCTTTGATTTTGGGGTCAATTTCATAAAATGTTCTCTATGACCAAGATCCATAAGTTTGGAACCTATATTTTCTTCTATGTAACTTATTATTTTGGGTCTTATGATCAACTTTGAATTAACTTTTGTACATGGGGACAAACTGTCATCCAGTTTCATTCGTTTGCATGTAGCTTTTCAGTTTTCCCAGCACCGTTTAATGAAGAGAACGTCTTTACACCACTGTGTGTTTCTGGCTCCTTTGTAAAAAATTATCTGTCCATATACATGTGATTTTATTGCTGGGCTCTGTAGTCTGTTGCATTGATCTTGTGTCTGTTTCTCTGCTAATACCATGCTGTTTTGATTATTGTAGCTCTATAGTATAATCTGAAGTCAGATAGTGTGATACCTCCAGCTTTGTTCATTTTTCTCAGGATTTTGCTTTGGCCGTTCACGGTTTTTTGTGGATCCATACAAATCTGATGATTTCTCATTCTATTTCTTTAAAAAATGACATTGGAATTTTGATGGGGATTGCATAAAATCTATATATTGCTTTGAATAATATGTCCATTTTAACTGTGTTGATTCTTCCAGTCCGTGAACATGGTGATATTTTTCCATTTTGTTGTATCTCTTTTAGTCTCTTTTAATAATGCTTTAGAATTTTCAGTGTATAGGTCTTTCACATTCTTTGTTAATTAAGTTTATTACTAGGTATTCTTTTGGTTATAGTTGCAAAAGGAATTGTTCTTGTTTCATTTCTTTTTCTGAAGTTTTGTTTGTTTTGAAGGCAATGGATTTTTGCACATTGATTTTGTATCCTGTAACTTGACTGTATCTGTTTATTGTTTCTAATAGTTTTACGGTGGAGTCTTTAGGGTTTTCTATATACAAAATCATGTCGTCTGCAAAAAGTGACAGTTTGACTTCTTCCTTTCCTATTTGGATGCCTTTTATTTCTTTCTCTTTCCTTATTGGTCTGGCTGGGACTTCCAGCACTGTGTTGAATGAGAGTGGGGAAGGTGGCCATCCTTGTCTTGTTCCTGATCTTACAGAAAAAGGTTTCAATTTTTTACGGTGGAGTGTATATTAGCTGAGGGTTTATGATAGATGGCCTTTATTATGTTGAGGTACTTTCCTTCTATTCCTATTTTGTTGAGTGTTTTCCTCATAAATGGACGTTGTATCTTATCAAGTGCTTTTTCTACATCGTTGATAAGATCACATGATTTTTATCCTGTCTTTTGTTAATGTGGTGTATTACATTGATTGATTTGCTTATGTTAAACCAGTGATGGCGAACCTATGACACGCGTGTCAACACTGACATGCGTAGCCGTTTCTGATGACTCGCGGCCGCATGCCGAGGATGAAACATTTGCTGCTCCTGAGGATGAAACATTTGTGACTAGAGTCTTGGAGTTAGTTTTTTCCTCAAAGGGATACACTACCCGAGTTATGCTCAGTTTTTTGGCGAAGTTTGACACACCAAGCTCAAAAGGTTGCCCATCACTGTAAACCATCCTTGTGCCTCTGGAATGAACCCCACTTGGTTGTGATGTATTTTTTTTTTTTTTAAGCATTGTTGTATTCCATTTACTATTTTGTTTAGGATTTTTGCATTTGTATTCATCAGAAATATTGGTCTGTAGTTTTCTTTTTGTGTGTGTTATCTTTGCCAGGTTTTAGTATTGGAGTTATATTGACTTCATGGAATGTGTTAGGAAGTATTGCTTCTTCAATTTTTTGGAAAAGTTTGAGAAGGATAGGTTTATGTCTTCCTTGATCATTTGGTAGAATTCATTGGTGAAGCCACTGGCCCTGGACTTTCGTGTTTTTTTTTTTGTAAGGTTTTTGATGGTTGTTTCATGTCTTCACTGTTGATTGGTCTATTTAAATTTTCCAATTCTTCATGATTTAGTCTAGGAAGGTTATATATTTCTAGGAACTTATCCATTTCTTCTTGCTTCTTGAATATAGTCTTTCCTAATATTCTAGTATGATCCTTTTTATATCTGTGATGACTGTGATGACTTCTCTTTCACTTTTGATTTTATTTAGATTTTTTTTTCCTTAGTGAGTCTAGCCAGTCTTCTCAATTTTATTAATCTTTCCAAAGAACCAGTTCTTTGTTTTATTATTTTTATGTATAACTTTTTTGTTCTCTATTTCATTCAATTCTGCTGTAATTTTTATTATTCCCTTTTTTTCTGCTGACTTCGGGTTGCTTTTGTTATTTTTCTGGTTCTTTAAAATGTGATATTAGGTTATTTTCATGTGATTTCTCTTGTTTCTTGAGATAGGCCTGTAATGAGATAAACTTCCCTCTTATTACTGCTTTCACTGCATCCCAGAAGTTTTGGTAAGTTGTTTTGTCATTTTCATTTGTCTCTATATATGTTTTGATCTCATCTTTTATTTCATCTTTGACCCAGTCATTTTTTGTTAGCATGTTCTTTAGTCTTCACATATTTGTGGGTTTCTTTACATTTTACAGTTGATTTCGAATTTCAAGGCATCGTGGACAGAGAATATGTTTGGTATAATTCCAATCTTCTTGAATTTGTTGATGCTAGTTTTGTGACCCAACATATGGTCTATCCTTGAGAATTTTCCATGTGCACTTGAGAAGAATGTATAATCTGATATTCTTGGATGAAGGTTCTATAAATGTCAATTATGTCTATTTGGTCGAGTGTTTCCTTTAAGGTCAATATTTCTTTTCTATATCCTATATAATAAAAGGCTAATATGCAAATTGTCCCCTCGACCGGGAGTTTGACCAGGGGGCGGGGCCAGCCGGCCAACTGCCTGCGGCCCCTCCCCCCCAGCTAGCCCCACTCCCGATCGGCTCCCCTCCCCCCACCCAATCGGGGACGGGGCTGGCTGGCCAACCTCCTGCGTCCCCTCCCTTAGGCCAGCCCGGCCCGATGGGTCCCGATCAGGGCAGGCCAGCCTGACCCCACCGTACACGAATTCGTGCACCAGGCCTTTAGTGTGTGTGTGTGTGTGTGTATTATTTATTTCATAGAGGAAGGGAGAGGGAGATAGATAGAAGCATCAATGTGAAAGAGAATCATTGATTGATAGACTGCCTCCTACATATCACCTGCTGGGGATTGAGCTGGCAACCAGGGCATGTGCCCTGACTGAGAATCGAACTGTGACCTCCTAGTTTATAGGCTGACGCTCAACCATTGAACCACATACGCTGGGCAAGGGTAATATTTCATTATTGATTTTCTGTTTGTTTGGTCTAGAGCTGTCAATGGAGTATTAATGGCCCCAACTATGATTGCCTTTTGATCAGTTTCTCCCCTTAGTTCTATGAATAGTTGTTTTATATATTTCGGTGCTCCCTAATATATATTAGATGTGTTATGTTTTCTTGATGTAGTGTACCTTTTATAATTTTAAAGTGTCTATCTCTTTCTCTTGTTTTCTTTGTTTTGAAATCTATTTTGTTGATATAAGTATGGCCACACCTGCTTTTTTGTGGATGTTATATTTTGTTGCCACAAGTATCCCTGTTTATGCTGTAATTTTTTGGTGTTCTTACACTTAGTGTTGTGACCTTATAGTCCTTGTTTCAAGTAGAATAATTCCGTGAGTATTTTCTGCAGTGGAGGTTTTCTGGTGATAAAATCCCTCAACTTCTGTATGTCTGGGAACATCTTTATTTATTTATTTATTTTCATATTTAGAGGATAAATTTGCTGGATATATTATTTGTGGCTGGTAATTTCTCTTCCAGATATTTGCATATTTGGTTCCACTCTCTTCTGGCTTGTAGAATTTCTGCTAAGAAGTCAGATGAAATTCTGATGGGTTTTCCTGTTTAGGTTACTTCTTTCTTTTCTCTGGCAGCTTTGAGAATTTTTCTTTGTCATTAATTTTTGACAGCTTCAATACCTAGTGACTTGGAGAGGGCCTCTTTGGATTGAGGCAATTAGGTGTTCTGTATGCTTTTTGGATTCAAGGATCTAGTTCTTTCCATAGGTTTGGGATGTTCTCATCCACTATTTGTTTGAACAGATTCTCTGTTCCCTGCTCTCTTCCTTCTGCGAATGCCTGTAATTCTAATATTGCTTTTTCTGATGTAGTCAGATAGTTCTGATAGAGCTCTTTCATTTTTCTCTATGTTCAGTTCTCTCTCTTATTCCTTCTGTGCCATTTCTAGATTCCTTTCTTTGGTATCAGTAAATCTTTCCTCCATCTGTTTGACTCTGTTTTCTTTGGTCATTAGTTCACTCTTAATCTCCTTAATTGCATCCTTCATTTCTGAATGGTTCTTTTTTAAAGTTTCAATCCGTTTAGTAAAGTATTCAATTTGTACATTGATTTGTTTTCTGAGTGCATTTAATTGCCCGTCTGTATTTTTTCACAGTGCATTATTTTCAGAACTGCAATCTTGAAATCTGTGTCAGTTATATCACGTATTTCCATGTGTTCCAGCTTCCTTTCTGGGGATTTTTCATTTTTTCCTGATCACCCTCATTACTGACGTTATTCATGGTATTTGCTGATCTCATTTGCCTAGGCATTTATATCTGTCTATATGTGGCAGATAGCTTCCTCCGGAGACGTCTTTCTATTTTCCAGTAGGTGGCGCTGAATGGCAAGATTTTTTATTTCTTTGATCTTCCAGTTTTGACCTCCATAGCTTCCATAAGACAGCACAACTGAACTATTTGGTGGGGTTTTGTTTGCCCTCAGTGTAATGGTGACCCCAGACCCCCGTGGGTTCCCACCTCTATCACCACCCCACTTGGGAATCGGTCACCGAGGAAACAGCGATTCTACTGCAGTTGTTCTTGGTTTACATATAATATGCTCCTTGACATAACAACAAGGGCAATGGGAAGTGAGTTTAAGGGTGGCAGGGCTCTGTGGTTTAATTTTTTTGTCTGAAACATCACTGACCAACATTATATGGATAGCCACCGGGTAGAATCCCGTGCTTTGTCAGGAGTCTGCTGACTCAGTTACTTTTCACTCTGCTTGCCCTGCTTGACTCTCTCCCACAGCTCTCTGTTCATCCTGGTTGAAGAAAGTGCCTAATACCCAGACCCTGGTTTCCTCTCCTCTCCTGGATACAGGGCTGCATCTGTGGGCCATCTGCACTTTCATTCCTACTTGTCTCCCTGTTTATTCCCGGTTGCCCACCTTTAGATGTTTCAGTGTCCTGCCTCTCAAGTGTGCCTCTATTGAGCAGGAAATTCTTTGTTGAATTTTAGTTGGTTAACTTGTAATTTCTGGAGGAGAGGCCAATGGGATCTCTCACTACACAATTTGTCTGACATCGGTTGGAATACTTATTATTGTTAAAATAATTCAATGATACTTATAACTTTTATTTTGTTCTCCCTGGTCTGTTCTTACTGATGTGTCCTGTCACTGTCTTTATATATTAACTTCCACATTTTATGGATCTGTTTTTAGGATCTATACATATAAAAGCCTAAGTGACCGAATGACCGGTCAAATGCTCAATGCAGGAGTTGCCCCCTGGTGGTCAGTGCACTCTCACAGCGGGAGTGCCGCTCAGCTGACTGACCCATCCCAGCGGCCCACCAGCATGGCGGCAGCCATTGACTCCCACAGTAGTCCTGCAGGTCCAATCTCCAGAGAACAGGCCAGGCATTGATGGACTGGTTCTGCCGGTACGATCCCAACAGCGTCACCGGCCTCCAGGAAGTTGGCCTCGGCACCACGGCCACTTCCCCTCCCTCGACACTTCGCATGGAAGAAATGATATAAAAGCAGCTGCCAGGTAGCTCCGGACAACCGCATCCCGGTCCCTCCCACCCCCCTTGGGACGGGCGCCAGATGCAGGGCTCATGGCTGGTGAGCACCGCTGTGGTGGCATGAGCCTGTCTGATCAGGACGGACTGAGTGGGTGCAAGCCCACGGCAGGCACAGTGGGGCTGGGATGAGTGGGAATGGCAGGCAGGAGCAGCAGGCGGCATTGGAATGCCGTTTTCGGCCCAACCCCCACAGGCCACGCCAAGGTACCCCACCCATGCACGAATTCATGCACTGGGCCTCTAGTGTTTAATAATTTTCCATTCTGTCTTTTTCTGTGCCAACCCCTCACAATCTAAATTACTTTAGATTTATAGTGGGTTTTACTATCTGGTAGAACACATTCATTCACTATGTGGTTTTTTGGTTTTTTTTTTAGTTTCTTTCTGGGCCAACAGTTCCTTTGAGACCAAATTTCAATGTCAAACAGTTCCTTATGTGTACATGTCAGCAAAGACATTTCCGTTCTGGATGGTGGACAAATGGTGGTAATGCTGGTCTGACCCTCTCTGGTTTGGTCCTGGGCAACCTGCAGTGACGCACAGCTGCTAACTGCTAGTATGGCAAGGTGTCATCAGCGTCTTCCATCTCTGGACTGTCACTATTTTTTTTTTTTTAAGTATCTTGCTGTTCTTGGCCTTTTGCATACACCTTTAATTAAAAAATTGTAAACCTGAGCTTTATTGGGATTGTATAGATTACTTAGTGTGGGAAGATTTGCTGACTTTACAGTATTTGAGATTTCTACATATTCATGAACATGATATGTCTTCATTTATTTAGGTTTTCTTTCTTATTTCTGTCAATAAAACTATAATTTTCTCTGTAAAAGTACATCTTTTGTTAGATTAATTTCTGGGTAGTTTATGCTTTTCAATGTAAACTATTTAAAAACTTTTGCTTACTATTCATCCTATATAATAAAAGACTAATATGTTAAGTGTTCGGTTGTCTGGTCATTTGTTCAACCAGTCTAAGTGTAATAAGCTAATGATATGCTAAGGCTCAACCACTTGCTATGACGTGCACTGACCACCAGGGGACAGATGGTCAACCAGTCGCTATGATGCGCACTGACCACCAGGGGGCAGATGCTCCAACCAGGTTAGCTTGCTGCTGGGGTCTGGCTGATCGGGACTGAGCAAGACGGGCAGGACATGCCCTGGAGCCCTCTTGCGGCCGCTCCCCAGCTGGCCAACCTTCCATGTCTCTCCCTGGCCCCGATCGTGCATTGGTGGGGTCCCTCGGCCTGGCCTGCGCCCTCTCGCACTCTGGGACCCCTCAGGGGATGTCAGCCAGTTTTGGCCTGGTCCTGCTCAACGCCGGAGCTGACCCCAGGTGGTAAGTGTCCTTTCACAGGGGGAACGCCGCTCAACCAGAAGCCAGGCTCACGGCTGGTGAGCACAGCGATGGTGGCGGGAGCCTCTCCTGTGTCTGCGGCAGTGCTAAGGATGCCGGAGCGCGGGCCTAAGCCATTAGTCGGACATCCCCTAAGGGCTCCCGGACTGTGAGAGGGCACAGGCCGGGCTGAGGAACCCCTCCGCCTCCCCAAGTGCACAAATTTCATGCAGCGGGCCTCTAGTATGAATATAATTGATTTGCTTTTTAAAGTTCTTTGTTTGGGAAGTAATTATAGATTTAATTGCACAAATAGTACATAGAGTCCTGTGAATTCTTCACTATCTTCTGTCAATGATGACATCTTCTGTAACTGTAGTACAATATTAAGTCAGAAAATTGACACTGGCATGATATTGTTAATTAAATTACAGACCTCATTCAGTTTTCTTGTTTTTGTATGAAAGTTCCTCTGTGTGTGAGTGGTGCTTATGTGTCCTGTGTATAGATTCATGTCACCATCACCACCACAATCAAGATGCAGAATTATACAGGAACTCTCTCATGCTCCTTCTTACTTTCACCCAAGCTCCCCTGGCAACCACTGATCTGTTCTCCATGTCTATAGTTTTGTCTGTTTAAGAATGTTAAATAAATTGATCCATATAGTATTTAACCTTTTGAGATTGGCTCTTCCAGAAGGTATGACCATAGGTTATTATATTAGTAAATCAGTTCTTTTTATTGCTAAGTAATATTGTATGGATATGAATTTGTTTAATTATTTACATACTAGAGGCCCGGTGCACAAAAATTCATGCACGGGGAGGGGGTTCCCTCAGCCCGACCTGCACCCTCTCCAATCCCAGACCCCTCGGGGGATGTCTGATTGCCTCTCGCAATCCGGGACCGCTGGCTCCTAACCGCTCGCCTGCCTGCCTGCCTGCCTGATCGCCCCTAACTGCTTCTCTGCTAGCCTGATCGCCCCTAACCGCCTCTACCTTGTCCCACACCCAGGACCCAGGATTCCCTCCTTCAGCCGGTCGCAGGCACCCAAGACCCGGGCTTCCCTCTCTCTGGCCGGCTGCAAGCATCCAGGACCTGGGCTGGCTTCGCCTGGGCCGGCCACAGCTGCAGGAGACCATGGGTGGGTGGCTTCGCCCGGGCTGCAGTTGCAGGCGCCTGGGACTGTGGGGTAGGTGGCTTATCCCTCGACTGGGCCGCAGGCACAGGCACAGCCGCTGGTGCCCAGGACCGTGGGGCGGACAGCTTGTCCCTCTCCTAGGCCACAGATGCAGCCACCGGCGCCCGGGACTGCGGGGACCGTGGGGCAGGTGGCTTGTCCCTCTTGCGGGCCACAGCCCCAGCTGTTGGCACCCGGGACCGCGGGGTGGGTGGCTTGTTCTTCTCCCGGGTTGCAGCCCAGCCGCTAGTGCCCGGAACCATGGGGCTGGTGGCTTGTCCCTCTCTTAAGCAGCAGCTCCAGCGGTTGGCACCTGGGACCGTGGGGCATGCGGCTTGTCCTTCTCCCGGGCCGGGCCGCAGGCGCAGGTGCAGCCGCTGGCGCTTGGGACCGTGGGGCATGCAGCTTGTCCCTTTCCCAGGCCACAGGTGCAGGCACAGCCCCTGGCACCCGAGACCGCAGGGTGGGCAGCTTGTCCCTCTCCCACAACCTGGCTGGTCCCCATTCCTCTCTCCCCAGTTTTTAGTGTCTGAACCATTATGGCATGAGGGCGTGACAGCATGACGGCGTGATGACCATTTGCATATTAATTCCTTATTATATAGGATTGAAGGGTATTTGGATTGCTTCCAGTTTGGGGATTATATGAATAAAGCTGCTATAAACATTTTTGTACATATTTTTATCAGCACAAGCTTTTATTTTTTTGTGATAAATGTCCAGGAGTGCAATTTCTGGCTTGTTTGGAAATGCATGTTTATTTTACGAGAAACTGCAACACTATTTTCACCTATGGCTGTATGTACCAGCACTGTGTGTGATGGATTCATTTTCTTTGCATTCTTGTCTACATTTTATGTTATCACTATTTTTTACTTTAGCCATCCTAATCTTACCTAATAAAAGAGAAACATGCAAATTAACCATCACACCACTACACCCACAGCCAATCAGAGTGAGTATGCAAATTAACCCAACAAAGATGGAGTTTAATTTGCATATGCAGGCGTGGAGCGGAGTGAAGCCTGCTATGAGGGGAAGGGGGGCAGTGGAGGGAGCTACTGGAGTGGTGCTCCAGACAGAAGCAAGGACTTGCCGGCTCGGGGCGGCCAGGGAGCGGGGACTTGCCGGCTCCCGGGTGGCTGGGAGTGAAGCCAGGGGAAGGAAGGCCTATTCTTGCATGAATATCATGCAACGGGCCTCTAGTAGTATATAATGATATCTCATTGTGGTTTAAATTTATATTTCCTTAACACTTAATCACATGAACATCTTTTTATCTGATTACTAGCCATCTGTGTATCCACCTTAACCTTTTGCACTCGGATGTCGAGTGTGACTCGACACGGTTAGCATCGGTAGCAGCTCGAGAAAACAGCAAGCGAGTGCCAAGGGTTAAGTGTTGTTTGTTCATGTGTTTTGCCCATTTTGTAATTGGATTGTTTTTTCTTATAGTGTCATTTTGAGAGTTCTTTATATATGCTAGGTGAAAGTCTTTTGTCAAATATATATTTGCAAATATTTTCTCCAAATCTGGTTCCATTTATTTAACATTCTCAAAAAGACAAATCTGTTGCTTATCTTTAGATTATTGTAACAGTTTTTTTTTCATAGCCATCAGTTTTAACTTTTGAAGTCAATTTATCAGGTTTTCATTTTTACTTTTTATATTTAAATATATCGTCTATTTTTATTTAATTTTTATTATCCTCACTCAAGGATATATTGAGAGAGAGAGAGGGACAGAGTGATAGCGAGAGAGAGAGAGAGAGAGAGAGAGAGAGAGAGAGAGAGAGAGAGAGAGAGAGATATTGCTGTGAGAAACATCCATCAGTTGTCTCTCATAGTGCCCTTGACTGGGGATCAAACCCCAACCTTGGTGTGTGCTGTTACTCGAATTTGAACCCACAACCTTTTGCTATACGGGATTATGCTCCAACCAACCAAGCCATTGGCCAGGGCTATTTTAAATTAATTTTTGTATGAAGTATGAGATATTTAGGTTAAGGGTTTTTTTTGTGTGTCTGTGTGTATGTATATCCAGTTGCTCCAGCAGCACTATATATAGAAAATACTATTATTACTCCATTTATTTGCTTCTGCACCTTTGTAAAAAATCAATTCGACGTACTTGTGGATCTCTTTCAGGGTTGTTTATTTGATGCCCTTGATCTACGTGTCTGTTTCTCTACCAATATCATATTGTCTTGTTTATTGTAGCTATATAGAAAGTTTAAAAGTTGTGTAGAAAAATTTCCTCCCACATCAATTCTTTTAAAAAATAATTTCATTTATTCTAGTTCCTTTACCTTTCTGTATAAATTTTAGAATAAGCTTGTCTTTGTCAATAAGAAAAGTCTTGCTGTGATGTTATTAGAATCCCTAAACCTATAGATCAGTTTGGGGGAGAATTGACATCTTTACATAAGGTTAGCCTTCCAATTCATGAACATGGTATATGGCTCCATTTATTTAGATTTTCGGTTGTTTCTTTTATGGTTGTTTCTTTTAATCTATGGAACTGCAATTGATTTTGTGTGTTGACCTTTACAACCTGCAACCTTGTTGAACTAGTTTGTGTGTGTTTTTTCTTTTTATAGATTTCCTTAAAACTTTTATGTAGGCCATCTTATCATATGGAAGTAGTTTTATTTCTTCCTTTGGGATTTGTATGCTATTTATTTTTTCTGATCTTATTGCACTGGCTAGGGCCTCCTGTATTATGTTGAATAAGAGTGGTGAGAGCAGATATCCTTGTATTGTTTTATTTTTGATCTTGAGAGGAATTCAGTCTTTCATCAATAAGTAGCTGTAGGTAATTGATATTTGCATATTGATTTTTCTATGCTACAAACTTTTTAAATTCAGTCTTATGAGTTCTAACATGTTACTTGTAAATCCCTTTGGTGTTTCTACGTACATCTATATATATAAAAGACTTATGCTCAGTGCCCCTCTGATCATCCAACTGGTCACTGTGATGTGCACTGACCACGAGGGTGCAGATGCTCAATGCAGAATCTACCGTGACCCACACAGGCCATTTACAAAGAAACACTCGGCTTCCCCCAAGTGGGACACAGGCCCCACCACCACCCCGGAGCGACAGCCCACCAAATCGCAGCCAATGCTGCCAAGACCCCATGGAGCAAAATGCAGCCCACAGCCTGGCCCAACCCGGAAACGGTGGCTGTGGGCGCTGGGTAATGACATCACATAGCAACGCCCGGCTTTCTCTCCCTAGCAACCAGCCTCCTTGCAGTTTCTTCAGCCCAGGAACACGACTTGCTTTATAGCCAGGTGCAAACATTTTACACTTTAGCCAAATGTCTGTGAAGTGTTTTCCCATGCCTCATCTCATTTGATCCTCACAGAAGTCCTGGAGTAGGTAGATGGGAGACTTGGTAGAATCCTATTTTCTTTTCATTAGCTGGAAAAATGGAGATTTAGAAAGTTTAGAAACTTGACCCAACTGAAAAGAAGTAAGAAATGGTGGAACTTGAAAATGACTTCAGGTTTTCTCACTGTGCAGAATATAGTCAAACACTGCTGCAGTTAAATATTTTACCCTTTGTTCTCCCTGCATGATCTACAATAATAATCTGCTTTGTGTTGTTATTTACTGCTGTGTTGCAGACAATTACTTGAAAGAGAAGTTGGGGTGCTTCACTGGGCTGGAAAAGTTTAGCTAAATCAGAAAGCAGGTCTAATTAAGCAAGTTTATTCTATATATATTAAAGGCTAAGTTGACTCGTGCATGCGTAATACATATAAAGCTCTCACTGATGCCAGTCGCACACGTGTTTCGATCTGTCATTGTCGATCGTGAAATTGGTTGACACTTCTATTATAGAGAAAGGATGAGTGGCGATATTACAGTATTTCTTCTAATTAATTTCCTTTCAGTGAGCATGAATCCGTGCACTGGGCCACTAGTAATTATATAATCTCAAATAATGACTGTGTTGTTCCTTTTTATCATTACACTCTACTTTTTCTTACTTTGTTGACTAGCATCTCCATTAAAGTGTTAAATAGATGATAGAAGGTATGCTTGTGTGGAGGTCTTGATCACAAGTAAAAAGCTTTCAGTGGATTATCAATAAGCATCTTATGTTGTAGGTGGCTTGTAGCACCCTACCTTTCTCAGATAAAATAAAATTTCATTTAATTCTTAGTTTGTTAAGCATGTTTTTTTTTGTTTGTTTGTTTCACAGTCATGCATTGATGTAGAATCTTATCAAACATTTTTTTGTTTATGCATTGAGATAATCACATGATTTTCCTTTTTTAATCTGTTTATATGGTAAATTTAGCCTAGTATACTTTGGGATTAACCCATTTTGTGTGTGTGTGTGTGTGTGTGTGTGTGTGTGTGTGTGTGTGTGTATGTATGTGTACACACACTAGAGGCCCAAATTTCGTGCACGGGGTGGGGGGTGTTCCTCAGCCCAGCCTACACCCTCTCCAATCTGGGACCCCTCGACGGATATCCGACTGCCTGTTTAGGCCCGATCCGTGTAGGATCGGGCCTAAACGGACAATCAGACATCCCTCTCACAATCTAGGACTGCTGGCTCCCAACTGCTCGCCTGCCTGCCTTCCAATTGCCCCTAACTCTTTTATTAGTGTAGGTATGCACCCATATATATCCTATGTAATAAAAGGGTAATATGCAAATTAACCATCACTCATCACAAAGATGGCAGTGCCCAGTCCGCTCAGCCCCGCTGCTGGAGTGTCCGGTCCTGTCAGCCCGGCCAGGGGGTGGCTGGAGTTCCCAGTCCTTTTGGTTTCTGCAGCCCCTGGACCAGAAGCGGAAACCAAGAGTGCATGGAGCACCAGGAATTTAAGAAATTGTAGTTCTGGTGGCAGCCCCTGGACCGGAAGTGGAAGCCCAGAGTGTGGGGAGCACCAGGAATGCTGGTAATTGTAGTTCTGGTGACAGATGCATTATGCAATCTCCTAGACACTGGAGCAAAGTGAGCCTGGAGCAAGTTACTGTTGTGGGTGGGGGATGGAGTGAAAGCAAAGGTGAGAGACATCAGTAAAGTCAGAGTGTCGAGGAAAAATTAAAAGGAAGATATCCTGAAACTTCTAGGAAGTCTCCACCAATGGAGCAAAGAAAAAAAAAGACCTCTATTATTCTGTGAGCACCAACCAGACTGGGTGGGGGTCTCAGACAATTCACTCAGATGATTGCAAAGACAGACAGAAACTTCACTCTTTTGTACCCAGGCAGATACAATGCACAACATGCACATTTTCACGTAAGAGAACTTAACAGCACCATTTGCTATACACCCTTTGGTGGCCATCTGTGTTAGTTAATTGCCATAATCAAGAGTAAAAATTAAAACTTTTCTATCTCTATGTCAAGCAGGTCCTTACAGCTTGGAGCAAGGCTACTATCTATAATAATAAAAGTGTAATATGGTAATTAGACCGGATAGCCAAACGACCTTCCAGACATCATTCCAGACGTCCTTCCAGACGAAGCTGTGGTGGTGGGGCTGAGGCAAAGGCAGTTAGGGACGATCAGGCAGGTAGGCGAGTAGTTGGGGCAATCAGGCAGGCAGAGTGGTTAGGGGCAATCAGGAAGGCTGGCAGGCAAGCGTCCCAGATTGTGAGAGGGTGCAAGCAGGCTGAAGGACTGCCCCCCCACAACCCTCCCCCCCCCCCCCCCCCCCGGTTTCGTCACCGGGCCTCTAGTGTGTGTGTGTGTGTGTGTGTATACACATGTGTATATATACACACGCACACACACTGAGTGGCCAGATTATTACGATCTCTGAATGCATAATAATCTGGACACTCAGTATATATATATATTAGAGGCCCAGTGCATGAATTCGTGCATGGGTGGGGTCCGGCCAGCCTGGCCAGGGGGAGGGGACATGGGTGGCTGGCCAGCCTGCCTGCTGGTCGAACTCCTGGTCGAGGGGACAATTTGCATATTAGCCTCTTATTGTATAGGATATACACTGAGTGGCCAGATTATTATACATTCAGAGATCATCATAATCTGGCCACTCAGTGTGTGTGTGTGTGTGAGTGTGTGTGTGTGTGTGTGTGTGTGTGGCCGGCCTGCCTGCCTGCTGGTTGAACTCCTGGTCGAGGGGACAATTTGCATATTAGCCTCTTATTGTATAGGATATACAATAAGAGGCTAATATGTATATTTGGTTTCCTAATATTTTGTTTAGAAATTTTGCATCTATGTTTATGAACAAGATTATTCTGTGAAATTTTTTCCCCCTTTCTCTTATTTTTCACATTGGGTCTTGGTATAATGTTTAGGGAGTTAGTTGCATAAAATTAGATAGAAAGGATTCCCTTGTTTTCTAGTCCTTGTAATTATTCATGTGACAAAATTCCAGATGTTCCCCCCTTATCCTCAGGTAATATGTTGCGAGACCCCCAGTGGATGGCTGAAACTATGGAAAGTACCTAACCCTATACAGGGATGGGCAAAAGTGGGTTTACAATTGTTAGTACACAGCACACAAAGTTTATTCTTTTTTACTATTAATTTGTTTTTTTTCCATATGAACAAACCTACTTTTGCCATCCCTTGTATATGCTATATTTTCCTACACATACATACCTTTTCACTTAAAGGAAGTAATTTTAGGCTGCTCTTTGGCATATCCGAATTGCCAGCATCACAACTCTTACACTTGGGAGCCCTTACTAAGTAAAATAATTATGAGCACTAACACTGGGATACCACAACAATCAATCTGTTAATCCAGATGGCTAAGTGACTAACTGTGGGTAGTGTATACAGAGTGTATACACTGAGCAAGGAATGATTTATATCCTGGGCATGACAGAGTGGGACTGTGTGAGATTTCATCATGCTGCTCAGAACTGTGTGCAGTTTAAAACTTAGGTATAGTTTATGAAACTTTCTGACCACTATTAACCGCAGGCAACAAACTGGAAAGTGAAACCATAGATAAAGGGGCAATATTGTATTTCTTCCTCAATTATTTGGTAGAACTCACTGGTAAAGTCATCTAGATTTGGGTATTTTATTGTGTGGAAAGATTTATTGATTGTTCATTTAGTTTCTTAAAAGTATTTTTTTCCTTGATTATTTTTGGTAAGGTGAAGTTTTTCTCCAATTTTGCTTTTGATTCATTCATTATTAGGAAGTACTTAAAAATTTTGAAATGTTTTGAGATTTTCTTTTTTGTTGAAATATAATATAGTTTAGAAAGATGTAAAAATTTTAAGTATAACTTTATACAAGTGAAAATAATAGTGTAACCAGCATCCAGATAAGGAACAACATTACCTATATTTAAGAAATCCCTTCTTAATCCTCTTTTAGTTATATATCCATCCAAAGGTTTCTACTATCCTGACTTAAGATCATAGATTAGCTTCCCTTGTTTTGAATTCATGTAGCAGTGTTTAACGCTGTATCATGTTTTAAGCCTGGCTTCTTTTATATAACTTTCTTTGTAATGTTAATCTATATTATGTGAAGCAGTAGTTTATTTACTCTATAACTGTTATATTCCAATTTACCTATTAACCTGCTGTTGATAGGCATTTGTGCTTTCTGTTTTGACTATTATAAGTGATATTGCTATGAACATTTTTATGGCTGTCTTGTGGTGGACAATTTTATGTATTTCTGTTGAGTTAATACCAAGGAATGGGTCCTGGAGCTTACCTTTTTAATTTTCATTTTAAAACAGAAGTTAAGTTAGAAATTTAACTTAAGTACTCTCCTTAGTCACTGCATGGTGTATTTTTATTTATATTTTTTTACTTTCAACGTCTTGTACTTACATTTTTATTGTTTTTATGTAAGCTTTCTACATTTAAATTTTAAAATCTCTGTGCTAAGCAATGTTCTCCGTGCTATATATGTTAATATAAACTTGAGCACTGCAATCAAAATTTTTCCCCACATTGAGGATGACATTTTTGCTGTCTTTTGGCTTATATTGTTGCAGTTGAGAAGGAACCTCTTAGTTTAAATTAAATACTTTTCATGTCAAGGTAATATGTCTGCTCTTTAAGATTTTGTTTGTTTTATTATTACTAATACTTTGAATTCAATTGTTTTGCTTCTTTAATTTGTGGATTGGTGTTTTATGATATTCTCAAATAGGGGCCTCGGCCTCATTTCTTCTTACACTTCCATGAATCATAAGTTAAACCTTTCTAACCTTTCTTTTTCTATTTTTATGTTTCCCTTTTCTATATTTTTGGATAATTTCTTCTTACTTCTCTTCCAGTTCACTAATTTTAATAGCTTTTTCTAATCTGCTAATAAACTTATCAATTGAGTTTTTAATTTCAGTTCTCTATTTTTCCATTTTTAGAAGTTCTGTTTTTTCATTCAAATATTTTAATTTACTTTTTATAATTTTTATTCAGAGTTGTCTTTTATTTCTTAAAATTATAAAGATAGTACTTTTGTAATCTTTTTGATAATTATAATATCTGAAGTGTTTGTGGGTCTGTTCTTGACGTCTGATATTTCGGCTGGTTCTTGCTCATAGTGCCTTGTTTCCTTAGGCACTTAGTTATTTTTGACTTGATAATGTTCACTGTCCTAGAAACGTCATTAAGGCATAGAATGAACATGCTCTCCTCTAGGCAGGACTTGGAATTATTTTAAATACCATACACTTTCATTAGTTTCAGAGAAGAAGGGAGAAGGAGAGAGAGACAGAAATATCAATGATGAGAGAGAATCATTGATTGGCTGTCTCCTGCACGCCCCACACTGGGGATTGAGCCAGCAACCCGGGCATGTGCCCTGACCAGTAATTGAACCATAACCTCCTGGTTTATAGGTCAGTGCTTAACTACTGAGCAATGTTGGCCAGGCCTTGGAATTATTGATATTAGGTGCTGGGGGTATAACCAGTAAGGGGGTCACTGAGTTCATTTGTTGAGGTTCTTTGGACTACTTAGTTATGTGAACCTTAGTAAATGTGTAGACCCATGGTCAACACTAATGAGCTCTTGCCCTCTTGTATTAGTTTTTTATTTAGTACCAAGGCAGCCTTCTCTGCTGTCCCCTGTGGGTGGTGATGGGGGCAAGGGCACATTTTGACTTGTGGTTTATTCTTTTTTTTTTTTTTGCAGGTGTTATCTTTTGGGGGATGGCGTAGTATTCCACATTAATGTCAGGAGGTCTATTATTTGGCATTCTACCTCAACAGATTTAGATTTTCCTGCTCTCCTTGCCCCATAAGAACACCAAAACTGAATTCTAGATGATTTTTCAGGGTTGGCAAGTGTCCAGTGGGCATAAGTGGATATAGTGTAATGCTCCAGTGCTCCATTTACTTCCCTGGGTTTCTGTATTCTCTTAGATTTGAACAGAGAAATTTGTGGCACTTTAAAAATATACTTAATTTGCACATTTTTTGTCATTTTTAGTTTTTGTAGTTGGAAGGTTAGTGTAAATAAACTAGCTTGCCACTAATAAAAATGAAAAAAAAAATTGGGAAATGTTCACTAAAATGCTTTTCATTAATTAGGTAGGTGTATTACTATAAATTAGGAATGTTACTTTTCATGTTTATTATGAATGTTTTTTTAATTTTTTGATTTGCAATTAATCACTTTCTTGTTTTTAGGGGTAAAAATATTTCCATCATGGCTCATTCAAAGACGAGGACCAATGATGGAAAAATTACTTATCCTCCTGGTGTCAAGGAAATCTCAGATAAAATATCTAAAGAGGAGATGGTGAGACGGTTAAAGGTGAGTAAAATTGGGTTTTGGTTTTTCCCCCCGATATCCCTTTAAGGGTGTGGGGCTCGATTAGTGCTGTATCTTGTTAGGGTAACTTTAAAAAGCAAATCAAAGCAGGGAATGGGAGAGAAGGGATCTCAGAGAGTGGAGGTAATAAAGAATTGTACGGTTTCTTAGCTATTGTTAATGGGAAAGCAATTAGAAAGGTGAGGCTTAGATTTTCTAGGGCGTACTATAGTTGAGTATAAAGAAAAAATCCACAATATTCATATTAATTTTTGTCTATAGAAAGTTGTCTCCTATGAGAAAGGAAGTTTTAAATTTTTGTACTGAATACTCAGGCTATATTTTACTTTTTCATAAGTTATTTAAGAGTAGGTTAAAGAGCTTAACTCTATCTTTTCTCTCTGCTTTGACATGCATGAATGAATCAACATTGATGGTGAACTTTTATAAATGAGGCCGTCATTCTATGGCTAGAGTCTCTTCATATGTGTTTGAATAATATTTCTCCTTTTCCTTCATGGCAGTGATGGTCTCTTGATTGTTCTAATGGCTAAAGGAAGAGAGTGGCCAAGGAGAATGTTAAATTGATTTACCAGTTCATATTTTTTAAAATTTTGAGTATTTTTCCCCCTCCTGGTTGAATCAACGGAGTCATTTATTTTACTTGATCTATCATTATTTACTTATATTTCAAGATAAAAAACTTGCCATAATTAATCAATGAAGGCCCAGGAACTTTAAAGCAAAGTACTGTTTTATAGCTATTGCTGTGTGGTTTATTTTTATCAGAAGATAAACCACTACTCTAATTTCATGGTGAAGTCTTAGTGTTATAGCTTTATGCTTAAAGTATTATGATGTCAAATATCACATGCTTGTTATTCAAATGCAAATATATCTTTGAGCAGATTCAATTTACCAATATGTGGATATTTTATCCAGTTAGGAACCAGTATATATCTTACTAAAAATAGTCAAGCTACAAACCCTTTCTGTATAGGGTGTTGTGTGTTTTTTCTTCTGTGTATCTACATCTCTTGACCTATATAGAATTTTTAGGGAAACAAGTACATTCATTTCCTGATATTTGTTTATATTTTAGCAGTGGTAGGTAAACAACCCTATTGTTTGCTAAGAAACTTATGTTAAACACAGAGACTACACTTATAAGCTGATTAGTGTACAGCGACTTTTAGAGATGTTATTTTCTCCGACATCTTTTTTAATTCAGAGGACTCATATGAGTTATTGATGAGTTTATACCACTATTTAAGTTGCAGACAGTAGTGAGGAATTCCCCCTTATCTAGCCCTTGAGTAAACTTATTTGTTAGTCTTAGAATATTTTGTATAGTGCTTACATTTAGTATTTGTAGTACTAGAGGCCCGGTGCATGAAATTTGTGCAATGGGGGTAGGGGGTGTCCCCTCAGCCAATCTGGGACCCCTCGGGGGATGTCCAACTGCCGGTTTAGGCCCGATTCTGGGGATCAGGCCTAAACTGGCAGCCAGACATCCCTCTTACAATCTGGGACCACTGGCTCCTAACTGCTCACTGGCCTGCCTACCTGATTGCCCCTAACTGCCCTCCTGCTGGCCTGGTCACCCCCAACTTCCACCCCTGCCGACCTAGTTGCCCCCAACTGCACCCCCCGACCCCCGCGCTGGCCTGGTCGCCCCTTACTGCCCCCCCCCCCCCCCCCCCCCCGCTGGCCTGGTCGCCCCTCACTGCCACCCTCTGCCAGCCTGGTTGCCCTTCACTGCCCCCCGCCCCCCCGCTGGCCTGGTCGCCCCCAAATGCCCCTTCTGTTTGGTCGTCCCTCACTGCCCTTCCTCCCCCACCCCACCCCCCGCCGGTCTCGTTGCCTCACGCAGCTTGTTGTTTGGTTGTTTGGTCGCCCCTCACTAACCCCCCTGCTGGCCTGGTCGCCGCACGCAGCCTGTTCGATCGTCCGTTTGGTTGCGATGGTTGCTTAGGCTTTTATTATTATAGATGCTTTCATTATTTTTGTAGATGTTTATGCCCAACTGTATTTTGGTTAATATAATTTATCTTCTTTAATTTTCCTAATTTACACTTACCACTATTTTAGCAAACTTCTTAGAGAAATATAAACAGGATTTGGTGTGGGATAATAATAATTTTTAACATGTCCAAGTACAGCTGTAAGTTTTACTAGTATAAATTATAACAATTTGTTAATATGTAAGATGTCACTGTAGAGAAAGAAATAGCTCTCTGCATATAGGTCTTTTTTTCTTTGTCTCTTTTCATAATACACTAGGTCATCAAAGCATATATCTTGAAAGTAATAAAATTAAAAAGTTAGGAGAGTAATCTGGACATTATACCCTGAAACTGTAGTGCTCATCTGGAAGGATTAGTGTACTGTTGATTCTGGCATCTGACATAATAGAACTGAGGGTCTATTCTGTGAAGAACAGTTTCTCACGGCTGCTCTGAGAATTCAGTAAGACATTGGACATTTATTACTCAGAAGTCTAGCTCTACAGCAGAGTGGAAATCCTTGCAGTATGTCTCCAGGACCAGTTCCTAGACATTGATACTTGGTGGCTAGCCTTGGTTGTTGATTAGTATTTGCAGCACCACCTAGTGGATGCCAGATGGTCAGCTTTCCTGTGCCTTTGTCAAGTTAGGCAATTTTGTTGTCTTATTTGAAGTGGTAATAGTATAGACTGAGGGTTCATCATAACTACTAGTACTAAAATTAGAGAAAGCTCTTCACAGAATTCAAATTTACTGTTTCTCCCCATTATGTTTATCCCACTTCTTTTATGTAAATGTTTTTGAAAAAGGAACCTTTCTAGTAGGTTCATTCTATACATGCTATTGAGTCCTACTAATGAACTATCCATTTCATATTATCTTTTACTGTGGCACAAGAAATACTTTGTTGGATGCTATGGTAGTCTCTCGGGATAGCTTTTCCACATTTAGGGATGCATCTTTGCCATCCTTTCTTGAATCTGTTTACATATTCTTTTTTTTAGCTGAATATATTAATCCATGTATCTGGAGTGGTTTATGGCTCAGATGGAATAGTAAACTGTCACTCTAAGTTTTTCTTTAGAGGTATACTTTTCTCTTAATAAAAGGATTAGATATATTAAAAGGATGTGTTTTTAAGAAGGGACATACTCCTTTTATTCCAGTTGTATCAGTGAGATCAGAAGCACTATGTAAGGGTAGCTTTAAATTTTTTAAATCTGGTTAGTTGGTATGCATAAATTAAAAGTATTTTACTTTGTCTTTTAAAGAAAAGTTATTTATCCTATAGTTTTATAAGGATCTTGTTCTCTCAGGTAGACACTTCCAAAGAAAAGTAAAAGTATATTTATTGGAAGTTTAACCTTTGCAATTAATATGGCTTTTATTTCAAATAACTTTATTTTTACATGAAGGATTTCATTATTTGATTATTGTGTTTTTGTATAGATGGTTGTGAAAACTTTCATGGATATGGACCAGGACTCTGAAGAAGAAAAGGAGCTTTATTTAAACCTGGCTTTACATCTGGCTTCAGATTTTTTTCTCAAGCATCCTGATAAAGATGTTCGCCTACTGGTGGCCTGCTGCCTGGCTGATATTTTCAGGATTTATGCTCCTGAAGCTCCGTACACATCCCCTGATAAACTAAAGGCAAGTACTGATTTAAAGAACTGCCAAGATTGACTGATACTTCTATTTATCTTTCTAACTAAAATGGGAGTTAAAGTGTTTAGGTAATTTCTTTGGCTTCTTAGACATTAAACATTAGCTGAGAAATCTTTTGTTAAACTTATTCTGTTTTCTTTAGAATTTACTTCCTCCCCATAACGCTATTCCCATTAAGTACTTGCTTTTAGAAAACAGTTTCTGGTGTTTATTCTATACTTTTTATGTCATCATTAGCTTTATTTCCATATTACTTGGGGGACAATTGTTTTTCCTTTTGAAAACCCGTGTTAAAGACCATGTTTGTTATTTAAAAGACAGTATCCATTATAAACCTGAATATATATAATCCATTTATATATATCCTAATTCATTTAATGGAAGATGTGATGTGAATTGTGTTGAAGAAAATAATATGAACAAAATTTTAATGAAATAGAAAAAAGACCTAGTTATAGTAGTTGTAAATAAAACCTTATGCATGGTAAATCTTTAAAAGATGAGAAAAGTGGAATAGTGTGATTAATCTAGCTGTAGAAAAAGAATACAATAAGAAAAATGAATAAGGTAGGTTAGGCAGAAAATTAGAAAAACTGACAACAAAAGACACAGTAAAAGATAATTGTGACAAATTGATTAGAGAATGAGTCCATGGGAAGATTATTAATACCCAGTGTGAAAAAATGGCAGTCAATTTAGGTTTATTTTATTTAACAAATATTGATCTTAATTATGTGTCAGGAACTGGGTTTCTCTGGTGAAAAACAAGACTTGATTCTTGAATTTATGCAGTTGCTTCTTGATAATAGGAGTGAGGAACCTACTTATTTGATCATGTCTGCCAAATTTCAGTATGGAATGCCTAAACTTGATGGATATACTTGCTTTACATTTTAATTGGTAAAACAATCTCAGGATGGTGGTGGTAGGAGCTAGTATTTGTTACTTAAAAGTGGAATTAAACGTTGAAAGAGTTGAGAATGATCAGAGACTTCAGTAAGTAATGTGAGCTTATCTGTGGAGTCGTACACCCAAGTGTATATCTTGACTTCTAATTTGAACGTCTCATTTGGAAGTACTTAATTGGTTTAAGGAGTGATTGTATTTGATTGACTGTGGCTCTTCCTCACCTGGTGTCTTATTGGCATTCTCATGAAGAGTGAAGTGTAACTTAGTGCTGCTTCATGATTTCTTCTACCTCTATTGTGGATTTCTCAGTTTGCATAATCAGTGTCCTGTCTCAAGGCTACAGGGTGATGAAAAGTTCTCCCAAAAGAATAGTAATATATCTGTTCTATTTATAACAGCACAATTTATGAGAAGAACATTGAAGAGTTGAGATTAGAGTCTTTGGATTACTTAATAGCTGAAAAATTAAAGAGTATCTTATTTTTTCTGGTCTCTTTTGGGGGTCTTAATTATAAATACTTTTTTCATTTTATTGGGGTAGTACTTATAAAGTATTCATTTTGAGGGTGTTTTTAAGTATTTATGGAATAGTTTTCACTCTATTTGCATCAAAGTTATAATTCTCTTTGTCTATAGTAATAATAATAGAAAATTGTGACACTTTGATTCTTACCTTTCCACTGTCAGTTTATTGTTGTCATAGGGAAACCCTTTACACCTGACTTCACATTTAGGTCAATGATTGTTGGAGAGATTATAAATGACTGTGGCCTTTCCATCTTCAGGTAGTCAATATGACAGTTTCCATAGTCAAACCAGAAGGGTTTATTCATGGAGGACATATTTTTCACAGTACTGTCATAGTAACCATTTTTGAAGGATGTACTTTTGATAGTGTTTTTCTTTTTTTTTTTTCTTTTTTTTTTTATTTTTTATTTTTATTTTTCCAATTTTTTTATTAAGGTATTATATGTGTACATATCTTACCATTGCCCTCCCCACACCCCACTCCCATATATGCCCCCACCCCCCAGAGTTTTGCATCCATTGGTTATGCTTATATGCATGCATACAAGTCCTTTGATTGATCTCTTATCTCCCCCACCTCTCCCTAACCTTCCCCTTGTAATTTGACAGTCTGTTTGATGCTTTACTGTCTCTGTATCTATCTTTTTGTTCAAGTTTATAATGTTCTTTATTATCCATAAATGAGTGAGATCATGTGGTATTTTTCTTTCATTGACTGACTTATTTCACTTAACATAATGTTCTCCAATTCCTCCCAGGTTGCTGCAAATGATGAGAATTCCTTCTTTTTTATGGCAGCATAGTATTCCATTGTGTAGATGTACCACAGTTTTCTGATCCAGTCATCTGCTGACGGGCACCTAGGCTGTTTCCAAATCTTAGCTATGGTGAATTGCGCTGCTATGAACATAGGGGTGCATATATCCTTTCTAATTGGTGTTTCTAGTTTCTTCGGATATATTCCCAGGAGTGGGATTACTGGGTCAAATGGGAGTTCCATTTTCAGTTTTTTGAGGAAACTCCATACTGTTCTCCACAGTGGCTGCACCAGTCTGCAATCCCACCAGCAGTGCACGAGGGTTCCTTTTTCTCCGCATCCTCGCCAACACTTGTCGTTTGTTGATTTGTTGATGATAGCCATTCTGACAGGTGTGAGATGGTACCGCATTGTTGTTTTGATTTGCATCTCTCGGATAATTAGTGACGTTGAGCATGTTTTCATGTGTCTCTTGGCCTTCCTTCTGTCTTCTTTTGAAAAGATTCTATTTAGGTCTGTTGCCCATTTTTTTATTGGATCATTTATCTTCCTTTTATTAAGTTGTATAAGCTGCCTGTAGATGTTGGAGATTAAACCTTTATCAGTGATGCCATTTGCAAATATGTTCTCCCATGCAGTGGGCCTTCTTGTTGTTTTGTTGATGGTTTCTTTTGCTGTGAAAAAGCTTTTTATTTTGATGTAGTCCCATTTGTTAATTTTCTCTTTAGCTTCCATTGCCCTAGGGGCAGTGTCAGTGAAGAATTTCTTTTGGCATATGTCTGACATTTTGCTGCCTGTGGATTGCTCTAGTATTTTTATGGTTTCCCGTCTTATGTTTAAGTCCTGTATCCATTTTGAGTTTATTTTTGTGTATGGCGTAAGTTGGTGATCAAGCTTCATTTTTTTGCATGTATCTGTCCAATTTTCCCAACACCATTTATTGAAGAGACTGTCTTTATTCCATTGTATGTTCATGCCTCCTTTGTCAAATATTAATTGAGCATAGTGGTTTGGGTCAATATCTGGATTCTCTATTCTGTTCCATTGATCTATATGTCTGTTCTTGTGCCAGTACCAGGCTGTTTTGAGAACAGTGGCTTTGTACTACAGCTTGAAATCTGGTATTGAGATCCCTCCTACTTTATTCTTCTTTCTCAGGATTGCTGTTGCTATTCGGGGTCTTTTTTTATTCCAGATGAATTTTTGGAGAGTTCTTTCAAGGTCTGTGAAATATGCCGTTGGTATTTTAATGGGGAGTGCATTGAATCTATAGATTGCTTTGGGTAGTATGGACATTTTAATGATGTTGATTCTACCAATCCATGAACATGGTATGTTCTTCCATCTGTTTACGTCTTCCTCTATCTCTTTTTTCAGTGTCCTGTAGTTTTCCGTGTATAGGTCTTTTACTTCCTTAGTTAAGTTTATTCCTAGGTATCTTAATTTTTTTGGTGCGATGGTAAATGGGATTGCCTTTTTAGTCTCTCTGTCTGTAAGTTCACTACTGGTGTATAGAAAGGCCATAGATTTCTTGGCGTTAATTTTGTATCCTGCTACATTGCCGAATTCATTTATTAAGTCTATGAGTTTTTTGACGGAGTCTTTCGGATTTTTTATGTACAATATCATGTCGTCTGCAAATAAAGACAGCTTTACTTGTTCTTTTCCAATCTGGATGCCTTTTATTTCTTCTTCTTGTCTAATTGCAATGGCTAATACTTCCAGTACTATGTCAAACAGGAGTGGTGAGAGTGGGCATCCCTGTCTTGTTCCTGTTCTTAGGGGAAATGTCTTTAGTTTTTGTCCATTGAGTATGATGTTTGCTGTGGGTTTATCATATATAGCTTTTATTATGTTGAGGTATGAGCCATCTATTCCCACCTTGTTGAGAGCTTTTATCAAGAAAGGGTGTTGGATTTTGTCAAATGCTTTTTCTGCATCAATTGATATGACTATGTGATTTTTATCTTTCAATTTGTTTATGTGATGTATCACGTTTATTGATTTGCGGATATTGTACCATCCTTGCATTCCTGGGATAAATCCTACTTGGTCATGGTGTATGATCTTTCTGATGTACTGCTGGAGCCGATTTGCTAGAATTTTGTTGAGGATTTTGGCATCTATGTTCATGAGGGATATTGGTCTGTAATTCTCTTTCATTGTGTTGTCTTTATCTGGTTTTGGTATTAGGGTGATGCTGGCTTCATAGAAGGAGCTTGGAAGTGTTCCTTCCACTTGAATTTTTTGGAATAGTCTGAGGAGGATAGGTTTTAGTTCTTCCTTGAATGTTTGGTAAAACTCTCCTGTGAAGCCATCTGGCCCCGGGCTTTTGTTTGCTGGAAGCTTTTTGATGACTGCTTCAATTTCGTCCATAGTTATTGGCCTATTGAGCTGTTTAGATTCTTCTTGATTGATTTTTGGAAGGTTATATTTTTCTAGGAATATGTCCATTTCCTCCAGATTGTCCAGTTTGTTGGAATAGAGTTGTTCGTAGTATTTTGTAACAATCCTTTGTATCTCAGCGGGGTCTGTTGTTATTTCACCTCTTTCATTTCTGATTTTGTTTATTTGGGTCCTCTCTCTTTGCTTCTTGGTGAGCCTGGCTAGAGGTCCATCAATCTTGTTTATCCTTTCAAAGAACCAGCTCTTGGTTTTGTTGATCTTATGTATTGTTTCTTTGGTCTCTATGTCATTTATCTCCGCTCTGATCTTTGTTATTTCCTTCCTTCTGGTTACACTGGGCTTTTCTTGCTGCTCTTTTTCTAGCTCTTTGAGTTGTAGGGTTAAGTAATTTATTACCATTGTTTCTTGTTTTTTGCAATAGGCCTGTAGAGCTATGAACTTCCCTCTCAAGACTGCTTTCGCTGTGTCCCAAAGATTTTGGATTGTTGTGTTTTCATTGTCATTTGTTGCCATGATGTTTTTTATTTCTTCCTTGATCTCTCTGGTGACCCAGTCCTTGTTTAATAGCATGCTGTTTAGTCTCCATGTGTTTGATTTCTTTGGATTGTTTTTATTGTAGTTGATTTCCAGTTTTATGCCACTGTGATCTGAGAAGATGCTTGATATAATTTCTATCTTCTTGAATTTGAAGAGACTTTGCCTGTGACCCAGAATATGGTCTATCTTTGAAAATGACCCATGTGCACTTGAGAAGAATGTATATTCTGTGGCTTTGGGGTGAAATGTTCTGAAGATGTCAATTAATTCCATCTGGTCTAGTGAGTCATTTAGGATTGCTGTTTCTTTGCTGATTTTTTGTTTAGAGGATTTGTCCAGTGGTGATAGTGGGGTATTAAAGTCTCCTACTATGATTGTGTTGCTATTAATCTCTCCCTTGATATCCTCCAGGAGTTTTTTTTATGTATTTGGGTGCTCCTATATTGGGAGCGTATATGTTTACCAGAATTATTTCTTCTTGTTGGATTTCTCCCTTTAGTATTATGAAGTGGCCTTCCTTATCTCTTGTTATGGCATTTACTTTGAGGTCTATTTTGTCAGATATAAGTATTGCTACCCCAGCTTTTTTTTCATTTCCATTTGCCTGAAAGATATTTTTCCATCCCTTCACTTTCAATCTGTGTGAGTCTCTTGTTCTGAGGTGGGTCTCTTGTAGACAGCATATATATGGGTCGTGTTTTTTTATCCATTCAGCTACTCGATGTCTTTTGATTGGAGCATTTAGTCCGTTTACATTTAAAGTTATTACTGAAAGGTATTTGTTTGCAGTCATATCTATTTTTGTGTCTGTATTCCTTCTTACCTGTTTATTTCTTCTTTTTACAGTATTCCCTTTAGCAATTCTTGCATTGCTGGTTTGGTGGTGATAAACTCCCTGAGGCTTTTTTTGTCTGCAAAGCTCCTGATTTCCCCTTCAATTTTGATTGATAGTCTTGCTGGATATAGTATTCTTGGATTCAGTCCTTTGCTTTGCAACACTTTGTATACCTCCTTCCATTCACTTCTAGCTTGTTGTGTTTCTGATGAGTAATCATTTGACAATCTGATGGGTGTTCCTTTGTAGGTAACTCTCTGTCTCTCTCTTGCCGCCTTTAGGATTCTCTCTTTATCATTTATATTTGCCATTGAAATTATGACATGTCTTGGTGTGGGTCTTTTGGGGTTGATCCTGCTTGGGACTCTCTTTACTTGCGTAACTTTTATCTTTCCCATATCCGGGAAGTTTTCTGTCATTATTTCTTCAAATAGATTTTCTAATCCCTGCTGCTCTTCTTGTCCTTCTGGCAGCCCTATTATACGCATGTTACTTCGTTTCATGTTGTCCCGAAGCTCCCTTAGGCTTTCCTCCTGCTTTTTAATTTTTTTCTCCAATTGCTGTTCAGCTTGAGCTTGTTTCTGTACCTGATCTTCTAACTCACTAATTCGGTCCTCTGCTTCTTGTAATCTACTGTTGAAACTTTCCATGGTGTTTTTGATTGTAGCTATATCACTCTTCATTTCTTCCTGATTCTTGCATAAGTTGTTGATTTTCTCATCCATCCATTGTATAAATTCCACGACGATTACTCTGAACTCCTTTTCGGTCATGTTGCAAGCTTCAGTTTCACTAATTTCCTTTCTTGGCGACTCCACATTTTCTTTCCTCTGTGAGTTATTTCGTTTCCCCATTCTGGCTATTACCAGAAAGCTCAAGCTTCTGTTTGCGTGGACCTGGGTCGTGTGCTGTGGGGACTTCGCTCCACCCTAGTTTCACTGAAGTGCTCTGACACTAGGACGTGTGACTGTCTTTGGTTGGTGGGAACCAGACTTGCCCAGGATCAGTGTCCCCAGTGTTCCGTGTGGTCTCGTGTGCACATTTAGAATCAGGGGCCCTGTCTGCACCACACTGTTGGTATGTGCCGAGAATGAGATCCTTAGCATGTGCCAGGAGTCAGAGTTTCCCTGTGTCTGCACCAAGACTCGAGTGTCAAAGTCTCTGTTGCCTTGTGAGGTTTCTCGTTGAGAATCAGGGTCCCTGTGTGTGCACGCACCAACAATTGGGGTCGCTGGCTCTTAGTGTGAATGCGCTGTGAGTCAGGGATCCCAGGCAGCTGTGTCCGGCGTGCCAAATTCCCTGAAGTGGGGCTGCGTCCTGTGTGTGCTCTCTCTACTGAGCCAAACCGGCTAGAGCGCACATTCTTAAAATCCTGAAGGTGAGCCGGCTCAGTGCACTCTCCCAAAGTCCCAGAAGGGGGGCGGAGTCCGTCTTGCGCGCCAAATTCCCCAAAGGGAAGCCCCTCTGTGCACGCTTTTAAGAATCTCCGAAGGGGGAGCTGTGCCCCGCGAGCCAAATTCCCCCAAATTCCCCGAAGGGGAGCCCTCTGTGCGCACTGACAGATTTCCCCGACGGGGAGCTGCTTCTGTCCCGTGCGCGAGCGCGCGCCAAATTCCCTAAGAGGGAGCGCGTCCCTGCGCAAAGCTCGGCAGCTTGGGCCAGGGGCGGGTCTATCAGTTACTATGACGCTGTCTGTGCGCGCGCCTGTGAGCAGCTTGGGCGAGGGGCGCGTCTATCAGTTACTATGGCGCTTTCCGCACGCCTGTGGGCGCTCAGCAGCTTGGGGGAGGGGCGCGTCTATCAGTTACTATGGCGCTATCAGCGCCTGGGAGGAGGGGGATAGGCTCTTTGACTCACGGAAATCTGCCGGGAAGTCTGGATTCTTGCTTGTTTGTCTGAAGCTGTGATAGCAGTTCTCTGTCCCCAGTGGCTGCAGGGTCCTGGTTTGTGTCAGAAGCCAGGATCCGAGTCTCGGGCAGCTCTGTTTCCCAAGATGGCGTGGTCTCTGCGTCAGCACCAGCCGCCGAGAAGTGTCCGCTTTGTGCACGGGGCTCCGCCGTCTAGGGCTGCCCTGTTCGGGAGCCCCTTGGAAGACCTGCAGAATCTAACTGACCCTATCTCATACACACACACACACCACACACATCTACACTCGCCTCTATGGGTTCCTCACTCACACTCTCTCTCTCCCTACCTTCCTGCCGGTCGCCATCTTTTTCCCTCTCCCGATAGTGTTTTTCTTGAAAATATACTTAGTCATCTGCATATTACATTTCTTTCCTTTAAAAAATATGCTTGTTTATCATTTTACTTCTAAAGGAAACATTTTTTTTCCCTCTTTTGTTGTTAATCCTCACCAGAGGATATTTTCTCCATTGCTTTTTAGAGAGAGTGGAAAGGAGCTAGCAGTGGGTAGGGGCCCAGGGAGGGGGAGAAGGAGGGATGGAGGAAGAGAGAGAAAAAGAGAGAGAAATCCACGTGAGAGAGACACATGGACTCATTTCCTTCCACCTGCCCCTCCCCCCAATCGGAGGTGGGGAGCAAACCCAAAAATAGAAAGCAAGGGATAGAGATAGATTGAAAACTGGTGGGGAGAGACAAATAATTATAACAATTAAATAGGAAGCTTAAAAGTTAACTTCTTAAGGGTCTTTTTAAAATTTCTCAGCGTCTGCGATCTATTGTCTTTTTACTTGGAGATTTTATTTTGGAATTTTAAGGCTCCTAAACTGTGTTCTTGCTATATTATTACCATACATAGGTGCTGTTCTAGCAAAGCTGATCAATTCCCAGTCATTGCTACCTCTTTTATTCTGATAAAGTTAGCATAAATTTTAGTTCACTCAATTTTTAGGTCAATTTTTTTTTTAACTTGCTGTAAGATGAAATTTTTCTCTACTTTAAGATCAGGGTAAATGATTTTTATTTTCCTATGAAGGGTAGTAAGTTAATTGGTATTTTCATATGATGTCCTTTTAAAAAATTTCAGCCAAATGCAATTTTTTCTTGGTTGTTTATGATTTATTAGGATAGATACTAGTGCTGAATTAGCTTTAGCATTGGATATTTTAATTTAGCATTCTATAATCTAAACAATACTTTGTGTTTTTTTTTAAGGATATATTTATGTTTATAACAAGGCAGTTGAAGGGGTTAGAGGATACAAAGAGCCCACAATTCAATAGGTATTTTTATTTACTTGAGGTAAGCAATATATTATATCTTGAAATGGCATTTTAAATTGTTTTTTTGTGCTGGTATGTTTGCACTAATTAAAGTGTTTATCTTTCATCTTTTTTACCTCTTATTTTAGAACATTGCTTGGGTCAAGTCATATAACATATGCTTTGAGTTGGAAGATAGCAATGAAATTTTTACACAATTATACAGAACATTATTTTCAGTTATAAAGTAAGTTTATACAACTTTTTTAAATATGAAGGGTTTTTAACTTACAGACGAATCTGCATAAACTGTGTTCGTTATAAATATTGGAAGGCTAAGAGTTGTAACTTAAGAATTCATTAACATTTTTACAGATGATTTAAAAACAAATAACTGAATCAAGTTTGTGATGTAGAAAATAATACAAGGGTAGCATTAAGGCAATCTATACCCAATGTAAAAATATTTCTTGGATTATCTTTTTACTAACATGTATTACTGACTCCTTAATTCATGAGAATAGTTGAATTATTTTTGTGTTCTTTAAAATTACTATAATGAACTTCAGCAAAGCAATTTGATTTTCTGAAGTTAAATATAAAGTTGCATTTGAGTTAATTACTTTTGATTTTGAGACTTGTTAAAATTAGGGGAAAGTAATCCAGGAAATGTAGTTTAAAAAAAGATTTTGGATAATATTATAAGATTTGGGAGCCAGGGAAGCTTTAAATGAATATATAGAATTTGATATAATTAATATTTTAGTATCTTTTTTATAAAGTATAATGCTTATTAGTACCATGTTAGGATTAAATAATGAATATTTTAATTACACCCTAAATATCTATTTTAAATTTCAGCAATGGCCACAATCAGAAAGTTCATATGCACATGGTAGACCTCATGAGTTCCATTATTTGTGAAGGTGATACAGTATCTCAGGAGCTTTTGGATACAGTTTTGGTAAATCTGGTCCCTGCCCATAAGGTAAGTAGCAATATATACTGAAACATATTTAAAGCCTGTTAATGCTAAGGCCTAGAATTTGTGCTTCTGTTGTAAATACAACTTATCCTTCTTTTACTTTAGTTTTGGAGAATCTGCTTCATTGATTGGTATTGATAAATATTAATTGTGTTTAATAAAAATGATACACTTATTAGTCACAAATGTAATGAAAGGTAATAATTTAGTTCATGTGATAAAATATCTGTAATAACTTCATAATATCTCATTTGGATGACACATGTTTCGGGAATTGAGTTTAATAGCTACTGAAATGCTATTATATAACTTTGTATTGGGAGAGGCTGCAAGCAAATAGGCCCTAGTGTAGATTAAGAGGAGGGGTGAAATTAAAAGGGAAGCCTCTACTAATTTGGAGATAGAGGATATATTGCTGACAGTATTTCTTGCCTCAGTGATGTTCATCAAAGGGAATATGTGTGTTTTTCTTTGAAAATAACTCATTTTCCATAATTACTTGGCAGGGGAGATACCATGATCATGAAAATAACTAACTTTCCAGTAAGCAGTTGGAAATATGATTGTATGATTCACAAGGGATCAAGTTTAAAGAGAGGGCCTCAAGAATCACCAGTATAAAGATCTATGCAAACTTAAACCCTTTCTAGCAAGATGTAATCTAAGTTTATAGCTATACAGTATTCACACAAATTAATGCTTCAATGAAAATGACCTCATAATGCAAAATTTCCAAATGCTTAAAATTAGTTCTTAAGTGCTGAAACCCAGACACTGCACATAGCAGTATTAGATCTTTTTTGTTGTTGCTTGCTTGTTTGCTTTTTTAATGTAAAGAAATTAACTTCTTAAAAATTTCAATTTATTGGAGTGACATTGGTCAACAAACATGAACATAGAGGTTTTAGGTGTGGGTTTCTATGTTACAAGATCTGTAAATACTGTGTACCCACCACTCAAAGTCAAATATTCTATTATCATATAACTAGAGGCCTGGTGCACGAAATTCGTGCACTGGAGAGGGTGTCCCTCAGCCCAGCCTGCACCCTCTTCAATATGGGACTCCTCGGGGGATATCCAACTGCAGGTTTAGGCCCGATCCCTGTTGAATCGGGCCTAAACCTCAGTTGGACATCCCTCTCACAATCCGGGACCGCTGGCTCCTAACCGCTCACCTGCCTGCCTGATTGCCCCTTAACTGCTCCCTTGCTGGCCTGATTGACATCTAACTGCTCCTCTGCGGGCCTGATTGCCCCCAAATACCCTCCCCTGCTGGCCTGATCACCCCCAAGGCTTTTATTAGTATAGATATGACCCTGCACAGAAAATTTTACTAACCCTGCTTTACAATAAGGGCTTGACGATTGAATCATTGGGACCAGACACCAAGATTTCCTTTCTTTGAATAGTGGAGGGAATAATTATCTTGTCTTTAAGTTGCCCGGAAATTAAAATGAGATAATGACTTAGAAAAGTATAAAAGCACCATATAAGGACAACTGTCTTTTTAATGAAGTGGCAAATGAAAAACACTATTTTTATTCTCCCCTTCCTTCCTTTACAGCTTTTATTTAAACTTTGAAATTTATAAAAATTTCACTCCAATTTTCATTTCTTTACATTCAACATTATTTTGTATTGGTTTCAGGTTTCATATTAGTTACAGAATAGTGGTTAGACAATCATATACTTTACAAAGTGTTCCCCGATATTTCTAGTACCCACCTGGCATCATACCATCATTACAACACTATTGACTATATTCCCTATTTAAGTGACAATGGGTTTACAGGTTCCTTTCAGTGTTTCTTTTGTGTTGCTCGTCCTTCCTTTTCTTTCTCACTTCTTCCCTCATTTTCTTTATATAGTATCTCAATTGGCCATCAAAGCTCAGTGAAGGCACTGGGACATGATTCATCCATTTTATAGACCAGGAAACTGAGGCCAATTCCAGTTGGCTGTGGAACTTGACTCAGCACACAGGAAGCCCTCAGAGCCATGCTCTTTGCGCTTCCTAAGGGGGAGCCGCCCAGCAAACAGAACAAACCTTCCAGTCAGGCTTCCGAGCCTCTTTCTCCAGCACCTCTTCATTTCGGATGCTCCACATTCTTTCCTCTCCCCGTCCCCTGCCCCCCATTCTTTACTGCCCCCCCGCTTCTCCGGAGCAGGTGGAAGGCTTCGCACTCACTGCCTAGGCATGCTCTGCCATGGGGCAGGGCACCGCGGGCTTGCTTTTGGGTCAAGGCAGGAGCAGGAGTCACTGCCTCTGAAGTGTGAAGGCCGCCTGAGCGAGGCCCATTAGCACTGGGAGCTTCTCTGAATCACATCAGTCAGTCCAGTACCCTGCAGTGCAGCACCCCTCCACTGAGGTGGCACCACCCCTCAACCCCCGCCTCAGGGGTGAGGGTCCTTGCCCCTCTGCCAGGAGTCCTTCCATGCCCCTTGATCCCTGACTGGGCCCACCCGCGTCTTGGGGCCACTGCAGAACCTCTGTCTCTCTGCAGATGAGACAGATCCCTGCCCTAGGTCTCCGCAAAGCTATGAATCTGTGGCCAGAGGCCAGGTCTGGGTCTTAGCAACCCCATGCCTGCAATGTTCCCAGGGACCCCCGGGAGTGGCTAGGCAGGTCCGGCCTTGCCTCCGCCTCCCCAGGGCGGCGATGTTCCCAGGGACCCCCGGGAGCGGCTAGGCGGGTCCGGCCTCGCCTCCGCCTCCCCGGGGCAGCGATGTTCCCAGGGACCCCCGGGAGTGGCTAGGCAGGCCGCTGCCCCTCCTGGGGCCTGCGATGGACCCAGACCCATCCTGTGCCGTCTGGCGCTGCCCACCCCACCACCTCCCCTGCTGATGGACTGGTACCTTGTGGGCAGTGTCTGGCGCTGCCCGCAGGGCCTCCTCCGCCCCTGATGGACCCGTACCCCCAGAAGCAGGCCATGGTGCTGCCCACCCTGCCTTTGTATGCAAATTAACTGCCATCTTTGGTGGGTTAATTTGCATACTCACTCACTGATTGGCTGTGGGCATAGCGAAGGTACGGTCACTTTAAATATTTGTCTATTAGGTAAGATATGACCCCCTTCCCTCTGGCAATCAACACACTGCTGTTTGTGTTCATGAGTTTCAGTTTTATATCCCACAAATGAGTGAACTTATATGGGTCTTAGCTTTTTCTGACTGACTTATTTCTCTTACAATGTTCTGAAGGTCCATCCATGTTGTTGCAAATGGCACTATTTCAGCCTTTCTTATGGCTGAGTAGTATTCCATTGTGTATATGTACCACATTTTCTTTATCCAGTCCGCTGTCTCAGGATACTTTGGTTGTTTTCATGTCTTGGCCACTGTGAGTAATGTTGCAATAGGGGCTCATACATCTTCGTGAACACATGATTTAGAGATTTTCGGATATATAGCCAGGAGAGGGATTACTGAGTCCTCTGGTAGCTCTATTATTAACTTTCTAAGGAATTGCCGGACTGCTTTTCATAGTGGTTGTACCAATCTACATTCCTACCAGCAGTGAATGAGGGTTCCCATTTTTCTACAACCTCTCCAACACTTGGTGATTGCTTGTTTTGTTGATAATGGCCACTCTTAACAGGTGAGAGGTGGTATCTCATTGTAGTTTTGATTTGCATTTCCCTAATTGCCAGTCAGGTTGAATGTCTTCTCATATATCTATTGGCTGTTCCTGTGTCTTCTTGTTCCTATGTCTTACTTTCAGATCCTCTGCCTACTTTTTGACTGGGTTGTTTGGAGAGTTTTATGAGTTCTTTATATATTTTGGAAATTAAACCTATGTTGGAGCTACTGTTTGCAAATATCATCTCCCATCTGATCAGCTGCCTTTTTATTTGCAGTCAGTTTCTTTTGAGGTGCAGAAGCTTTTTAGTTTGATATAGTCCCATTCATTTATTTTTGCCTTTACTTCCTTTGCCTTTGGGATAAAGTTCATAAAAGGTTCTCTACAACCAAAGTCCATAAATTTGGAACCTGTTTTCTTCTATGTTAGTTATTGCTTTGGGTCTTATATTTAGGTCTTTGATCCATTTTGAATTAATTTTTGTACATGGGGACAAACTGTAATCTAGTTTCATTCATTTGCATGTAGCTTTTCAGTTTTCCCAGCACCATTTATTGAAGAGAACATCTTTACACCACTGTATGTTTCTGTCTCTTTTGTCAAAATATCTGTCCATATACATGTGGCTTTATAGCAGGGCTCTATTCTGTTGCATTGATCTTGTGTCTTTTTCTCTGCCACTACCATGCTGTTTTCATTATCATAGCTCTGTGGTATAATTTGAAGTCAGCATGATACCTCCAGCTTTGTTTTTTGTTTTTTTTCCCCTCAGGATTGCTTTGGCTATTTGAGGTCTTTTGTGGTTCCATACAAATCTAATGATTTCTTGTTCTGTTTCTTTAATGGGGATTTTGATGGGGATTGCATTAAATCTGTATAGTGGCTTGGGTAATATTGCCATTTTAACTGTGTTGATTTTTCCAATCCATGAGCATGGGATATTTTTCCATTTTGTTGTGTCCTTTTCAATCTCTTTTAATAATGCTTTGTGATTTCTAGTATATAGATATTTCACAGTCTTTTTAAAGTTTATTCCTACGTATTTTATTCTTTAGGTTGCAAATGCAAAAGGAATTTTTTTTTCCATTTCTTTTTCTGAAGTTTTGTTTGTTTTGAAGGCAATGGATTTTTGCACATTGATTTTTGTATCCTGCAACTTGAATGTACTTATTTATTGTTTCTAATAGTTTAATGATGGAGTCTTTAGGGTTTTCTATATACAAAATCATGTCTGCAAAAAGTGACTATTTGACTTCTTCTTTCTCTATTTGGATGCTTTGTATTTCTTTCTCTTTCCTTATTGGTCTGGCTTGGACTTCCAGCACTGTGTTGAGTAAGAGTGGGGAGAGTGGACATCCTTGTCTTGTTCCTGATCTTACAGAAAACGGTTTCAATTTTTTATTATTGAGTATGATATTAGCTGAGGGTTTATGATAGATGGCCTTTATTATGTTGAGGTACTTTTCTTCTATTCCTATTTTATTGAGTGTTTTCCTCGTAAATGGATGTTGTATCTTATAAAGTGCTTTTTTGGATCTATTGATAAGATCATAATTTTTATCCTTAATTTGTTAATGTGGTGTATTACATTGATTGATTTGAGTATGTTCAACCATCCTTGTGCCCCTGGAAAGAACACCACTTGATCATGATGTATTATTTTTTGGCTGTACTGTTGCTTTCAGTATGTTAGTGTTTTATTTAGGATTTTTGCATCTGTATTTATCAGAGATATTGGTCTGTAGTTTTCTTTTTTTTGTGTTGTCTTTGCCACATTTTGGTATCGGGGCTATATTGGCCTCATAGAAGGTGTTAGGAAGTATTCCTTCAATTTTTTGGAAAAGTTTGAGAAGGATAGGTTTATGTCTTCCTTGATCATTTGGTAGAATTCATTGGTGAAGCCACTGGCCTTGTACTTTCGTTTTTTTGGTAAGGTTTTTGATGGTTGTTTCAATGTCTTCACTGTTGATTGGTCTATTTAAATTTTCCAATTCTTCATGAGTTAGTCTAGAAAGGTTATATATTTCTAGGAACTTATCCATTTCTTCTTGGTTCTTGAATTTGGTGGCATATAGTCTTTCCTAATATTCTTTGTTTTATTAATTTTTGTGCGTAATCCTTTTGTTCTCTACATTTTGTTCAATTCTGCTGTAATTTATATTTCCTTTCTTCTGCTGACTTTGGGCTGCTTTTGTTCTTCTCTTCCTCTTCTAGTTTTTTAAGATGTGATGTGAGGTTGTTTACATGGGATTTCTCTCCCTTTTTTTTTTCTTGAGATAGGGCTGTAAAGAGATAAACTTCCTCTTATTACTGCTTTCACATCATTCCAGAAGTTTTGATCTGTTGTATTGTCAGTCTTATTTGTCTCTATATATGTTTTGATCTCATCTTTTATTTCTTCTTTGACCCAGTCATTTTTTGGTAGCATATTCTTTAGTCTCCATGTATTTGTGGGTTTCTTTACTTCCTTTTTACATTTGATTTCTAATTTCAAGGCATAGTGGTTGTAGCATGAGCTTGGTATGATTTCAACGTTCTTGAATTTGTGGATGGTAGTTTTGTGGCCCAATCAACATGTGGTCTATCCTTGAGAATATTCCATGTGCACTGGAGAAGAATGTATAATCTGATGTTCTGAGATAAAAGGTTCTGTAAATGTCAATTATGTCTATTTGGTCTCGTGTTTCATTTAAGGCTGATATTTCTGTATTGATTTTCTCTTTGGCTGATCTGTCTAGAGCTGTCAATGTAGTATTAAAGGACCCAACTATGATTGTCTTTTGATCTGTTTCTCCCGTTAGTTCTGTGAGTAGTTGTTTTATATATTTCGGTGCTCCCTGGTTGGGTGCATATATATTAGGAAATGTTATGTTTTCTTGATGTAGTGTTTGCTTTATCATAACTACCGGCCAATGTACAAAATTCATGCAGTGGTAGGCCTTCGCTGCCACAGCTGCCTTGATCTCGTGGCTGCAGCCCCGGCTTCATCCCAGAAGGACATCCGGAAGGATGTCTGGTCTAATTAGCATATTATGATTTTATTATTATAGACTATAGGCCCTGTGCACGAAATTCGTGCATGGGGGGGGGCGCTGTCCCTCAGCCCAGCCTGCACTCTCTCCAATCTGGGACCCCTAGAGGGATGTCCGACTGCCCGTTTAGGCCTGATTCCGGTAAGATTGGGCCTAAACGGGCAGTCGGACATCCCTCTTACAATCCAGGACTGCCAGCTCCAAACTGCTCGCCTGCCTGCCTTCCTGATTGCCCCTAACCTCTTCTGCCTGCCAGCCTGATCACCCCCTAACCACTCCCCTGCCAGCCTGATTGATGCCTAACTGCTCCCCTGCCAGCCTGATTGCCCCTAACTGTCCTCCCCTTCAGGCCTGGTCACGCCTAACTGCCCTCCCCTGCAGGCCTGGTTTCCCCCAAACTGCTCTCTCCTGGAGGCCTGGGTCCCCCCCAACTGCCCTTTTCTGCAGGCCCGGTCGCCCCCAACTGCCCTCCCCTGCTGGCCTGATCGCCCACAACTGCCCTCCCTTACAGGCCTGGTCCCTCCCAACTGCCCTCCGCTGCTGGCCATCTTGTGGTGGCCATCTTGTGTCCACATGGTGACAGCCATCTTTGACCACACGGGAGCAGCCATCTTGTGTTGGAGTGACGGTCAATTTGCATATTACTCTTTTATTAGATAGGATAGAGGCCTGGTGCACGGGTGGGGGCCAGCTGGTTTGCCCTGAAGGGTGTCCCGGATCAGGGTGGGGGTTCCCTTGGGGTGTGGGGCGGCCTGGGCGAGGGGCCTGTGGTGGTTTGCAGGCCGGCCATGCTCCCCAGCAAGCGGAGGCCCTGGTATCAGGGATGGGGCCTAAAGTGGCAGTCGGACATCCCTCTCACAATCTGGGACTGCTAGCTCCTAACCACTTGCCTGCCTGACAGCTTCTAACTGCTTCTGCCTGACAGCCTAATTACCCCTAACTGGTCCCCTGCCGGCCCGATCACCCCCAACAGCCCTCCCCTGCTGGCCGGATTGCCCCCAATTGCTCTCCCCTGCAGGCCTGGTTTTTCCAATTGCCCATCCCTGCTAGCCATCTTATGACAACGTGGAGGTGGCCATCTTATGATGTGGGGGTGGCCATCTTGTAACGATGGGGCGGCCATCTTGTGGTGGCCATCTTGTGATGGTGTGGGTCAGCCATCTTGCGAGGGTGTGAGGGTCAATTTGCACATTACCTCTTTATTATATAGAACTAGAGGCCCAGTGCACGAAGTTTGTGCATTGCGGGGGATCCCTCAGCCCGGCCTGCACCCTCTCCAATCTGGGACCCCTCGGGGGATGTCTGACTGCCTCTTGCAATCCGGGACCACTGGCTCTTAACCACTCGGCCTGCCTGACTGCCTGCCTGATTGCCCCTAACCACCTCTGCCTGCCTGATTGCCCCTAACTGCTCCCCTACCTGCCTGATTGCCCATAACTGCTCCTTTGATGTCCTGATTGTCCCTAACCGCATCTGCTTTGCCCCACCCCTGGGACCTAGAGTTCCCTACTCAGACCGGTCGCAGGCACCTGGGCCTGGGTTTCCCTCCCTCTGGCCAGCTACAGGCATCCAGGACCCAGGCTGGCTTTGCCTGGGCCAGCCGCAGCTGCAGGGGACCGTGCGCAGGCAGCTTTGCCCAGGCTGCAGCCACAGGCGCCCTGGTCTGTGGGGTGGGCAGCTTGTCCCTCTCCCAGGCTGCAGGCGCAGGCACAGTCTCTAGCACCCGGGAATGTGTGGTGGGCGACTTGTCCCTCTCTGGGCCGCAGGCCCAGGTGCAGCCACTGGCGCCCAGGACCGTGGGGCGGGCAGTTTGTACCTCTCCCGGCCCGCAGCCCTATCTGCTGGCACTTGGGACCACGGGGCGGGTGGCTTGTCCCTCTCCTGGGCTGCAGCCTGGCTGGTCCTTATTCCTCTCGTGCGAGCTCATTTGTGCCTGGCTGGTCCCCATTCCTCTCTCACCAGTGTTGAGTGTCTGAGCCATTATGGTGTGATGGCATGAGGGTGTGATGACCATTTGCATATTAGCTCTTTATTATATAGGATGATATATATAAAAGCCAAGTGACCAGGACAACCTGGTCGCTATGATACGCACTGTAGCCAGCCAGCCTTCAGCGGCCCCTCCTACCCAGCCGGACCCCACCCGTGCACAAATTCGTGTACCGGCCATCTAGTTATAGATATAAAAGCTTAAGCAACCCAATGACTGGTCGCCTGGTCACTATGATGCACACTGACCACCAGGGGACAGACGCTCAACACAGGAGCTTCCCCCTGGTGGTCATTGGGCTAGGCCAGTGGTTGGCAAACTCATTAGTCAACAGAGCCAAATATCAGCAGTACAACAATTGAAAATTCTTTTGAGAGCTGAAAACCGACTTCTGTGCATGGGCCTCGATGTTTCAATCGCATTGTACATGCGCACCCGCACGTGGTATTTTGTGGAAGAGCCACTCTCAAGGGGCCAAAGAGCCGCATGTGGCTCGCGAGCCGCAGTTTGCCGACCACTGGGCTAGGCAGGAGTAGCAGGTGACGTTGGACTGCTGGTTTCGGCCCGATCCCCGCAGGCTATGCTCAGGGACCCCACCCTTGCACGAATCTGTACCCTGGGCCTCTAGTGAGTGTATAATTTCCATAGGGAGGTAGACTAAACCAAACAACAAAGGAGAATCATAGGCTAATTTAATTTGAAATATAACAAATTCAATATAAAATAATAGTAGTGTCCATAATGTTATAAAGTAATATTGATACGAAGCAAAATTGGCTTTTGTAGGATGGATTTACATTAGTAAATGTTAGCAGTAAATTAAGATATTTGTGTAAAATAACAGATCAAAGAGAAAAAATATCAGTGCATGCGGAAAAGACCATTTGATAAAATTCAGTATAATTTATGATAAAAGTTCTTAGCAGATTTGAAGTAGGAAAGGAAGCTCCTTAAACTGATAAGGATATATATGATAAGAATATATATGTTCTTAATGGTGAAATGTTTAAACCTTTTTAAAGTTAGGGACATTGTAAAAGATGTTCCTTCCACTCAGAAAAAATGGTAAGAATGTTATTTCTAAACACCACTAACTAGAGGTTTTAAGTTAGTAGAATAAAATAAGACAGACAAATAAAAGAAAAACGTATTAGAAAGATGACACAAAACTGAAATTATTTGCAGATGATATGACAGCCTGTGCAGAAGAAAGTATAGTTTCCAATATGAGAAAATTTTGCAAAGTTGCTAGTTATAAGATCAATATATAAAGATCTGCTGGTATAATATAAAAAAAAATCATTTGTAGCTTTAAACAAAGACTTGTACTACTTAGAAGTTTAACAAAAATGTACATGATCTTTATGTTGAGAATCATTGGTTGACTGAAAAAAATAGAAGACTTAAATATGTTGCATGATTTGTTATTGTTTTATGGGACGGGAAACCCAGCATCATACTGATGACAGCTGTGCATATGAATACGTAATTGAGTCAAAATAGAAGCTGAAGGTGTCTATGTGTGTGTATGTGCATCTTTCTGTAGTTTGACAAACTGATTTTCAAATTTACATGATGAGCAAATGACCAATAATAGCCAAACAATTTTGAATAAGAATAAGAAAGTAGGAACTGATCTTACCCACTGTTAAGACATTGTTTCCTTTGGTTCGTTGACTATAAGCAGGCAGTAATAGACAAAAAGATATAAGGAAATAATGGAGAATTTTCAAATGGCTGCCTGGTTATATAGAAACTTGATTATGTGGGTATTTCAGGTCACTGGAGGGAAAACAGACTATTTGATGAATGGTTTTTTAGGACAATTGATTATTTATATGGACAATAATAATTAGCTTCTTTTCTTCTCTTTCTTTCTTTCTTTCTTTCTTTCTTTCTTTCTTTCTTTCTTTCTTTCTTTCTTTCTTTCTTTCTTTCTTTCTTTCTTCCCTTTCTTCCCTTTCTTCCCTTTCTTTTCTTTCTTTTCTTTCTTTTCTTTCTTTTCTTTCACCAGGGGATATTTTTCCCATTGATTTTTAGAGAAAGTGGAAGGGAGGGAGAGAGGAATAGGAAGAGGGAAAGAGAGCGGGAGAGGGAGAGGGAGAGGGAGCCGGAGAGAGATATCAGTGTGAGAGAGACACATTGATTGGTTGCCTCCTGCATTTGCCCCTACCAGGGCTGGGGATTGAACCTGCAACCCAAGTTATGTGCCCTTGACCGGGAATTAAACCTGAAGCCTTCAGTGTGCATGTCGTTGCTCTAACCATTGAGAAACATCAGCCAGGGCAATAGTAAATTCTTATTTTATACCATATCTAAAAATAAATTACAGGTAGAATAAAGATTTAAATCTGAGAATCAAGTCTTTAAAATTTTATTTGTAAACATAAAACAATATCTTAACCACAAAGTGGGAAAGAATTTCTTAAGATATAAAGCACAAGGCAAATAAGCAAAGATTGATACGTTTGATTACATTTAATTTTTAGGTTCTATATGCTCTAAAACACCAAAAACTCTTGGAAAGACAAGTGTAGGCCACGGCATGTTACACATATAATTGACAAAGGTTTAGTGTGTCAAATTTATAGAAAATCTCTATAAATAAATAACAAAATGGAAGATAGTATTTACAGAAAAGTACTATATGTACAAGGAGGCATGTACAAGACATGTAATTTAATGTTTATGAATAAGAGAATGAGTAAGCTGTAGCATATATAGTAAAATACTAAATAGCTGTGAGAAATGAATGAAGTAATACAACACAAATAACAATACAAATCTAAAAGTATGCTGAATGTTAGTTTCAGCATATATACATACTAGAGGCCCGGTGCATGAAATTCATGCACGGGGGGGGGAGGGGCGGGGGTGTGTGTCCCTCAGCCCAGCCTGCACCCTCTCCAATCTGGGATCCCTCTCACAATCCAGGACTGCTGGCTCCCAACCGCTCGCCTGCCTGCCTACCTGATTGCCCTTAACCGCTTCTGCCTGCCTGCCTGCCTGATTGCCCCTAACCACTTTTCTGCCAGCCTGATTGACGCCTATCTGCTCCCCTGCTGGCCCGATTGCCCCTAACTGCCCTTACCTGCCAGCCTGGTCATCCCTAACTGCTCTCTCCTGCTGGCCCAGTTGCCCCAACTGCCCTCCCCTGCAGGCCTGTTCACCCCCAACTGCGCTCCTCTGCTGGCCCGGTCGCCCCTAACTTCCCTCCCTTGCTGGCCTGGTCACCCCTAACTTCCCTCCCTTGCTGGCCTGGTCACCCCCAACTTCCCTCCCCTGCAGGTCTGGGTCTCCCCCAACTGTCCTCCCCTGCAGGTCTGGTCACCCCCAACTGCCCTCCTCTGCTGGCCCGGTGGTCCCTACCTCCCTTGTTGGCCTGGTCGCCCCCAACTGTCCTCACCTGCAGGCCTGGTCGCCTCCAACTGCCCTCCCCTGCAGGCCCGGTCACCCCCAACTGGCCTCTCTTGCTGGCCCGGTCACTAACTTCCCTCCCTTGCTGATCTGGTCGCCCCCAACTGCCCTCACCTGCAGGCCTGGGTCTCTCCCAGCTGTCCTCCCCTGCAGGCCTGGTCACCCCCAACTGCCCTCTCTTGCTGGCCCGGTCGCCCCTAACTTCCCTCCCTTGCTGGTCTGGTCGCCCCCAGCTTCCCTCCCTTGCTGACCTGGTCACCCCTAACTGCCCTCCCCTGCTGGCCTGATCGCCCACAACTGTCCTCCCCTGCTGAGCATCTTGTGGCGGCCATCTTGTGTGTTGGAGTGATGGTCAATTTGCATATTACCTCTTTATTATATAGGATTCTATAGGATATTCATCCCTGGTCTCTGTAATATGTTTAAACTAGAATGTATCTTGATTCCATTTTAGATCTTTTGTCGTGATTCTTTCTGTCATCATCAAAATCTATTCAGAAGTACATTTTCTTAAGATACTTTTTCCTGTACCTTTTTTCTTTTCATACTTTACTCTTTATGTTTCTTGTTGTATACTTGAATTTACCTGTGCTCTGAGATGTGCTGAGTAAATCTCCTTTCCCATAGCTGCCCCAAATGTTGTCTTTCGCCTCCTGTGGATACACCTGCCAGCCCCGCGCACCCCCCACCCCTCTTTTCCTCCCCACACTAGAACTCAATTTATTCTCTTAGGATGTTTTGTGAAAGGTTTCCTGTGGGTCAGGGTCACACATCTATGACATGAGGCTGTATGTATCAAAAGAAATTTTATTTTAAGCATCTGGGTGCAGACTGGCTGAGTTGGAAAAATGAGTCATTGGCTACTGGAGGGAGAGGCAAGGTTTTTATCAGCTTCTGTTGGTAACAGGCAGTTTCTGTTGACGCACCGAGCTTGACTGATGAGTCTGGTCCTTAGTTATCTAGGCTATGCGGAGCTCAAGACTGCAAGCTTTTGGCAAGATATCTGCTAAGCACAATAAGTTTCCTTTGCCCCGTTTTATTCACTTTAACCCTTTCATTTGGGTTTTTGGAGTGAAACAGCCTGTATTTATTTATATTCAGCTGTGTACAAATATATAGATTTAGAATGACTGTCTCCTCTTGAATCTACTAAATATTTATTGACCTTTTCTATATGGTTTACATTGTTATGAACAAGATGAAGAAAATGTATTTACTTTTGCTTGGAAGGGATGTTATGATTTAGTGGATCAGTTAGTCCTAAGAGAAAAACATGTCTTTGCCTTCTCTTTTTTATTCTGAATTTTGGACAGTTTTTTTCATTCATTCATTTGAGTGGTTTTTTGCATACAGGTACTATTTTGCTTTTCATAGTTAGAGAAATATAATATAGATATTATTATGTTTTTCAGAATTTGAACAAACAAGCATATGATTTGGCAAAGGCTTTACTGAAGAGGACAGCTCAAGCTATTGAACCATATATTACCAATGTAAGTCTTACTTGTAATTAGGTGTCCAAAGAATTAGCCAAAATTTTAAAGACTATTAGAAGCAATTTTTGACAAGTAGTACATACTTTTAAATTTTGTATTGTTTCAATTATTAAGTAATATATTTTCTTTGTCCTTATTTAAAATTATTCTTGGTTAACATTTTCTAGAAGGTTAACACTCATCTTGTTTATTCATTCTGTGCTTCTTTCAAATTGCCTAGGAACTAAAACAGCTTTATTTGGTTAGCAAGATATACTGTTTTCTAGTGTTAGAAAAAGAGTTAAATGTAATTAGATAAAACATATGGAACTTTTTATTCAGAGAAATTGTTTACAGCTTTTTGGAGATTAAATTGATTTGTACAAAAGGAAGATATGAACTAATATGAAGATCTAAAAATTGACAGCAAGTATGGATGGTATTGATTTGGTGAAAGTTGGCTATCTAATTTTGCCTGGGGGAAATTCCATACAAAGCTGCCTTTTCTGAGAAAGGGGAAGAATTCCAATGAAATGAGCCCTTTCAAAATCACCCCAAATCTACTTATTTAGGACTGGAGGCCTGATGCCCAAAATTCATGCAAGAGTAGGCCTTCCGCCCTGACCGGTGTGGCTCAGTGGATAGAGCATCAGCCTGCGGACTCAAGGGTCCCAGGTTCGATTCTGGTCAAGGGCATGTACCTTGGTTGCGGGCACATCCCCAGTAGGGGGTGTACAGGAGACAGCTGATCGATGTTTCTCTCTCATCGATGTTTCTAACTCTCTGTCCCTCTCCCTTCCTCTCTGTAAAAAATCAATAAAATATATATTAAAAAAAAAAAAAAAAGAGTAGGCCTTCCTTCCCCTGGCTGCCTGCACCGGTTTCCGTCTGGCACCCGGGACCCGGGCTTCCCTCACAGCCCCGGCTTCGTCTGGAAGGACGTCTGGTCTAATTAGCATATTATGCTTCTGTTATTATAGATTGACAATCTTGTATTTGTTTTCAGAATAAATGTATTCCAATACATGGGTTCACTGATAGAAATTTATTGTGAGTTTTTTCTCTCCACAGTTCTGTGAGTTGCACAAATCTAGACTGCACTATTCATTGTATTTTCATGTGAATGGTTCCTTTTGGAACAAATCTAGAACATTGTATAGCAGTTCTTTCTCTCCATCTACTTAGTGCTTTCACCTACCTTCAAACATGTAAATGATGTAAATCTTTCTTTTTGAAAAAAGTGAGAAAGCTTTTTATAATTACTTATGTACTTAATTTTCCTGAAATTATTGGAGACTTTTTCCTGTACTACACAAAAATTAATTCAGTATATAAGCTACATCATAAAAAGATGTGCTTTGAAAAGTAACATACTTTAGACAACAGTACCTTGGCAAATCACAATTTTTGTTTCTGACTATGGCCTTAAATGATTATAAGCACATGATGATTAGGAAAAATATACTTAATTTATAAATTGTTTTGGAGGGTGAAGTTTCAGAAGCTGGAGAATCAAATTATGTAACTTATTTTAATAGCTCCAAGATTGGCAGGGATCTCTAAATATTGATTTATTTAAGTTTTGTAAGTCTTGGTAATATATTGGTTAAATTGGGTGGATTGAATTTTTTCTTTAGTGACTTAATGGTACTTGAAGTGTGTAGACCAGACTTAAGCATTCTTTCGCCATGGCCCATTAGATACACTAGGTGAGCTCCTCCTGGTGATTATTTAAATTAATATTGCCAAGCTTGGATGCTTTTTAGGGAAACACAACTTTCTTTGATACCTTTTTGTGGCATAAAAAGAAGAAAATAAAACCATACCATGTTAATATCTTTTCTAGGGTTGGATAATCAAAGAAAAAAGGTTCAAGATAGAATAGTAGTATTTGTTGGAGCTAGGTTACTAGGTTCCTTATAATATACTTTCTGCATTTGTGCATGCTTGAAAATCTTATCTAATAAAGAGGGAATATGCTAATTGGCCCTCACGCCATCATAAAGATAGCGGTGCCCACAACCAATAAAGAGGGAATATCCTAATTGACTGCCCACTCTCAAAGATGGTGGCCCCACAGCCAATAAGGAGGGAATATGCTAATTGACTGCCACACCCTCAAAGATGGCAGAGCCCAGGTCCCCAGGGCCGGCCTAAGGCACAGGTAAACCTCGGATGGCAGCTGCCCAGTCGGCTGCCCAGCTGCCCAGGGCCGCCTGAGGCTCAGGTAACCAGGGCCAGCCAAGGCTTGTGCTGCTGGCAGTGGCAGCAGCAGAGGTGTGATGGGGCGTTGCCTTCCCCTGATCGCCGGGTTGCCACCCGCCCCTGAGGGCTCCCGCACTGTGACAGGGGGCAGGCCGGGCTGAGGGACCCCCTCCAGTGCATGAATTTTCATGCACCGGGCCTCTAGTATTATAATAAAATTTAAAAGGTAAATAAAAGGACTAAGATAGGACTTTCAGCCATCCCAGATAAATCAATGTAAAAACATTTTCTTAATTACTTATACCCTATGTTACATTCCTGCTCTTAGTTCTTGTCTGCAAAAATAGAATACCCCCATCCATACTTGTTATATCTTTATCAGAAGCTGAGGAACAGAATTAATAGAATGGTCTAAGAACACTTTCAGTTACATATATATTCCCAGCACTTTGTTATCTCTTCTTTCTCCTGTTTTCTTATCCCTTGTTTTATTTGAGGGTTAGCTGAGAAGTTAAGAATTGCTGTTTTTTTCTTTTTTTTTTTTTTGTAAGACTTATTTTTCTGCCTCACACCTATACATGTAAAATTACTAGAATTCTAGTGAACTTAATTGTCTTGATACAGGATAAAATGAGTATAGTTTTAAAAGTTATTCTTAAACTTTTGAACTTGTATATGTAATGGCCTTTATTTATCTACCTTCCTAGTTGAAAATTAGCAAAAATAGAGGTAAGATACTAAGGTAATAATAAAAATTATTATTATTAAAAATAAAACCCACTTCTATTTTTTATTTTTGTCTTTTTCACTCTTATGTATAGACACATTCACTTTGGTCTTCATAGATAGTGATTTCTGCATATGTAGGACTTAATAAATCACTGTGGTGTTGTAGATTATTTTTTAAAATAAAAGTTGTAACTTGATGACTCAGAAAACTAAAAAAAATATATGTATATTTAAATATTTTAAAAGTACATAATGACAATTCAAAAACTTTCCTATATGGATCACTACTTGGTAATATTATTTTTCACCAAATCATTTTATTTTATTTTATTTTAAATATATTTTATTGATTTTTTACAGAGAGGAAGGGAGAGGGATATAGGTTAGAAATATAGATGAGAGAGAAACATCCATCAGCTGCCTCCTGCACACTCCCTACTGGGTATGTGCCTGCAACTAAAGTACATGCCCTTGACCAGAATCGAACCTGGGACCCTTGAGTCCGCAGACTGACACTCCATCCACTGAACCAAACCGGTCAGGGCCACCAGATCACTTTAATCAGAAGTTTTAGGAGACAGCACAAAATTACTTTCTTATACTGGAAAAAATGTATCAAGTCCATTTTGATGTAAGTAAAAATTTTATTAAATTGCTTAGTATTCCTTAGCCTCAGTTTTTGCATCTGTAAGTTGGGGTTAATAATACTTGGCTTCATGGTAGAGACTGTTAAACAGTGAAAACACTTTTGTAATTAAAATTAAATGCTTAAGTCTAAGGTAGAATTTATTACTGACCTTACACATACTCCTTTCATAAGAAGCAATTGTTATAAAATAATTTAATTTCTAGTATGAATATTAGCTACCCGCTTGTAAGTGAAAAATGTTTTTTGAAAGGCAATACTTAATCAAATCAATATTTGCTTCCTCCACTAAATTGTAAGCCCTCATGTAGGGCATGAAGAAGACTGACTTGGTCCTTAGCTTTATGGAGATTATATAAATGTTAAATAAATGTTTTTGATGGAATTTGTAAGAAATAAACTAAGGAATGATTTTTTTTTAAATGAGCTTTTCCCAGACTGATAGAAGAGGATGTTTTCATCACCAAGGTGGCCATATTGGAAAGAATTATTGTTTTTAGTTGTTGCTGTTGTTGTTAAGGAAAACTAGATTTACTGTTTTTAAACAGTTGAAAATTTGTGAGTTGAAACAGCAAAGTTTCTTTATTTTCAACCTAAATGAGAATTTAATGTTTGATGTCATGAAGTTCTTTGCCCACAAAATTGATAAAAAAGGAGGGAAAACAAATTGTTTTTAAAACCAATAAAGAATGAATAGTAAAACAGAACTTTTTCTTTTTTTCCCCTGCATGCCTAGGTAATTTGTACAGGTTTATAGACCTAAGAAACTTTGTTTAAGAATGACCCAAGAACTAAAATAAAGCAGAAGAGACATAGAAATGTGAAATCCTTGACTTTGTATTTTCCATATAGAAAGCCTTTTAACCAAGTTGTGTGTTCAACTGTCACAAAGAGAAAAGATTAGGGCAGCTTATGTGGTGTAAAGAATCCTTAACTCCTCTTTCCAGAAGACAAGCTATGTTGAGAATATGTGGTATATTCCCTGGGTTAATTTTTACATATTTGGAAGAGTTTAAATACTTAAGAACTTGATCATTATGCCATGTATCATTACCAGTTTCAGTAGTGGTATGATCTGAATGTGGGAATTAGCGTTGGCTGCTTATAGAAAAAAAAATTATTCAAATTTTTATTTTCCTTGTGTTTATATGTGCTTTTAATTGGATTTGAATTTTTGCTATAAACCTTGTGTATTATTTTATTTTGTTTATGAGAGTATAAATGACAAAAAGGATCAGAAAGAGGTTTTGCATTATCCTATATAATAAAAGCCTAATATGCAAATCAACTGAACAGTGGCATGTCCGGTCACTATGACACGCACTGACCACCAGGGGGCAGACACTCAAAGCAGGAGCTGCCCCCTGGTGGTCAGTGTGCTCCCACAAGGGGGCGCCGCTTAGCCAGAGGCTGGGTTCAGGGCTGGCGAGCACAGCGTCGGTTGCGGGAGTCTCTCCTGCCTCCGAGGCAGCACTAAGGAGCAGCGAGCCGAGCCTTAAGGAGCAGTAAGCAGGCAGGCGGTAAGGAGTGATGGCTCCCAGGCTGCGAGAGGGTTCAGGCTGGGCTGAGGGACCCTCCCCACCCCCGAGTGCACGAATTTTCGTGCACCGGGCCTCTAGTAAATATATAATTACATATCTTAAAAATGGAATTAGCCCTTACTGTGAAGGTGTAAGGCTTTGTCTTCTATGCTATTGTCTTCTATACATGTTAAGGTGAGCAAGAAGTCATCCCTTATCCTTAAGGAATTATCTAGTAGAGGAATCAAGACAACTAATACAGGATAAAATATAGTAAGACTGTAATGAGGAATAAAGTGTTTGGTAGTAGGGTGTTTATCGATAATGCTATTTTAAATTGTGTATAAAGTGAATTCCATGTTTTATCTTTTCATATAACCTGAGTGCAAGCATGTCAAACTCAGAGGCTAACACTGGCCAAATAAACAAGGTTTAAGTTTATGTGGGCCACAAAAAAACAAAGCTTTCAATTTTCATAGAAACGTAGGTTTATTTCGATAGAGACATGCTGAATACAAAGGGCTGAAATAAATGAGTAATCTATACTAATAAAAGGGTAATGCTAATTAGACCAGATAGACCGGCTGTCTTCCAGACGTCCTTCCCAATGTCCTTCCTGACAAAGCCAGGGCACGGGTGAAGCTGCCCAGGATCTCCGGTGCCTGTGGCCGGCCCGGGCGAAGCCGCCCAGAGTCCTGGGTTCCTGCGGCTGGCCACAGGGAGGGAAGCTCGGGTCTTGGTTGCCTGTGACTGGCCAGAGGGAGAGAAGCCCGGGTCCCGGGTGCTGGAAGGAAGCCGGTGCCGGCAGCCGGGGTAAGGAAGGCCTACTCTTGCACGAATTTCCGTGCATCAGGCCTCTAGTCATTAACATAAAATAATAGAACATTTTAATAAAAATTAATATTTTTTCTTGAACATTAACTTACCAGACACTGAATAACTGCACAAATTAATAAGCGTAACGCAAATAAACCTATTTTTCTTGTTCTCTGAAAGCAAAATATTTCCTGTTGCGCACACCAAACAAGTCAGTCCAAGACTAATGACGTGGCAATCGGCTGCTAAAATATTCGCTGCTAGAATTAGTGGAGAGAAATGGTGCTCCCGTGTGTAAAGGAGAAAAGAATGCAACATGATTATAGTAATCAGTCATTAGAGAACGTTGTAGTTCATTATTAATAATTATGTATAACAGGATATTGTAAAAATTAAGTCACAAAATTTTTATTACAACGTTTCTTACATACTGTTATATTAGCTGGGTCGCAAAAATATTCCTTGTGGGTTGCATGTGACCCCCGGGCTGCAAGTTTGACATGCTTGCTGTAATGGTTTCCTACTTACTGTTAGAAAATGTTTTCATATGCCTACTTTGACTTTTTATGAAATGATAATTTAATTGAATAATACTTAAGATTTTAGAAAGTTTATTTTATCTATGGTGTTTCTATTAATGATATAATTTTTTTTTCAAAAGTTTTTTAATCAGGTTCTGATGCTTGGGAAAACATCTATCAGTGATTTGTCAGAACATGTCTTTGACTTAATTTTGGAACTCTATAATATCGATAGTCATTTGCTGCTCTCAGTTTTACCCCAGCTTGAATTCAAACTAAAGGTAACTATTCTAAAAATAATATTCTTCAGTCAACTAAACTAGCAAAGATCATTATTTGTGGCTTTTTAATTCTTATAATGGTTTTATCTGAGGATTACAGAACTAATGGTATGTAATTATTATTTAAATTACATATTTGTGCCTTGACTATTTGTGTATCTTGAAAGCCTGTCATGATTTCTAGCAAATAGTAGCTGCTTAATTAATCATTGGAAGGATGGTATTTTTCTCAAAATATTTTCCAGATAAATTCTAGGTTGTGACTCAGTTTTAAGGTCATAGCTATATATTAAGCTAATGTTTTCAAGTTTATAGTAGTTCTCAAAACCCCTTGACTGGGCTATAAAAATACTTTAGGGTCTGTTTATCCACGTCATGTGAAATATTTTTCCTTTGTGCATATTATCTTATACATTCCTATGTTAAAAGCACCTTTGCTTTTCATCTCTTAAAAGCACATTCCCATTGACTTGACATTATTATTTTCACTTGAAGATTTGGGGGATAATCTTTTTTTCTTTCAATTATTACAGGAAAATTAAAGCTGTTTATAATTAATAATCTTTGTGGATCCAGTGTACCGCACAGAAAAGTTCTTAACTTATTTCTGTTATATCTTTTGTTTCTAAAATTTTTGATTTGTCTTTTTAAAAAAACAACAAAATAAACAGTCTATTTTGGAAGTATAATAAATAATTCTTGTTTTATTCTTGGGTGCATTTTTGGTATATTTCTTAGGTGAGTTATTTGATTTACCTGCCTCCCTGCTCCCCTTTTTTCATGTAGTTAGCAGTTTGATGAGGCAAAGGCAGGCATACCTTTAATTATTTATTGGTCTGATTTTCTCTAATAAAAATAGAGAATACTCTAAGAAATGTAAAAATAAGGAATTATCATTCCTACTTTCAGCAAATCTAACATCTAGTCTGAAAGGAAGAGGAAAATTTAATCCAGATCTAGTAAAAGGCCAGATATTATAAGTGTCACAAAAGTTACAAACAGCATACAATTGAAGCAAAGGCAACATCATGCAGAAGCATATAGAGGTAGGAAGGTGCTGGGTGAATTTGTAGGACACAGGGAATTATAGTTGGATGACAGCAATAAAGGATATTTAAATCATTCCTGGCTGCACATTAGAATCTTCAGCTGTGGAGCTATTAAAAACAAGCTCATATCCAGGCATTAAAACCTTTTGCATTCGGATGTCGAGTGTGACTCGACACGGTTAGCATTAGAATAAAGGAATCGAGAAAAAAGCAAGCGAGTGCAAAGGGTTAAACCAAATGAGTTGATCAGAATTTCTGGCATAGGGTTCAGGCATCGGTTGCTTTTTTGTTTCTGTGTGTGTGTGTGAGTGTGTTTTGCTTTTTTATAGCCTTAGAGGTCATTCTAATGTATAGTCAGGGTTGAAAATTACTTATGTGGAAGAATAATGAGATAGTAGAGATGAGTTAGGTCATATTATGGGAGCTCTCAATGCTAGGCTGAATCATTGGTTTAAAATTTTTAAAAAATCGTATAATGCTGTTCACACCTTGAATATCAGTGTGTGTGGTGTGTTTTTTTTTTAATATTCTCAATTGTTAATATTATTTTCAGTTCTAGAATTTGCTGGTTTATCCATTTAACCACTGTCATCTGTTGGAGTTACCAAAATCAATAATAGTAAAATTGAGTTCTTGTCCCCAGAGTACCCACAATATAGTGTAGAAAACAAATTTTAATTTTTGCATGTCCAAGGCTTCATCATATTATTGAACTCCATTATGAATCTGGTATATGAACATGAACTCTCCTACTGAGAGACCTCAGCATATATTTATTCCTACAAAGAGCTTAACCAGGACAATCATGTGGAATTTTCCGTTTACTGGAAGGCTTGTCCTTTATCAGTGTTTGTTCTTAAAAACCACAAATAGTTTTTTAAGGATTTGATGCAAGTTAGTTTTTGAATTTGACTTTGAATAAAAATAAGTCTCAATTGTAAGGGGAGAACCTCTACAATTCACTCAAACTTTCAGATGTATTTTCATGTAGGAAGTACTGCTTTGATGTAATTTGAGATGATTAGAGCATTGAAGATTTAATTTTGTGAAAAGTATATTGATCATTTTTATATATAATATTTCATCTAGAGTTTATGGAGGATTTTCTGTGCAATTGGAAGATAAGATAAATAATGAGAAAATTATTCTGAATATATCTACTTCATGTTTTTAAAGCTATGGTTGTGTTTTGTTTTAGAGCAATGATAATGATGAACGCCTGCAAGTTGTTAAACTACTAGCAAAAATGTTTGGGGCAAAGGATTCAGAATTGGCTTCTCAAAACAAACCACTTTGGCAGTGTTACTTGGGCAGGTATATGATTTTGGTGTCCTGTTTAAAAGCCATGTATGTTTATATCTACTTAATATCCCCTTAAAACACCATCCACATTTAAGTTTATTCTCTGAAATCATAAAAAATGAAATGAAGTTTTATGTTTTGGATTTTTTGAATGCTGATCATGATTAGTCACATTTACAATTTTCCTTTTGTTTTTCATCTTATCTTTTCCTCAGTAATTTTTGAAAGATGATTCATTTAAAGTTCCCTCACAAAGTATTATAATCATGGAATTAAAATGTATTATTATATAGCAGTAATTAATTCTCACTAAAAATACATTAATGTGAGAGATAGCCCCTCCACAGAATAATTATATTTGGTTAGATTATTCGGAAATACATATTGCAAGGACAGTCACAGAATGAGTAAATGAATGATTATGTATGTTCCTCCTCCTAGCTTTCTTCCTTCCTCTTTTAAAGAAATGATAACCCATGTTCCTCATACACTTTTAATGACCCACAAACCTCCTGAAATTGGTTGCGAAATTTTGAGTGTGTTTGCTTATTTCTCTTTTCTGTGAGAAGGATTCATTTCTTTATGTTTCTAAAGGTATCCCTGACCTTGAATATATTAAAGCCACTTCAAGTGCCCTGGCTGAAACCTACATTGACCCCAACGATAAAGGATCCTTCCCCAGTCCCCAAATTACTCTCGTAATAAATAATGTAATTAAGTCATTAATAGACAAATGGGATTTAAAGACTTATTCTATTTCCTTTGTATTAGAATATTTTTATTTAATCCTCACCTGAGGATGTATTTTCCATTGAATGTCAGGCAGAGTGGAAGGGAGGGAGGAAAGGAGGACTGAGAGAGAGAGAGGGAGGGGGAGAGAGATAAATATTGATGTGAGAGAGACACATCGATTGGTTGCTTCCTGCATGTGCCCCGACTGGGGCCTGGAATTGAACCTAAAACCGAGTTACATGCCCTTGACTGGGAATTAAACCTGAGACTCTTCGTTCTGTGGGCCAATGCCCTAACCCCTGAGTCAGACTGGCCAGGACAATATTTTTATTTTTGTTACCACTTTTATTTCTATCTCAACCCCAGAATTGTCAATGAATTATGATAAATTTTTGTCTCTTTATTTTTTAAATAACTATATAAGTCTTTATTAAGTACTGGCTAAGGCTAAATCTTTAATCTGATTATCTCCTATAGATAAATAATAACATTTAACAAGTTATATTAAACTAACAAATATTAGCTCATTGTCATTTTGAGATTTATTTTAGATTTTTTTTTCTTTAAATACAGTGGAAACTTCTTGAGTAGTAAAGCAAAATATTTTACAAGTGTAATTAAATTATAAGATTCAATTTAAAATCCATTTGTTTAATGTGTTAAAACAAAAATACAATTTTTACATATAGACATTTAAAGTATATCTTTAAATCAGGACTTGGATTACCCAGACTTCGTAAGTTTTATGGAAGAAAAATTCTAATTTAAATGTATGTCAACTTTCTATTACTTTGTAATTTTTTTCTTTTACTTGTAATGACAAAAACCTTTCACATTATTACCAATTTCAAGGAGCTAGAATATTTCTTAAAGATAATTTATTTTATTTATTATGACTGCATGGTACATGTTTCATTGAGAAATGGTAAACTGTATCTGGATTCAAAACACTCAAGAAATTTTATGAGATCATAGGCTAGAATTTATAATTTCTTTTTATAAAACAACGTTTTTTTTCTAGTAATAAGCTTTTATGAGTAATGTGGTGCTTATTTTGAAGCCTTCTTATTTTCTTCTTTATAAAATGCTAAATTTTGTGTGTTATAGTATTAAGCAATACAAGATTTGGAAACCTTTGATCTTACAGAATTAAGACATGAAAATAGCAAGTGGAAAATTCTCTCTTCACTTTAATATTTTTGTTGTTTATTTTTTTTAAGACATTTTTATTGATTTCAGAGAGGAAGGGAGAGGGAGAGAGAGAGAAAGAAAAATAAATCAGTGATGAGAAACAATGATTGATCGGCTTCCTCCTGCATGCTCCCCACTGGAGACTGAGCCCACAACCTGGGCATGTGCCGTGACCTCCTGGTTCATAGGTCGACGCTCAACTATTGAGCAATACCAGCTGGGTTTTTTTGTTGTTTCTTAAGGTCTTTAAGTTACTTTTGTAGTCCATCATGAACTAATGTATATAGGCTTTGAATATCAATGTTTAGAGATAATTAGATATCATATGCTACCCGATAGAGGAACACAATGCCATATATAAAGTAGTCTTCCTAAAAAAATGAACCTAATATGATCATTTTTATATTAAGATCATAGCCATATGAACTTAGGAGAAAGGGGAGCCTGTTAATTGACATCAGAATGATAAAATTAACAAAATTTTAACTGGGAAAACACTATACACAAACAAAAAAGCAGTTGCTTCACCAAATTATAAAGGAAAAAAAAAGAAATGAAGGGAAAATATAAAATTAAGATACTTAAATGACATATCAACCAAATTTAAAATTAAAAGATACTTAAATGACATATCAACCAAAGTTTTTTAGAGATGCTAATGTATTACATTTCCATATAATATTGGCTTTGATATTAATGGGTATGTAATAATTGTGATGGTTAACTGGATAGGACTAATTTGGGCACAATTATAATAGAGTCATCCTCTCTAATAAAATGGTAATATGCAAATTAACCATCACTCCGCTACATAAGCCACGCCCACCAGCCAATCAGGGCGAGTATGCAAATTAACCCAAACCAAGATGGCTACAGCCACAGAGAGCAAGGTTTTCCAGGTAACAGAGCAAGCCAAGCTTTCCATAGCCGTTGCAGGCCTAAGCCTCCACTCAAGCTGCAAAGTTTCAATTATAGAAGGTAAACAAATTCAAACAAATGGCGGCAGAATGGAGCTTGAGAGAGCAGGCCAGGGTTGCCAGCGGCAACAGGGGAAGCAAAGCTTTCCACACACCCTGGCCGGGCCCACCCGCTTAAGGCTACAAAGTTTCAATTGTAGAAGGTGAATTAACTGCCACAGAAATGGCTGCCGCCCCGGAGGGAACAGTAGGCTTGGCTCCACTCCAGGCTACAAAGTTTCAATTGTAGAAGGAAAATAAATCCCAGATACCAGGGCCTCCGCTTGGGTTGCCAGGGGGCGTGGCCGGCCTGCAAACCACCACAGGCCCCTCGCTCAGGCTGCCCCATGCCCCAAGGGAACCCCACCCTGATCCGGGACACCCTTCAGGGCAAACCAGCTGGCCCCCACCCGTGCACCAGGCCTCTCTATCTTATCTAATAAAAGAGTAATATACAGATTGATCATCACTGCAACACACAATATAGCTGCCCCCATGTGGTCAAAGATCCTGCCCCCATGTGGACACAAGATGGCCACCACAAGATGGCCAGCAGGGGAGGGCAGTTGGGAGGCACCCGGCCTGCAAGAGAGGGCAGTTGAGAGGGACCAGGCTTGCAAGGGAGGGCAGTTGGAGGTGATCAACCCTGCAGGAGAGGGCAGTTAGGGGTGACCAGGCTGGCAGAGAAGGGCAGTTGGAGGTGATCAACCCTGCAGGAGAGGGCAGTTAGGGGTGACCAGGCTGGTAGAGGAGGGAAGTTGGGGGCAAACAGGCTGGCAGGGGAGCAGTTAAGCATCAACCAGGCTGGCAGCAGAGTGGTTAGGGGGTGATCAGGCTGGCAGGCAGAAGCGGTTAGGGGCAATCAGGAAGGCAGGCAGGCAAGCAGTTGGGAGCCAGCAGTCCTGGATTGTTGATCCACCAGGATCGGGCCTAAACGGGCAGTCGGACATCCCTCCAGGAATCCCAGATTGGAGAGGGTACAGGCTGGGCTGAGGGACAACCCCCCGCCGTGCACGAATTTCGTGCACCGGGCTTCTAGTCTATATTAATAATAGACAAACATGTAAATTGACCGTATCTCTGCAACGCACACAGCCAATCAGAAGTGAGTATGCAAATTAACCCAACAAAGATGGCGGGCCTGTGGGCAGCGCGCAAGCGCTGAGCAGCCAGGGGTGGGGCGGGACGCCTGCCCACCCACCTGGAGCGTGCTGCCCACCCACTCGGAGCGCTGCCCAAGGTGATGAAGCCAGGCACCTCGCTCTGGGCCGATAGGCAGCGCGCACAGGCGCGAAGAGGCCAGTGGGCAGTGCAGAGTGCAGTGCAGGACGCCTGCCTCTGTCGCCTTGGGCAGCACGCTCCGGGCCTGTGGGCAGCGCGCGTGGAGAGCCTCTGGGCCTGGGAGGCGGGCTGGCAGAGGGCGGCCTGTACTCCCCACATGGCGGTGGTGGCAGCCGTGAGGGCGCCAAGCGGAGCCTGCAGGCCGAGCTGAAGTAGCGCCTACAGGCCATCAGCGCCGAGGAGTGGCTGCGCAAGTCCCGCCTCCTGGCCCAGAAGATGCGTGATCTCAGGGACAGCCACCGTGGTGGGCCAGATTGATGTCCTCCTGGACGTGCCACGGGGGGTTGCGGATCTGTGCAGCTGCAGGCCTCCGGTGCACGCATCCTCTGCACAGTCCCGGACCATGGTGTGCGCAAGTTTCCCCTCGCCCCTCTGCCACACTTCCATCAATCCCAGCATGCCTACATCCCCCACAGGACGTGTGCACGTCTCCTCCGGCATGCTCTCGTCCTTTGGAGAGTGTCTGGGTGTTCTGGGTGCTGAGGATGGGCGCCTGTGAGATGACAGTGAGAGGGCGGAGTGGTGATGCCCTGTTCCCATGGCGGCCAGTGCAGCGATGAGATTACCTCCATGGGGCTAATGCAGGTGCTGAGGTGGGAGCAGGTGCAGACAGACACACCTGGTGGGCGCGGGCGGCCCTTGCTGAGGTGCCTTCGGTCAGTGTTGAAGATCAGGAACCCAGAGGAGGCAAGGAGGTTCATCCTCTCAGTGAAACGGTGGGAAAGTCGTGGCGACTGCAGAGGAGGAATGTGCACTCTGGGTGCCGGCACCCGTGAGCGAAGGCTGCCCTGACTGAGCCTCGCTCGCTTGGAGCCTAGCGCGCTCCTGCCGGACAGCGGGTGACAGGATGTGCTTTTCCAAGTTAATGAGAGAAAACATTGATTCTCCTGCTGCCCACGAAGGTGGAAAGTGGAGTGGGGAGACGTGGGGAGTGAGCGAGGTTCCCTGTCTGGGGGTTCCAAATCCGCCATTGGTTCCTTTCACCGCTGACTAGAATTATACAGGCTGCCCCCCCCAAATGTATACACACTTTGAATACCTACTAATTCCAATGGGTTTAAGCATGAAAAGGAAGAAACAACAATGGAGCTGTCATCTGTTAAAAGTGCGGGCACAAACCGGCAGTTGGACATTCTCCGAGGAGTCCTGGATTGGAGAGGGTGCAGGCTGGACTGAGGTGTCTCCCCACCCCCACCACTGTGCACGAATTTCGTGCACTGGGCCTCTAGTGTAAAATAATACGGGTTGAGTACCAGATTACCACACATTTGTGAATACCTCTGTATAAGAAAGAATATTTTGAGGAATAGTTTTCTTTTTAAACCTAGTATGAGATTTATATAACGTATCTATGAACTATGTACACATATTATACTTTCATAAACATTTTAAAGTATAGTATTTATAGAAAAAATTGTCATTTTAATTCTTGTATTTGAGTCAAATATGTATTTAAACATGCCCCTTTAAAGTACATAGTTATCATAGGAGATTGCCTAGTTTAATAAGGAGGTTTCAAAACATTTATACACATACTAGAGGCCCAGTGCATGAATTTGCACGGGTGGGGTCCCTTGGCCTGGCCTGTGATTGGGGCAGATCAGGGCAGATTGGGGCCGATGGGGGCTGGCCGGCTGGGGAGGGACCATAGGAGGTTGGACCGTAGGAGGTTGGACTGTGGGAGGTTGGCCGGCCGGCTGGCGAGGGACCGTTGGAGGGTTCCAGTGTGTGTCTGGCCCACTGGCCCCGTCCCCATCCACCAGACCCCAGCAGCAAGCTAACCTACCAGTCGGAGTATCTGCCCTCTGGTGGTCCGTGCGCATCATAGCAACTGATCAAAGGGTCAACCGATTGGTCAGACACTTAGCATATTATGCTTTTATTATATAGGAGAATGGTATATCAAAAACTTTGGTAAAGTCTCTGGATCCACTTTGAATTATCCTATATAAGTTATTCTTTTAATTAGAGAAGTTAATATAAATTGATTGCAGATTAAACACGTGTTTCTCTAATTTTAAAGATCACTGTGCCTTTATATTTTATCAGGTTTAATGATATTCATGTACCAATACGCCTGGAATGTGTAAAATTTGCTAGCCACTGTCTCATGAACCATCCTGATTTAGCAAAGGACTTAACAGGTACTGTATACCCATAATAACAAATATTTCTGGTGCTCTTTGGTGAAAAAAATCAATTTTAAATATTTTGGGGATAAACAACCTTTTTTTAAATTCTTTTATAGGTGAAGTCTTGTTTCAGTTCGTCATCATCAGAGTTACTTTCTGAAGCTAGAATTTTTACTTCCTAGTGCCTACTTAGGCTAGAAGCACCTATAAAATGTTGGTTTTATCAGAGACAATATTAATTTTGTAGTTTAAGGATATTTCTAAAAATATTTCAGGCATTTGGATTTGAACAGGTCTTGACTGTGACTAAATTATAATACAGAGTTTAACATTTTCCAGTATTTGGGGAACTTAGGATAGAGTCATTATTTTGTAAGCTAATTTTAACCATACTAAAATGAAAGTAAGGTTTTTGAAATCTGTATAATTATAAGGCAGTTCAGAACTTTATATTTATGCAATAATGAGAAATCATGGCTTTGACTATTATTGTTCTGTTAACTATTTCAGAGTTATGGAATAGTTCAGAAAATATAGATAAATATAACAGCTACTATGTCTTCCTAGAAATGTTAGCATTTTTCTGCATTGGCTTAAGATATTTAAAAAAAGAAAATAAATTTTACATTTAGTTAAAATGCCCCTCACAAACTATACTCCCTTCTTACTTCTACAGAAACCATTCTACTAAATTTGGTCTGCATCCTGTTCATGGTTTTCTATTTATGCTACATGTATATCTTTCCATAAATTATATATATTATTGTCATGTGATTTAATATTTTTATTTAATCATTTGACTCTGATGTAGTTGAACTTATTTATGCTTTCTTATTTTGTGTTCTATTTTCCATGCCTTTTCTTTGCTTTTGTTCTGTTTTCTTCTCTTTTGCTCAATTGATTAGCTTTCTTACTTTTTTTCTCCATGTGCTTGGAAGTTAACATTCACTTTTGTGCTTTCAATGCATAATAGATTAATGAAATCTATAAAGTTAATAAAAATTCTCCAGTATCTTTCTGATCAGTCCAGGACCTCTGAAAGCTAAAATTCTGAACACTCTTCTCATTTGTCACACTATCGCTTGTTATTTAGTTAAGTCTTTAGCTTTATACCAACGTTTACTACATTTGTAACAGCCCTTTTTATACAGTACTAGAGGCCCAATGCACGAAATTAGTGCTAGAGTAGGCCTTCCTTTCCCTGGCTGCCTGCACCAGCTTCCCTCTGGCACCCGGGATCCCGGCTTCCCTTGCAGCCCTGGCTTCGTCCGGAAGGTTGTCTGGAAGGACATCCGGTCTAATTAACATATTACGCTTTTATTATTATAGATTTGCTCACAGTTTTGTCTTAATTCTTAGTACTTCTGGTAAAATCACGAAGTTTAGCTTTTTGTAGTATTTTTAACAATAGATTGTTGCTTTCATATTTTGTTGAATTCTTGTCAGTCAGATTCCAACAGTAGGTATTTACCAGTTTCATCTGTTTTCGGGTTGGGGGTAGGGGGTGGGAGAAATACCCTCCTTGGAACCCTCTATCTGCCTGCTCATATGTGAATGTGAACTGCTTGCTCTGTGAGCTGCTTTATAGCATTGCTCATGAGTTCATTCTTCCTCCCTCTTTTTCGTGTCCCCTCTCCTTCTCATTCTTCATTTCCTTGTGCTTGCAGGCTGTTGTGAGTACATCTGTGCATCTGTCAGTCTTCCTTTTGTATCCTTCTTCCTATTTTCACATCGATGTTCCTTTCACCGTGGCATTCTCTTCTTGTGTTATTTATGCATTATTCTCAGAAAACTAATCATTGTTTTGGGGAAGTTTTCTTTTTTTTCCTACAAAATGTCTGTTCAGCTAACTTTTTATTTGCTTTTCTCTCTATTTTCCATGTTAGAGGCTTTCCTTAAGTGCTTGACAATCCATGGCTATTTGCTCAAAATTAAAGAGTGGGAGCTAAATAAAAAGCTGATTAGAAAGCCCTGAATATATGACTCTGACCTTTACTCTAGGGTGAATTTGATGGGTTGTGTCTTGATAATGTCTCTTGAACTAGTCAGATTCCCCAGAGAAGAGTATCCTATCAGGAGTTTAAAATTCTAGTTGCTAATGTCTGGGATTTTTATATTGTTTATTTATTTTTGAGTAATATTCCTTGGTTGTGAATACACCATAATTAATTTATTCTTTTTTTTCTTTTGATGGATATCTGGGTTGTTATGGCTTGGGGTTATTATAACTGAGATCACTGTGAGTATTCTTATACAAGTATTTCTGTGGATTTTATGTTTTTTACTTCTTTTTGGAACTACTTAGGAGTGAAATTGCTGGTCATAGGAAAATACATATTTAACTTTATAAGAAATATTCCACTTACACGGGAAATGTTTGAGAGTTCTAGTTGTAAAGCGTCTTTGCTGTCATTTTGTTTTACTAGTCTTTTTTATTTTATTTTAGCTATTCTCATAGATCTTGGGTTTTTTTTTGTGGTTTTAATTTGCCTTTTTCTATTGACTAATGAGATTGAGCATTTTTATGTACATATTGATATATTATTTTCTTTTATGAAGTGGCTGTTTAAAATTTAAACCTATCTTTTTTTAAATTGACTTGTTATTTTTGTTGTTGTTGATTTGTAGTAATTCTGTAGGTATTCTGGATTTTTTTAAGTATAAAAAAATTTAAGCAGTTTTTTCCATAGTCAGAACTTCAAAGCAAAGTTTATTGGCTAAATAATAGGTAGATGTGTTGATTAAAAATATTTTTATTGATTTCAGAGAAGAATGGAGAGAAAGAGAAATATCAGTGATGAGAGAGAATCATTGATTTGCGGCGTCCTGCGTGTCCCCTACCAGTGATCGAGCCTGTAACCCAGGCATGTGCCTTGACCAGAATTGAACTGATATCTCTGGTTCATAGATCAATACTCAAGCCACATGGGCCGGGCAGTGATTTGCTTTTTTAATAGCTATTTAAAAAATATTTTAGCTGTGAATTATTTCATCAATAATCATTTTAGTCCTTAGGTTATTTTGAAGATTTTTGTTGACTTAAGAAACATCCAAATTTGTAGAGAATTTTTGTAAGAGATTATTTGAGCCAAATTTGACAATATAAGCAGGGAGCAAGATCTCATATGCTTCTGAGAATAACAGTTTTGCACTTTCTTTTATGCATTTAAAATTAAGAAGGGAAAGTAAGGAAGATTATATGAAGGTGTGAGTAAGCAATTTGGGGATTGGATTACAGGATAGTTAAGATTATGTGCTTTCTTGAGGGTTAATATTTCAAAGGTGTGTTAACCTAGGTGCACAAAAATAATAGACAGGGCTGGCTTAAAACATTTCATTAAAGGTGTTACAGGCCTGTAGCATGATTGCCCACCATGACCCTGCCCAGTTAGAAATTTGTGATCTGATCACCCTGTTGTTAGCTATTGTTTAGGGAATAATGACAGGGGAAAAAAACCTGTACATGTTCAGTACAGATACAGTCATTATAAGCCTAACTACATAGTAAACATCAACAATGTTACATTCCCCCCCCCACCCCCCCCCAGTTATTTTCTGTTGGTGGTTGGTTGACTCCACAGATGTAGAACCAGTATATAGGGAGGGCCTACTATATATAGTTTCAATTTTTAATGAAACATATTATACTAGTGACCCAGAGCGCAAAATCGCATGGCCCCGCCTACCTATGCACACCCCGCCCACTGCCCCACCTTGACACCCTATCCTCTCCACCCAGAGCTTGAGCACGCCTGGCCCCGCCCCCAACCCCTCCAGGCTTCTCTGGCTGCTTCAAGCCCCGCCCTTGGTCCCATGAGTCGCCTTGGGCTGGTCCCACCTCCTCCAGGCACCTCCCTGATTCCACCCTGTCTCTGGAGCAACCTGTGGGCTTTGTCCCGCCTCGCACAAGCACGCAACCTCCTGCTGATTGGTCCTTACGGCATGAGGGTGTCACGAGCATTAGCATATTAGCTCTTTATTATATAGCTTTTATTATTTTCTAGTGTTCAGTCTCTGGGTACATTTTAATTTTTGTAGTTGGCTAAAAACTCTTGAAAAATTAGGGTTCTAACCTCTCTTTATGCAAATTTTCAATCATGTTTTCAGTTACAGTCTTCATCTCTACCTTGCTCATAGCTTGGTGCTTTGAATTTTGAAATGTCTTGAGTGTTTGTTCTTCTATCCTGGAATTGAGCTTGTCTATTGTTTTCTTCACCTTTTGGATTTTATTATTTTCCTTTTTCCTTTGGCACTTACCAATCACCCATCTGTCAGAATTTTGTTGGAAATCTTTTTTGCTATGATCTCTTCTTTTGTTACTTGTCCCATTTAAAGACATTTTCTTAGGTCTTCAGGAGTGAGCTGATTTTTTTTCAAGTGTTTTTGTGAGTTTCATGTTTGTATCTTCAGTCACGTCTGAGGGATATAGTCATATTGTGAAGAATACTAGATACTTTCTCATGCTAAGTAACTATTGAGAATTTCTTTTTTTCTCCAGTTTTCCTTTTTACTGCACAGTAAATATAAGTTAATAGCTCTTGTGTATACCTGTTTTATGAATGATTGTTTTTGGGAAATTGGGATGCATCTCAAAATTGATGGTTATTGCGTTTTTCTTTTTTGATGGTACCTAAAATAGTATGTATTATGTTCAAAACAAGTACAGTGAAAGATAAAATTCCTATATTTATCTTGGTGGGGAATTTGAGATTTGCTAAAAATAACTTTCTTACTTAGTTAGGTAAAATAACTTTTCCATTTCTTCAATTTCTTTAGCAGCATATGGTCTTTCTCATTTTTTTTGAATAGTTTCTATTAGTAGAGAATACTCAAAGTGGACGGGCTTAAGATCTGAATATTGGTTTTTTATGAGTGTTTACATTATAAGTATTTGTTAAATTATTATTTTACTAGAGGCCCAGTGCATGAAATTCATGCATTGGTAGGGTTCCTAGGTCTGGCTGGTGATCAGGGCCGATTGGGGCCTTCCAGCTGCCGGCTGGGGCCTTCCTTCTGGCTGCCGGCAGGGGCCTCCTTTCCCCTGCTGCTGTTTGCTGGCCTGGACCTTCCTTTGTTGTGCACCACTCCCTGGTGGTCAGCACACGTCATAGCAAGTGATAGAACTCCTGGTCTTCCAGTTGAACTCCCATGTGGACACTACATATTATTAGCCTTTTATATATATAGATAGAGAAGTAAATTCATTCACATTCATAGCACCATTTGTTGTGTATAGGCCTGGCAATATTTATTATTCCAAATCTAAACAACGAAATTTTATCTTACTGCTCTTATAAAAAAGCTGAATATTTTATTTTTAAAATTTATATTCAATTGTGTGACGTCTTCCTTAAGCCTAATATATGATTACTAAAGATGGTTAATTTTTCTTTCAGCATTCTCAGTGCAAGATCTGGACTCCTATGTACTCATAGTTTTTAAATGTTTTATTTCTTCTCTCTTCCCTTTGGCCTTTCTTCGTTCAGTTAAATGGAATTGCCTATGGTGTTTCCTGTAATCCTGTTTCCTGATGACCGTTTCTCAATTTTATACTCTCAATAACCTCACTGAAAGTTTCTCTAGTTAAGGAATAGAAACTTGAGCATACTTTCCTTTCCTAGTAGAACTACTTGACTTAAAAAACACACAAAACTACTTGACTTGAATGTTTTAATAATTTAAATAAAAAGCAAAGGTGAAATATTTAATGTTGGTATACTTTGTGGTTCATTTATATCGTTGCTTTGTTTAATGAGGTTAGGAACTCTTTGAACAACTACCCTGCCCTGCAAATGAGGAAGGGATTTACTACTCAGTTGCATGTAAACTTTGTTTTGACTCAAGGACTGACCTTCCTTTTTTCTTTCCTTCCTCTCTTCCTCCCTTACTGCTCCCAGTTTACTTGAAACATTGAACCTTTTACTTAGGTTTTGTTTTTGTTGTGGTTTACTTTCAAAGGTCTTACACAAGTTTTAAAGACATTTCAATTGTTAAAGTTCTATTTCAATCAATTAAAACTTTATCTTTCAGAGTATCTTAAAGTGAGGTCACATGACCCTGAGGAAGCTATTAGACATGATGTTATTGTGTCTATAGTTACAGCTGCTAAAAAGGATATTCTTCTGGTCAATGATCACTTACTTAATTTTGTCAGAGAGAGAACTTTAGACAAACGGGTAAGTAGGAGTAATAATTATTATAGCTTGTCATTTTGAATACTTGAAGTTTCATAGTATTTCATTTAAAAATATTGAGATTTAAATGTAATTAGCCCGCCCTGACAGGTTTGGCTCAGTGGATAGAGTGTCGGCCTGTGGGCTCAAGGGTCCCGGGTTCGATTCTGGTCAAGGGCATGTACCTTGGTTGTGGGCACATACCCAGAAGGGAGTGTGCAGGAGGCAGCTGATAGATGTTTCCCTCTCAATGATGTTTCTAACTCTCTATCCCTCTCCCTTCCTCTCTGTAAAAAAATCAATAAAATAATTTTTTTAAAAAGAATTAAATGTAACTAGCATTTTTTGGGGGATAGGCATTTTAATATTTAAAATAGTGTTTATGAAAGGATTTACTTTTTGTTACATTAAATTTTATTAGTTTTTCTTTATTAAGATTGTTCTCATTCTAAAAATGAGGTGGCTTTCAGTGGTAGAGTAGTCACATATTCAGCTTGTATACTAGTTTTAATAAGTGACATATATAAAGGGCCTTTGAGACAGCTTCTCTCATATAGTTTGCTCTCTTTTCTTTTTTTCTTTCATATGGGTATCGGTTCTTACTCCTCTTGCTGGTCGTTTTCTCCTTTCCATGGAATAGAAAAAGAAAAGTTGTCTTCAGTTTGGCAAAACTAAACTTGACATGCTTCTAGCCTATGTCCTGTGTCCCCAACCTTCCTCCTTTTTTTTAATCCTCACCCAAGGATATGTATGTATGTATGTATGTATGTATGTATGTATGTATTTGAGAGAGAAACATTTATCCATTGCCTCTGATATTCTCCATAACTGGTGTGTGTTGGGGTGTGTGAATCGAACCCACAACCTTTTTTAGTGTATGGGATGATGCTCCAACCAACTGAGCCACCTAGGCAGGGCCAAACCTTCCTTTTTTCCTTCTTCTTTTTTTAAAATATATTTTTATTGATTTTAGAGAGGAAGGGAGAGGGAGGGAGAGAGAAAAATAGAGATAGAGACATCAATGGTGAGAGAATTATTGATTGACTGCCTCCTTCATGGCCCCTAGAGGGAATTGAGCCTACAACCCGGGCATGTGCCCTTGACCAGAATCAAACCCAGGACCTTTCATTCCACAGGCTCTATCCACTGAGCCAAACCAACTAAGGCCAAACCTTCCTTTTTGAGTGTGCATCCTCTAGCTCCACTCATTAATCAGTGGCTTCTGAAGAGACCCTTGCCTTGTTATATTTGTGTAAACTACATTTTAATAGTTGCTTATAAGGCTGATTATGCTATCCCCATAATTTAATTCTCTTTGATAATGCTGGTTGTGGTAGATGGGCAGGAATTGCATGGTTTTTCCCACCAAATCTATGGGTATTCAGAACAACTTATTTAAACTGATTAATTTAGACTTGTTTTCATTGATTATTTCATTGGGGTATTAAACAATGAGGAGATTTGCATAATGGTAGGAAAACAACCTTCTAAGTGACTTGGAATTTGAGATGTGTATTTTGGGATCATAATTCAGGTATACTTTTGATTATAGTGTTTTGTTCATTTTAGGGTTGCTTGGTTCATTCATACAAATATTGAATACCAAAATGTAATTGAATATATTTATGTTTTTGGTAATATTAGAATATACTCTGTCTTTAAATTCTCCTTTATGCAGGAGTTTGGAGAATAAGAGGTAGGGATAGGACGGAATTAGTGATTAAAATTTTTACAAATTGAACTTATTTTATGAGTAAGACTTCTGAAGTCTTTTATTTCAATGTGTATGTGGTAGATGGATAAGGCCTATTCTTAATCTACTGTAATTAATTTAAAGAAAAAAGGAAGAATTTTGCTATGAATGATAGTCTGCAAAGGATAAATGAATAATCTGAATATTAATGAAGTTCTAATTATTACTAACATCCCACTGATTATAGTGTTGTGTTGACATAAAATTAAAGAATAAGCTCATCCCATAATAATTAAGCAGTGTTAAACATGCTATAGCCAATTGTATTTATTTAAAAAAACTAGACGCCCAGTGCATGAAATTCTTACATGGGGGTGGCAGAGTACCTCAGCCTGGCCTGCACCCTCTTGCAATCTGGGACCCCTCAGGGATGTCCGACTGCCGGTTTAGGCCCGATCCTGCCTGATCGCCCCTAACCACTCGCCTACCTGCCTGATCGCCCCTAACCGCTCACCTGCCTGCCTGATCGCCTCTAACCGCCTCTGCCTGCCTGATTGCCCCTAACTGCTTGCCCGCCTGCCTGATCGCCCCTAACCACCTTTGTCAGGAAGGACGCTCGGAAGGTCGTTCGGCTGTCCGGTCTAATTAGCATATTACACTTTTATTATTATAGATAGTTGAATACAGTCCTCTTATACTTGAATATAATTCCCAGATATATAAAATGAAGCAATGATGTGTCTTTACATTTAGCAGTTGATAAAGCCAATATTATATCTTTAATATAAGTATGCTTAATGTACTAGCATACTTATGTTTAAGGTATCTGGAAAAAATTATAAGGGGTAAGTCATAATTTATCCTATCAACTTTTTCTTTGCCTTTTAAAACTTGATACCATACTTTATGTAGATTGTGATTAGTTTTTGCTTTTACGTATAGATGATGGGTTTAAGACACTAAAGCATTAAAATTTTTTATGCATGTTGATATATCTGTACTTTCTATAGTAGATATATTAAAATGACACTTTGTGTTTTTTCATGTACTTATTATAAATTGATATCCAGTAACTTTGAAAATAAATTGTACCAAGTACACTAGAAACTAGATACCTAGAATTCTGAATTAATATAATGATAGCATTTTTATATTATAAGTAAACACCTTTGTTTTTATTTTAAGTGGAGAGTGCGCAAAGAAGCCATGATGGGACTTGCCCAGATTTATAAGAAATATGCTTTACAATCAGCAGCTGGAAAAGATGCTGCAAAGCAGATTTCATGGATCAAAGACAAATTGTTACATATATATTATCAAAACAGTATTGATGATCGGTAAGTTAAGGCCACACTATATGTAAAATTTTTGGTGGTTATATAACTGTTGATCTGTTGTTTTAGGCGAAACTATTTTCTTTATCATTTTAAACTCCCTCCTCAGTTTTAACTGCAAATTAAATGTACTGAGTGACTAGTTTCCTTCCCTCCAAAGCTGTAAATGAAGCAGTAATATGCGTATAACTTTAGGAATAGATACAATTTCATGTTCATTTTATATATTATCTTAGGACAGAATAATTTTTGAAAGTAACAATGTGTGTAATTGTAATTTATACTTAGTGGCCTGGTGCACGGATTTGTGCACATTGAAAGGAAATCAGTTAGAAGAAAGATTGGTGCAGTAATTGCATTACTGCAAAAAATTACATGTCAAAATAGTTTATATAATATAGTGTTATAAAATTAAAACATGTGCGATTGGCGCCAGCGAGAGCTTTATATGTATCATGCATGGGCGAGTCAACGTTTATTTTTAAATTGCCAGTGCACGTCATATGTACTGGCCAGTTGGTCGGTCAGGTGGTCAATGAATAAATCGTGATGTGGTTCACGTTGAATCTCAACAAAAACAGCCAAATTCACGATGGACAATGACAGATTGGAACACACGTGTGCAATTGGCACCAGCGAGAGCTTTATATGTATCATGCATGTGCCAGTCAACGTTTATTTTTAAATTGCCAGTGTACCAGCTGCTGGGTCGGAGACCGTCTGTACAGTCGGCCACTTAGCCTTTTATAGATACAGATTTTGTTTCTTAAGTAATTGTATTATAGGGATCACAATTATTTTTTTTCAAATAAAATATAAATGAAAATAAATCCTTTGTATTATAGACATTTAAAAAAAAACATTCCTACTCAGTGATAAAAAACAGTTTATAAGTATATATTTAAAACACATCTGAATATAATCTTTGTATTTTTCTATTCCATTGTAAGTTCAGATTTCTGTATGTATCCAAACTGAATAGTTAGTAGAATCTGTGTATCTTAGGCTAACATTATATAAGAAATCCCATAGTTATTATTTTATAAATTGAAGTTTATAGACTTGGAGTGCACAGCCATTAGTGTATAAGGATTTGCATTATGATTTGATAGCACTTTCCATACTTTTAACCCGGACGTTTTTCATCATGATCACTAGAAAATTCAAAGAATCTTTTAAAAATTTCTTTATAACTTTAAGAGATGTTTAGAAGAACCTGGTGTAGTTTTTTCTAATCCTTTATTATTTAGATAAGAAAATTGAGTTCTTGATATATAACTTGCACGGGCTCATGCAAAAGTAGTATCCAGCTAAAATCTTTTTTTGGCCCCTATTCTTTTATATTTTTTAAAATTATAGTTTACATTCAACATTATTTTGTATTCGTTTCAGGTGTGCAGCATAGTGGTTAGACAGAGGACTACTTTACAGAGTAGTCCTCTGCTATTTCAGATACTCACCTGGCATCACCCTAGTCATTACATATTTTTGATTGATTTCTATTTTTACATAAATAAATTTTTTATTTGGAACTCTCATCTCCACTTAGGAGAAATTTCTATTATATGTGTTCTTTATGTGTTTTGAAATTTTATATACAAATTTAATACATTTAAAAAAATCAAGACAATGCCTTCTCTATGTTCTTTCATAGATTGCTTGTTGAACGGATCTTTGCTCAATACATGGTTCCCCATAATTTGGAAACTACAGAACGGATGAAGTGCTTATATTACTTGTATGCCACACTGGATTTAAATGCCGTGAAGTATGTTTCAGATGTCAAATTGTTCTTTCCATCTTTTATAATATACTGGATTTTTGGTTGTGGTGGGGGGGCGAATAACAATGGTATTTTTAAATGTAAACAATTTATGTAATATAAAACCTAAACATTGTTTAAATGCTCAGAAATAAAATATGCAGCTATTTTTCTCAGAAAGTACTGCTATCGACATGAGATTACAAGGATTTTTGTAGGTAATTAAAAAATAGAGCTGGCTGTGATGAACTCTTTTAGGATTTGATTTGTCTCTGTTCCCTTTTTCATATTATTGTCTTGAGAAATAGTGATGTACCTTCTTTTTGTTGCTTTTTTTTTTTTTTCTTAAGGCATTAGAAAGGTCCATACTATGAAAATACTACCTTTTTTTCACCTGATGCTGATCTGCATTATGGTATAGGGCAGTAGAGTACATATTTTTGTGCTGCATGCCTCAACATAGTGTTATAGTTTGGCATGAGAGCAAGCACAAGCAAATTTTTATAACCATATTTTATTCAAAAAATATTTTTGGGTGTCTTTGTAGGGAATTGGCATTTTGAACATAGAAGAGACATTGCTAATTGAATCATACTGAAGGTTAGGAAATTGAGTCGACGTTTTAGAAAATGTACTTCCTTAGCATTCTCTAACAAATGCAGTTACAACTCTTGGGGCTTAAATCTTCAGAAATTAGAAGTCTAAGGAATTGTATATAATTTTCATTCCTACTGATATTTAATGGGACTTTTGACTTCACTTTCCCCATGGAAATTATTGTAAGTGCTATTTATATCTTTCAAAGAAAAGTTGAGAAAAAGGTTGTGGGAAGAAGTGTACATTCCTTAATACCTGCTATATTTTAGGCACAGGAATGTGTATTATCTAGGACTGCTTTTGGGTTACAATGGCAGAACTGAGTAGTTTCAACAGAGATTGTTTGGCCTACAGCGCTTAAAAATTATCATCTGACCTTTTATAGAAAAAGCTTACTAACCCCTAATATAAGTGATAACTTTCTTATTTTATACTAGAAGCCCTCGGTCTGACCTGTGGGGATTGGGCCAAAATCAGCTCTCTGACCCCCCTGGATTGCGAGAGAGTGCAGGCCAGGCCGAGGGACCCCACAGGTGCACAATCGGGGCCGGAGGGCTCCAGGGCATGTTCGGCCTGTCTCACCCAGTCTTGTCTCACCCAATCGTGTCTTGCCCAGTCCCCGGCCTACTCCAGCAGCAAGCTAACCTAGCAGTTGGAGCATCTGCCCCCTGGTGGTCAGTGGATGTCATAGCAGCCATTTGAACAGTCAGAGGGACAATTAGCATAGTAGGCTTTTATATATAGAGACCAGAGACCTGGTGCATGAAATTCACGGGGGGTTGGGAGGGTGTCCCTCAGCCCGGCCTGCGCCCTCTAGCAATCTGGGACCCCTTGGGAAGGGTCCCTAGGCCTGGCCGGCTATCAGGGCCTATAGGAGCTTTCCTTCCCCTGGCTGCCAGCAGCTGGCCCCACCCCACCACTGCCACTGGTTTCCATCTGTGTGGCACTACCCCCCATCCCCTGCCACTGGTTGCTTCTCTCTGTGGGTGGCAGGCGTGGAGTGCATTCACTTGGCTGGCCTGGGCCTCCCTATGCAGGGCGATTGATCGCGGGTTCCCCAGATTGATCACCTTGCAGAGGGAGGCCCAACCCACCCACCGCAGCACTGCTGGTCAGGTAGCCTGGGCCTCTTTGAGGCGATTGATTGCAGGGCTTCGCAATCGATCGCCATGCACAGTGAGGCCCTGCGCACCCTACAGGGGCTCCGTAATTGATTACAGCACGGAGGGAGGCCTTGCCCACCCGGCTGGGGCTCCGCGATCAATCGCCAGGCAGAGGGTGGCCTGGGCCTCCCTCTGTGGGGAGATCGCAGGGCCCCCTGACTCCCGACCAATCACATCGCACCCATCTTGGCTGGCCTGGCACCAGTGCGTGTCATAGTGTGGTCGTCTGGAAGGTCACCTGGAGGTCATTCTGTTCGGTCATTCTGCTGTTCGGTCGTTCGGTCGATTTGCATATTGTGCTTTTATTATCCTATCTAATAATAGAGTAAAATGTAAATTACCATCACTCCGCTACGCCCACGATTGGGCGGTGGGAGGCTGGGGGGCGGGACTCGGGGTGGCCTATCCGGCCATTGAGAGGCACGGATCCACTGCCACTGAGGGGGGCGGGACTCCCGCCCCCTGCGACTCTCAACGGCCAGATAGAGGCCAGATCCGCGGCCGCTGAGGGGGCCTGCGCGGACATCCAGCTGCGCCTCTCAACGGCAGTGTAGCCAGGTGTCCGCGGCAGCCCCCCTCAGCGGCCGTTGAGAGGCGCAGGGGGTGGGAGTCCTGCCCCCTGCGCCTCTCAACAGCAGGGTAGCCCCCCTCAGCGGCCACGGACCATCAAAAGCGTGGGAGCTGGGTGCCTGTCCGCTCAGGCACCCAGCTCCCCGCGATCAAAAGCAAAAGTGTGGCATTTGGATGCCTTTCCGCTCAAGCACCAGGCCTTTCAGAAGCCTCCGCCACGCTGGAGGCTTATGAGAGGCCTGGTGCACCAGCAGACAGGCTCCCAACTCCCCGCGATCAAAAGCAAAAGCGTGGCAGCTGGATGCCTTTCTGCTCAGACGCCAGGCCTTTCAGAAGCCTCCGCCGCGCTGGAGGCTTCTGAAAGGCCTGGTGCACTAGCGGACAGGCACCCAGCTCCCCGTGATCAAAAGCAAAAGCGTGTAGGGGGCCCTACACGTGCATGATTCAATCATGCACTGGGCCTCTAGTTATAGATAAGATGAACTGAATCCCACAGGGGTCAGTTTACTTCACAATGTCACAAGTAGTAAGAGACAAAGTCAGGATTTGAACTCAGTTCTACCTGGTTCCACAGCTCATTCTTTTTCCACTGCATATATTAAAATATGTTACTACTATATATAATTACTTTTAAATCAAAATTTTACCTATTAACATTTCTGGAACTGGAATGCATTTTTTTCTCCATGGTACAATTGATGGCCTCTTAGAATGGATGAGATATATATATTCCAATTTGAGATAACCTACTTGAAATCATAGTCATCTAGACTTCTTGATTCAGCTCAACTGTCATTCAGGAGTAAAAACAAAATAAAGTCACTTAGAAGCAAAAAATGAGAGTTCACCACTCATAGAGCCTAGTTGAAACAAATTAGTGAAGAATAATAGTTTCTAAAAGAAAAAAAAAAGAATAATAATTTATTTTGGTAGAAAAAGGAAATAAATCCAGAAGGAATGAATAGAATGCAAGACACAACAAATTTTTCAAGCACTTTTGCAGACCTAAATAATCAATGCCTGTAAAAACAGTAATAATAATAATTATTACTTTACAAGAGGTGAGGGTGTGAATTAAAAAGTAGGTTAGCATCTAGGCTGGTATTTAGTCGGTACACACCACTGCAGCAGTATGTGAGCTCTCTTGAGAGTCCTTAGATCCACCCCCAGGCCTGGGCGCCGAAGGAAGGCCTCCTTGTTTCACTGCCAGCTGTTCTGATTGCTTGGTGCTGTGCCTCTGAAAAATTTTGAATACTAGGTGGACCCTATCAGATGATAGATTCCATGTAAGATAGCAGGTAGTGTTTCTCAGGTGTGTTTTTTTTCATAAGAGTGAGGACAGACATATTGATTAATTAGACCATAAATCAAGTGTGAGTATTAAAAATTTGAGTCATTCATAAAAGCATAGAGTAAGTATATAGTTTCAAATCCAAAAAAGAATTAATGAAAATTTAACACTAGATCTGGAAAAGAAAAATAATTCTAAATAGGAAACACAAAACACAAATAGTAATTATCAACCTAAATATGTCATATATCATTCATTACTTAAAATATAAGGATATTTAGTTGATTTAAAAAGTAAAATGCTAATTACAGAAGATGCACTGAAAAATAATGCCATGAAAAAGTTGAAAGTAAATTGCAGTCTTTGGATCAATTTATTCTATAAAAATGGTGAATGAATGGAGGTTTATCTGTTTCAAATTAAAATACTTAAACTATGTATATATCATCTTTAAATTATTTTTTATTTTAAACAACTTTTGGGAATTAACTGATGCTTATCAAGATTTTGTTATATACTTAACATTTATCTGTGATTGTTTTCTCCAAAAGTGTTTACATTTATTATTATAAAATATTTAATGCACACAAAGAAATCACATGAGATTCAAATCATAGTAATAAAATGAAAATATCTGTGAATCTCTTCTCCATTTTATTCTCCTGTCTTCCAAAGGAAAGCCTATCCTTATGTCTCTTGTTATTCATTTTTTATTTTCAATTACAGTTGATATACATCATTATATTACCAGTAGTTTTAGGTGTCCACCCCAGTGACCAGACATTACATAGCTTAAATGATCACCCCCAATCTTATTTCCTTTTAAATATTAATCTTCTCATATGTTTGTATTCCTCAATAATATATTATTTATTTTTGCTTGTTTTTGAACTTTATGAAAATGGAATAATTGTGGATATAGTCTTCTGTGGTCTCCCAACCCCTACTCTATTATGTTCCTAAGATTCATGCATGATAAATGGGATGGGCAAAAGCAGGCTTACAATTGTAATACAAATAAATAATACTAGAGGCATGTTGGGCCCTCTAGTCCTATATAATAAAAGAATACTATCTATATATAAAAGCTTAAGTGACCATCGCAACCGAACAGGCTGTGTGGGGCTACTAGGCCAGCAGGGGGGTCAGTGAGGGGCAACCAAACGACTGAGTAGCAGGCTGCGTGGGGCAACCAGGCTGGCAGGGGGGTCAGTGAGGGTCAACCAAACGACTGAGTAGCAGGCTGCGTGGGGCGACCCGGCCGGCAGGGGGGTTAGTGAGGGGCGACCAAACAACTGAGCAGCAGGCTGCATGGAGCGACCAGGCCCACAGGGGTGGCAGTAGGGGGAGTCCAGACCAGCAGAGGGGGGCAGTGAAGGGTGACCAGGCTGGCGGGGGGTGCATTTGGGGGCGACCAGGCTGGCATGGGGAGCAGTAAGGGGCGATGAGGCTGGCAGGGGGGCAGTAAGGGGCGACCAGGCTGGTGGGGGTGCAGTTGGGGGTGACTAGGCCTGCAGGGGGGGCAGTTGGGGTTGACCAGGCCAGCAGAGGGGGCAGTTAGGGGTGATCAGGCAGGCAGGCAGGTGAGCAGTTAGGAGCCAGTGGTCCCGGATTGTGAGAGGGATCCCGGATTGGAGAGGGTGCGGGCTGGGCTGAATTTCGTGCACTGGGCCTCTAGTTAAGAAATCCTATATAATAAAAGGCTAATATGCAAATTGACTGAATGGCAGAACGACCAGTCGCTGTGATGTGCACTGACCACCAGGGGGCAGACGCTCAACGCAGGAGCTGCCCCTGGTGGTCAGTGCTCCAGAACCCCGGGCTCACAGCTGGTGAGCACAGTGGCAGTGGCGGGAGCCTCTCCCACCTCCCTGGCAGTCAGACATCCCCTGAGGGCTCCTGGTCTGCAAGAGGACACAGGTTGGGCTGAGGGACCACCCACTGAGTGCATGAATTTCGTGCACTGGGCCTCTAGTAGTAATATAAACTTTTGAGTACTAACAGCTGTAAACCTACTTTTTCCCACCCTGTATATAGCTTGTGGTTCATTCATTTTCACTGTAGTATCTAATTACATTATGTCATTACTAGAAGCCCGGTGCACGAAATTCGTGCACGGCGGGGGGTTGTCCCTCAGCCCAGCCTGTACCCTCTCCAATCTGGGATTCCTGGAGGGATGTCCGACTGCCCGTTTAGGCCCAATCCTGGTGGGATCGGGCCTAAACGGGCAGTCGGACATCCCTCTCACAATCCAGGACTGCTGGCTCCCAACTGCTTGCCTGCCTGCCTTCCTGATTGCCCCTAACCGCTTCTGCCTGCCAGCCTGATCACCCCCTAACCACTCCGCTGCCAGCCTGGTTGATGCTTAACTGCTCCCCTGCCAGCCTGTTTGCCCCCAACTTCCCTCCTCTACCAGCCTGGTCACCCCTAACTGCCCTCTCCTGCAGGGTTGATCACCTCCAACTGCCCTCCCTTGCAAGCCTGGTCCCTCACAACTGCCCTCCCTTGCAGGTCGGGTGCCTCCCACCTGCCCTCTCCTGCTGGCCATCTTGCAGTGGCCATCTTGTGTCCACATGGGGGCAGGATCTTTGACCACATGGGGGCAGCTATATTGTGTGTTGCAGTGATGATCAATCTGTATATTACTCTTTTATTAGATAGGATACCACAATTTTATTCTGTTATCTTGTCAATGGAAAGAATGGGCATTTGTGTTGTTTCCATTTTTCTACTAATACAAATAGTGCTACCATGAACTTTTCTCAATTTAGTATGTACATTCAGGGGTTTCTTAGTTTATGGTTATTAATGAATCTCAAATTTGGCTACATATTGGAATCACTTAGAGAGGTTTAAAAATAATATTGACACCTGAATTTCACCTTCAGATATTCTCATTTAATTTGTCTGGAATGTAATCTGGGCATTGAGGTTTGCAGAAATGTGTTTCTGACTATTCTAATGGGCAACCAGGGTTTGAAATCACTGGTATTGAGCTAAGAGTAGAATTGCTGAACATGTACATCTTCAGCTTTATGAAGTCCTAGTGAGGGAGCTAGTTGTCTGCTTGAAATGTCCAATCTGATTATACTAATTTATACTTCCACTAGTGCAGTGGTCGGCAAACTCATTAGTCAACAGAGCCAAATATCAACAGTACAACGATTGAAATTTCTTTTGAGAGCCAATTTTTTTAAACTTAAACTTCTTCTAACGCCACTTCTTCAAAATAGACTCGCCCAGGCCGTGGTATTCTGTGAAAGAGCCACACTCAAGGGGCCAAAGAGCTGCATGTGGCTCGCGAGCCTCAGTTTGCCGACCACGGCACTAGTGGTTTGTAAGTTTCTACATCTTCCTAAACAACATTAGACATCTAATTTAATGCAGATGTTTTGGGTATCAAATTCTGTCATTTTTTCATTTTCCTGAATACTTAATGATAGGGCTATTTTCATTAATGTTTCCTGTTTCACCACAGTCTTCACAATTCCGTATTATAACACCTGTCATGCTTCATTGATTTACATTACCATTCTAGCCCAGAGGTCATTTGAATTTGTTACTAAGAATACCTGCATGGCAGGCAGGTTCCTGGTGAGAATTGGTAAGGATTTATTCTTATTTGTCGAAAGAGGCATATATTTTATTATATAGCTACTAGAGGCCCAATGCGCAAAATTCGTGCAAGAGTAGGCCTTCCTCCGGCTGCCAGCACCGGCTTCCCTCTGGCCGCCAGTAGGAACCTGGGACCCAGGCTTCCCTCGCAGCCCCAGCTTCATCTGGAAGGTTGTCTGGAAGGATGTCTGGTCTAATTAGCATATTACGCTTTTATTATAGATAGATTTTCTTATGGGAGGACACAAAATTCATACATTTTAGACTTTTTGATGTGTACCAGCTTTGGGGTAAGCCCCTAAGTTAACTAAGTCTCTTGACTTAGGAAAAAGAGAATTGAGGCAGGCTTGAGTTCAGGATGTGTATGTCCCCCTTCCCCAAATTTCCCAGAACAACTGTTAGGGACAAGAGTAAGTGCTAGTATCAGGTGTCCTGGTAGTGATCTTCATTGGGCAGGCTCTTATCCAGACCGTTTTTGTACTGTTGAATCTGATGGGCCAACTTAGAGCAGAAGGTTGGAGAAAGGTTTTCTTCACCATTTGCACAGGTGTCTGACCTCAGCCAAAGGTACCTGCCTTTTTCTTTGAGGTGGCACAAACTATGTTGGTGCAGACAAGGAGAAGCCCCAGTGAGGGAATTAGTTGTCTGCTTGAAATGTCAGATAGCACACATGAGAATAAACAGTCTCTAAGCAGTTTTTTTACATTATAGAACTGGAATTAAGGTTAATATTAAATAAATAGTAGGGTGTGTGCAAGAAGGCAGTAAGTCAATGAACTCTGTTATCATTGATGTTACTATCACTCCCTCTCCCTTCCTCTCTGAAATGAATAAAAACATATTTAAAAAATAGGTATTTGTCTCCCTATTATAGTAGTATTGCTTCTAGGGTATAATTTTTGTTTTTGTTTTTAAGAGGACTATTTAGAAAGACAAAGACACAGGACAATTGTCTTTGCTGCTTAATTATAACTTAAAGTTTTTGATAGGATGGGCTCCCTAAATATGTTGTAATAGAAAATCTGAGTCAGTGATGATTGCTTTCTGATTTAAGCCGTAGCACTAATCTATATTATAAAAGGCCTGTGGCCATAATGCCATAACGACCAAACGACTGGTCACCAGGAGGTGTATTGATGATCTCGCGGCGCAGGGGGTCTGGGGTCCCGCGGCGGTGCGGTAGGTCTGGGTCTTGCACAATTTCGCGTGCTGGGCCTCTAGTCCTATATAATAAAAGGATATTCAGACGCTAAACGCAGGAGCTGCCCCCTGGTGGTCATTGTGCCGGAAGCCAGACTCCTGGCTGTTGAGTGCATTGGCGGTGGTAGGAGCTTCTCCTGCCTCCGCAGTAGCACTAAGGATGTCCGACTGATGGCTTAGGCCCGCTCCCCGGGGAGCGAGCCTAAGCCGTCAGTTGGACATCCCCCGAGGGTTCCCGGACTGTGAGAGGGCGCAGGCCGGGCTGAGAGACACCCCCCCCCCCCAGTGCACGAATTTCGTGCACCAGTCCTCTATTAGTTTATCATGAACTTTAGATTTGCATGAGATTTCATCTTTAAATTAATAAATAACTATAATAGGCAATGTAATTTTTGTTTTAACGCATGTTTCAAAATGCATGTCTTTCAGAAGATGTAAGTAATGATAAGGTGTATAGAAAGAGATAGAATTACTGACTTTGAAGCTCCAAAGTATTCACAGATGACTATTATTTCTTTGAAAATTAATGTTTTAATTACATAACTGAAATTTAACTTGTTAGGTGAAAATGCTCCAATACAGCGTTTTACCACTTTGAGGTGACTACTATAAAGGAATTTAAATATCCAAATCTATACTAATTTATTTAAAAACTCCAAAAGCTATTTTTTAAAGATTTTTAAAAAATACATTTTATTGATTTTTTTACAGAGAGGGAGAGGGATGGAGAGTTAGAAACATTGATGAGAGAGAAACATTGATCAGCTGCCTCCTGCACACCTCCCACTGGGGATGTGCCCGCAACCAAGGTACATGCCCTTGACCAGAATCAAACCTGGGACCTTTCAGTCCTCAGGCCGACGCTCTATCCACTGAGCCAAACCAGTTAGGGAAAAAGCTATTTTTTTTAAAAAAAATATGTTTTTATTGACTTCAGAAAGGATTTATTTGGCTATGTGGATATTTTGTGGTTCCATACAAATCTGATGATTGCTTGCTCTATTTTTTTTTAAATATATTTTTTTTATTTCAGAGAGAAAGGGAAAGGGAGAGAGAGATAGAAACATCAATGATGAGAGAGAATCATTGATTGGCTGCCTCCTGCACATCCCACACTGGGGATCGAGTCCACAACCCGGGCATGTACCCTGACTAGGAATCAAACTATGACCTGGTTCATAGGTCAATGCTCAACCACTGAGCCATGCTGGATGAGCCAAAGGTATTTTTAAAACATACTGTTAAGGAGGAGAATGAAAATATGAAACAATTTATAATTGTTTTATTTATTAAAAAAAGTAGTTTTGTATGTTTCTCTTTTACTGTTTTATGGCAGTGCTTCATATGTGGAATAATGGAGGTTAATAAAAGTGCAGATAATTGAAAACAATGAAGAGTATTAGAGTATTATTTGGATATGAAAATTTTCCTTTTTGTTTGGTTCTGCTCTTATGTAACTTAATTTTAATAACATTAACTTCTTTCTGTGATTTACATATATTTTCTTGAGCACCTGTATAATTTCTTTTACATTTTTGCCTGAGAACAATAAAAGTATTAAGAGGAATCAAAATTTTTGCCATATAAAAAAATCATTCATTTATATAGAGTATTATTTAAATATATGTAATACATAATATATTACATCATGTATGTCATATAAAGTGTTGTATACATATATAATGCAATAAATCCTACGTAATAATAGACAAATATGCAAATTGACCATACCTTCGCTATGCCTGCGATTGGCCAGGAGGCGCAGGGGGGCGGGACTCGGGGTGTCCTTGGTGGCCGATTGGGCCGGTGGGACGCTGAGCTCGCGTCTGCGCCATGGCTGTGCTGCGGCACAGAAGGGGCCTCTGGGGCAGCGAGCTCACGTCCCGCCGCGGACCATCAAAAGCGGGGGAGCTGGGTGCCTGCCCCCGGAGGCTTCTGAAAGGCCTGGTGCCTGAGCGGACAGGCACCCAGCTCCCCCGTGATCGAAAGCGAAAGCGTGTAGGGGATCCTACACGTGCATGATTCAATCATGCACTGGGCCTCTAGTATAATAATATTTCTGTTTTAGGAAAAATTATTCCTATTCTCTTAGAGAATGTGTCTTTATTTTTTTTGGTCCTGTCTGCCTCCACAGGACCTTACTTCACCAAATATTCCTTTATTTCTCAAGTTTATAATCTCTGTAGCTAATTTCTACACCCTAGCCTATAAACATATTTTAGTTAATACCACTAATCCCTTTCTTTTGATGCAGCTATCTTCTTAAATGTTATTATCTCTTCTGTTTGATGCTTTGCTTTTTCTCCATACATCATCATTGGCTTAGTCCTATTAATTTTGCCTCATCTCTGTCATCTCCTTTTGTGATTTGAACTTGAAAAAAAATTTAATATAGTTAGAATGTTCTGGAAGGATTTTTACCCTTTGTTACTTAAACTTATGTGTCTGTCTTTTTCAGAGCATTAAATGAAATGTGGAAATGTCAAAATCTGCTCAGACATCAAGTAAAGGATTTGCTTGACTTAATTAAGCAACCCAAAGTAAGTTAAATTTAATGAAAACTTTTCCTTTGATGTTAAGTTTTGTCTTTAACCATTACTGCTGTATGTTAAACAGTTATTTCTGAGTGGAACAGTTCTAGAAGCTATGGTTTCTAATGTAGGACACTGAAATTTCGAAGAAACTTATTGTATGGAAAAATTGAAATTTATTATATCTGTAAAAGGTGATACCCAACTGGAAAAAGAATATGCTTCTGAGGACTCAGAATTAAGGGTTTTCGATTTTTTTTCTCTCTTTTTTTTTTTGGTGTTTTTTGTTGTTGTTTTGTTTTGTTTTTGTAGTTTTAAATTTGAAAAACACACCAAAGAGTAACTGTGCATCATTGAAAGCACAGGTAACAGAGTAAAATTATATACTTTTATCTTGCCACACTAAAATTTCCCCACTGTGATTGTATAGCCTTGTGATTTTAGAAAGTTTTAGTATGTATCTTGATACTTTTATTTACAAATAATATTATGGTAACATTAATGTTCTTCTTGTTTTTCATGATTATAAGGTAATAGGGGTATTCATCCAGTTGATGTATCATATTTTATTTTTTGGACATTTAGAATGATTTTTAGGATGGTCTTTTTTTTTGGGGGGGGTGTGTTTTTTCCTAGAATGGTGTATGTAAGCCTATAAAAAGTATAAATCATATGAAAAGCAGTGTGCCTGGTCATTTTAAATTGAATCTGGGAAACACAATATAGTGTTATTTTTCATTTATTTTTTAGTCCATAGTTTAGAAATCCTCCCAATCCTTCATAATGTATGTCTAATGTTTATAGAACAGAGGTCAATAGAGCAGAGTTGTTTACTGTTTTCCTAGGTGTAAATTTGTCCATTTGCTATAAAAATTAATGAGCTTGCACTGTTTGTTTGAGTGGTTTATAGTAACCCTTTCTTATAAATGAGGAATTACTTAATATTCACTTCTATCAAGAATTATAGTATACATTATAAAGTTAGAAAAAATACAAAGCTGTGTTTAACTTGTGGGTGTTTATATTTCTTCCTATTATACTGGTAAGACTCTTAGATGCTTAATAATCGATATATATTTTTTTTGCCTTCTTCATTATTTAGCCTGTTAAGATAGTATTTTTTTCTTACTTAGCTCAGCATTGGAGTCCTTCTGGTTTATTAACTAAATTGATTTGCTCAGTGTCATTTAAAGTGACTTGGTAATTTCCAGGATTATACGTTTGTTGATAACATTTCTTTTTCATGTGGATCAATTTCTTGAAAGCCCAGGACACCACCTCTTTTCTCCCAAATTAAGCAGAAATCTTATTCAAAATATTTTAAATTCCAGATATTTGGGAGTTAACTCTCATACTCTACTAGGGGCCCGGTGCACGAAATTCGTGCATGGGCGGGGGGTGTCCCTCAGCCCAGCCTGCACCCTCTCCAATCTGGGACATCCCTCTCACAATCCAGGACTGCTGGCTCCCAACCTCACCTGCCTGCCTGCCTGCCTGATTGCTCCTAACCACTTCTGCCTGCCAGCCTGATCACCCCCTAACCACTCCCCTGCCAGCCTGATCGACGCCTAAATGCTCTCCTGCCAGCCTGATTGCCCCAAAATGTCCTCCCCTGTAGGCCTGGTCGCTCCCAATTGCCCTCCCCTGTTGGCCATCTTGTGGCGGCCTTCTTGTGTCCACATGGGAGCAGCCATCTTGTGTGTTGGAGTGGTGGTCAATTTGCATATTGCCTCTTTGTTATATAGGATTATTATTTAGGATTCTGTTTGTTTCTCAGTTCCTCTCAGCAAGTGCCTTCTTAATAAGGATAGTGTGTTTGTTTATTTGATTTGTTTTTTTCACCCCAATGTCTTTTGAGCTCCGTATTTTAGAATTGAGTTGTTCAGTGACATTTTGAAAAAAATAACACCTGATGCAACCAATAAGTAGCATTCTTTGAAAGTTCTTTTATACATTTGACTTCACAGAGTGTATTATTACATGCAGTACAATGTTGTGAACATGTTCATGCACTGGAATAATACTACTCTGATGTAGCAAGTAACTTGCATTCTTGGGAAAATTGTTCATGTTAATGGCATCTTTTTAAATTGGGTGGCAGCAGACGCGGCCCCTTTCCCAGGGGGGCTGAGGGCCGACTCCCTCCTCGGGGCCAGCGGCCAACCTTTCGTGCCCTGTCTCTTCCGGCCGGCAGGCCCCATTTGGCCCACCACATGCCTACCGTGGTGGCGGTCCAGTGGTGAGGAAAGGAGGAGGGGGGAAGGTGGGGAACCGCGTGGTGGCTGCGTCAGCCTCTGGCGTCCGTTCCTTCCTCGCCTGTCCCGGCAACCGTCACTCCTCTTCCAACCCCACCAGAGCCTTGGGGCCCTGATTGGCCCGGCCCTGATCGCCGGCCAGGCCTAGGGACCCCATCTATGCACGAATATCATGCACCGGGCCTCTAGTAGGTAAAGAAGGAGCATACAGTGGTGGTAAGGCTGGAGCATTTGTAGATTATGCTTATCTAATGTTCTGAAGAATATAATGAAGATTATTATTAGGAAATTTTAATTTTGCTTTTTTTTCTGTGATTTTTCAGACAGATACCAGTGTCAAGGCCATATTTTCAAAAGTGATGGTCATTACAAGTAAGTTACTTCAAATATTATATGTAAAATTTAAGTTTTAGTTGAAACATTTCTGATAATTTCAAGTTTTTCATGGAGTTCCATTTTAGGATATAATAATATAGGAAAAAACTAAAAAGTTTTGGATTGATTTTTTTTTTTTTTTGACAGCTTAGCTTTCCCTTTTTTTCAGATTTTTTATTTACTTTGCCTACTACATGGAAATGTTTTGTTTGTTGGTACATGCAAGAGCTCGATAAAGGATTTACATAAATTTATTTTTGAGAATTAGTTCAATTTATTACATAAACAGATCTCTAAAAGTGAATCTGTTGCTTGTTCTAACACCAAATCTATCTGAGGCTAATTTCATTTTGAGCCAAAATTTATAATGAAGGGTATACCTAATAATTATAAACGAGTTTCTTTGAAAACAATTATTAATTAGCCTTTTTGCTTTCAGTGATTTGAAATAAAACGTTACTTAATTGCATTGACCAGGAAAGACCAAAGGATTATGTAGCATATCCCTGGTTCAGTGCAGGGAGAGAGAATGGCAGTTGTTTTTGCAGGGCATTTGCTTTTTCTTCCAGACCGCTGTGGGTCACAAAGGACAGGGAAATAAACACCTGGAGGCATGCTGAGCTTCCACTGAGTAATAATGAAGAGAGGTTAGATGGATTTCTGAGATGTTAACAAATATTTCAAGATGTGTATGGAAGTAGTGTTAAAACACTCAAGACCTAACTCAGGGGTTTTAGACTAAGTGATAAAAGAGTTTTTGCATAAGTATGGCTTTAAGCCCAAAGTATATTTACATAAATCCATTTTCAATTCTTTTGGATAACTTACAGCAAGTGAATTGTACTATTGCTTTTTTATAACTATCTCCTCAGCAGTTTGGGTGTGGACACTACCCCTAAAGGATATCATCTCCTATATTCTTTCTCTCTTCCTCCCCTTACCTCCATCCATTCCTTTAAACAATTTTAGTATTTCCATAATTCTGTTCTGAGGAATGCTAGTATCCTGCAGGAGTTAATTGTATTGTTAGAAAAGGGGACTCTCTGGTCAAGTACATTTGTGGAATACTGTATTAAAGGTTTTTTGTTCCTTTTGTTCTCCCCCCCCTCCTTTCCTCTCCTGCCTCCCCACTCCCATCTCTCTTTTTGTTTTGTTTGTTAAAATGGTAGGCCTTCCTGTAACCTTTAATAGGATGCTTGTCCATTGTGGAGGAGCTGTAAAGGGACATTTTCTAAAATCATTTGAAAACAATAAAGTAGATATTTTGTGTTATAGAACCATAAAAATGGTTATCAGTGAATTATTTAGGGGGGAAATTTCTTCTTAATACATTCAGTGATCTAGCCAAGAATTAAAATGGAATTTCAGAGTTGTATATGAACTTGAAGACTACATTTACTATACTTACGTTTTAAGATTCAGTTGAATTTCTACTACTTTTATTAATGTCCATTAGAGGCCCGGTGCACGAAATTCGTGCATGGGGGGGGGTTGTCCCTCAGCCCAGCCTGCACCCTCTCCAATCTGGGACTCCTCGAGGGATGTCCAACTGCCCCTTTCGGGACTAAACAGGCAGTCGGACATCCCTCTCACAATCCAGGACTGCTGGCTCCCAACTGCTTGCCTGCCTGCCTTCCTAAATCCCCTAACTGCTTCTGCCTGCCAGCCTGATCACCCCCTAACCCAGTGATGGCGAACCTATGACACGCGTTTCAGCACTGACACGCATAGCCATTTCTGATGACACGCGGCCGCTGAGGCGGCCGCATGCCGAGGATGAAACATTTGCTGCACCTGAGGATGAAACATTTGCAAAATAATGTTTTTTCCTCAAAGTGACACACTACCCGAGTTATGCTCAGTTTTTTGGCAAAGTTTGACACACCAAGCTCAAAAGGTTGCCCATCACTGCCCTAACCACTCCCCTGCCAGCCTGATTGCCCCTAACTTCCCTCCCCTGCAGGCCTGGTCACCCCTAACTACCCTCCCCTGCAGGCCTAGTCCCCTCCCAACGGCTCTCCCCTGCAGGCCTGGATCCCCCCCAACTGCCCTTCCCTGCAGGCCCAGTCGCCCCCAACTTCCCTTCTCTGCCGGCCTGGTCACCCCTAACTGCCCTCCCTTCAGGCTTGATCACCCCCAACTGCCCTCCCTTGCAGGCCTGGTCCCTCCCAACTACCCTCCCCTGCTGGCCTGATTGCCCACTAACTGCCCTCCCTTGCAGGCGTGGTCTCTCCCAACTGCCCTCCCCTGCTGGCCATCTTGTGTCCACATGGGGGTAGCCATCTTGTGTGTTGGAGGGATGGTCAATTTGCATATTACTCTTTTATTAGATAGGCTAGTTCTGTATTATAATTTCTGTTAGAAGTATCCTATCTGGTTCTCTGTAGCAATTATAAGTAGCCAGAAAAAAACGTTCTAGGATCAATATTTTATTAGCTATCATAAGTGTTTTTGATACATGGACACATTAGGAGAATAGTATAAAAATTATTGATTCTACAAAAACTCATTCTTCCTTATACAATAATGGCATGTCTGGCAGTAACACCTGCAACATATTGCTTATCATGTGTTGGTGTCAGATAGCATGTGTGTGCGTATGGATTATCTGGATGGTTTAATAATAAACAATGGAGTACAAGGAAATAATTTCTTCAGGGAAAAACTTACTGATCTCTTGCTGTGAATTACAAGAGAACAATGTATGCAGGAAGCTCAAGGAGATAATAGAATTATTGTTCAGGTTGGCATTTAATGCCCTTAAGTTACAAGGAATTATTTAGAAACTAGTGGCCCTGTGCACAGATTCATGCACATTGAAAGGAAAATAATTAGAAGAAATCTTTTAATTTTGCTATTTGCCCTTTCTCTGTAATGGACACTGGTCACCGTCTGTGGGCCGGTAGGTGGGGCGATCGGGCCCCGCTCACACCTGCCTTGGCCTGGCGTGACCCGCTCCCTGCTCCACCATTCCATCACGGACCCACTTCCCACTCTCATTGGGGCCCATCAGGGCTGGCAGGGCCTCCACTGCTGCCATCATGGCGAGTGGTCGAACTCCCGGTTGAGGTGACAATTTGCATACTTGGCTTTTATTATATAGGATAGCCAGTTCAGTCTTTCCCAGTATAGATGTAAGTTAGGATTATTACTCAGAATCAATTCAATTTGTGACATAAGCTGACTATTAAAAGTGAATCTGTACTTTGGTGTTACTTGCTCAGATGTGAATCTATCTGAAGCTAATTTCATTTTGAGCCAAAATTTTGAGAAATTTCTAAATTCTATATTAATTGAATTTTAGGAAATTTGCCAGATCCTGGTAAGGCTCAGGATTTCATGAAGAAATTCACACAGGTGTTGGAAGATGATGAGAAAATAAGAAAACAGTTGGAAGTACTTGTTAGTCCAACATGTTCCTGCAAACAGGCTGAAGGTTGTGTGGTAAGAAGAAAAATGTAAAAGAGCTAATGTTTCAAGAAACCCCCAAACCTTTTTTTTTGGTCCCCTTTTATAAAATTTATATTCTTCATATAAAATTCAGAAAATGTCACAAATACAACAATATAAATAAACTCTAATTTTCTTATAGAGACCATTGCTGTTTATAGTATGGTGTGTATCCTGAAATAAATGCTTTGTTCATTTTACTTATTTTCATTAATAGTCTTTTACAGTATGATATTTAATAGTAATAGAGCATACCATTAAATATATTTACTGAATGTATTGAACAGTCCTCTGTATTACATATGTAGACTTTTCTCCCAGTTTTTTTTTTTTCCAAATGTTTTTCTTTTTTTTTTTTTTTTTAAATATATTTTATTGATTTTTTACAGAGAGGAAGAGAGAGGGATAGAGAGTTAGAAACATCGATGAGAGAGAAACATCGATCAGCTGCCTCCTGCACACCCCCTACTGGGGATGTGCCCGCAACCAAGGTACATGCCCTTGACCGGAATCGAACCTGGGACCCTTGAGTCCGAAGGCCGACGCTCTATCCACTGAGCCAAACCGGTTTCGGCTTCTCCCAGTTTTTGATTAAAGAACAATTTAATTCAGATCTTTATGGCTAAATAATTTTACATAGTCCTCATTATTTCCTTAGGATAAATTCTGTATTGGTCAGTTTTGTTGTTAGAAGTAAGCAAAACTTAAAAACTTAGTTATTTTGATAGGATTTGTAATTCTTGGCTGCTAGTCATCTGACTATTTTTTCTCCTGTGTATTAGCCATTTATAGTTCTTTTATACATTTTTCTTTTGTGTTTTTAATCTTTGCCTATTTATCTAGAATATTTGTCTTTATCTTATTGATTTGTTATTCATGGCATTTTGTGTTAATTGAGCCACAAATAATTTTCTGTCAGTTGTAGTTTGTCCTTTCATTTTATGCTGTCCCTTACATACTATAGCTTTATTTTTTTAATTTAAATTTTATTTTTCAATTACAGTTTACATTTTGCGTTATTTTGTATTATTTTAATGTATATAGCATAGCCATAATTTTTTTATCTAGCTGAGTGTATCAGCAGTCTCCTCAAGAATTTTTCCTTTCGAGCACTGCTTGTGAAATCTCATTCTATTACAAGTCAATGAAAATATTTTATGTCAGTTTTTTAAAATCTGTTGCCCATGTTTCTTTCAAGAGGCTTTTAAAAAAGATAATTCTTGGCTCCATCCCAGATTGACTAAATGGGAATCTCCACAATGAGGCTTAGGAATCTGTAGCTCCACAAGCTCCCCTGATGATTGTGTTTGCTAAAGTTTGTATGTCTACTGACACTGGTTTTATTCTTTTGTATTTGTTTTCATCCTATTAGAATATTTTTGCTGTAAGGTATGAGATAAGGGTCTAACTCTGTTTTTATTCTAAATGTCTGTTCAGTTATTTCAATATAATATACTGAATAATCTTTTTCTACTTGAAATGCTACCTTTCTCATATGCTAAATTCTTAATTTAGTCTTTTATTGGACTTATTCAGTTTCTTTTTATTTAATTTTTCTAGTACCAGTAATACATGGTTTTAATTATGGTAGGTGCTTAACATTTTAATGTAATCATTTAAACATACCTTTGTAACATTTTTAACAAATCTACATTACAGCGTGAAATAACTAAGAAGTTGGGCAATCCCAAACAGCCTACAAATCCTTTTCTGGAAATGATCAAGTTTCTTTTGGAGAGGATAGCACCTGTGCACATAGATACTGAATCTATCAGGTATTTGTATATAAAAATATTACATTTTTATTTCTGTACATTCATTCATGCTTTAGTAGTAAGTCACTGATGATTACCTGCTATACCAAGACACTCATCTGTATAGAGGTATATATATACATAATGGCTTTATAGTCATCTGTATATACCTGTGTGTATATATATCTATTCATATATTTATGTATACATGGTCATTTGTACATATTTAGTTTTTATTTATTTTAATTTTAAATATTGCTTTAATTTGTGTGAGAAATTACCAATCCAAGCTTAGTTTTTATCTGTTTCTAGTGTACCAGAAGTTCCTATTTTTTGTTAGCTTGCATAGATTAGGTAATACAATAAATTGCTTTAATTTGTGTGATGAATTATTAATCCAAGCCTAGTTTTTATCTGTTATCAGTGTACCATGAATTCCTATTTTTTGTTAGCTTGCATAGATTAGGTAATATGAACAAGTATACCTTCAGGAAAAGAAAACTAGGTGAGCATATTATAAAGAAACATATGATACATTTTCACAGATATTTGAGAACTGGAGATGTTAATTTTAAACCAACCCTCTTATAAATTTCAGCTTTGATGTCACTGTGATCTTGGAAAATACTTCCTTTTTATGTCTTTAATTCCCTTTTGTAAAATATGAGAAGAGCTTTTTTAAAAAACTGTTCCTAAAATGAAATGTTTCAACTAGCTAAAAAATAAGCTAATTATAATGTATGTATAGCATACTGCTTTATTAGTCATCAGTAATATCTTTCAGAACTATATTAGAATCTAAAAGAAATCATACTAATGGTATAACCTATACCCCTTTGGGGACTTCTTGTTGGGGGTGAAGGGGACAGGGTGTAACTTCGCCCATGCTCTCCCCTGCCCCCCACAAAGTAGGGAGGTCCTACTTTGGATATCCATTAGTTACTTTGAACTCCTATTGTATCAATTTTCATTTGAAGAAGGGGTTCTGTGGTTTGAAAAAGAAAACAAAACACTAGAACCTTCTTCATTAGTGTGAAAAACAATCTGAATCAGACTGAATTGCATTAGTTAAATAATTTTGTGCCTTCTGTATTCAAAGCAATTCCAGTTAGGTATTGGCAAAGCATACTATCTGCTTTTCATCGGCCTTCTGTCTAGTAATCTAATAAAGAATTTTAATCAGGAGATTATGTTATAGATCCATAAAATTAGTGCAAATAATGTCAGATGATTAAAAGAGGATTTCTCTAAGGGGGTAGTATTTGACCAAAGAGGAAGAATGGTTAAGATTTTTTTTTCTACAGAGATGGGAAATGAAATATTCTAAGCATTGAGATTAATATAAGCCATGCTAACTGGATTGGAAAAAACTAGGCTATTTAGAAAATGATTACCATCTATGTAAACTACAGTTTAGAGAAGTATTAAAGGGCTTTGAGATGATGACTGGGATTAGACTGTGGAAAGCACTTAAAATCCACCTTTAAAGCTCTTACTTTTCTCTTTGTTCTGTTGAGAACCATGGATTGTTGATAGATAGGAGGACGGGAGAAGAGATAGACTGCTAAAGCATTGTTACACTTGTCTGTGGATGGTGGAAGTGGGATGGAAAGGAAGAATCATATTTGAGAAAGATTTGAAAAGAACAACCTAAAAAATGGGTCATCAATAAAGATGAGGAAGAGTCAGAGGTATAGGATTCAGGTCCAAATGATGAAGAGAATAGTAATATCTTTAAAAAAAAAAAAATGGAAAGGGAACTGGTTTTCAAGGAGGTGTGAGGAAGGTTGTGCTTCTTATTTGGATGTGGCAAACAATTTTTGTAAAAAAAACTAAGGTAAATTGAGTCTAATGTGAAAATGACTGGATTACTTCTCTGAACAAGGGATTTTTTAGAAAGAAAAGGATCCAAAGATCATGGACTGAATCTTGTGGTTTTATAACAGTAGAAAAATTAGAGAAATGTAAGAAAATTAGGTTATTGCAACAGCTTTCAACCCTTTCATCCAATGGCACACATAAACTAATTACTAAAATTCTGTGACACACCAAAAAATATAGTTTTTGCCAATCTAACACTCAAAAAAATAGGTATAATTTTGATTCATTCACATGGGATGGCTATTGTGTTGGCTATTGTCATTTTTTTTTTATTTGACAGTCTAAAGGAAAAGAGGTCAGTGTCCCTGACTAATTAGTCAGGTATTGCGTATTTAAAAACGTATTATGGCACACCTGTTGAAAATCTCTGAGGCATTGCAATATGTTGAAAATTAAGATGGAGGAAGTTTTTAGAAATAATGTATACCACAAATAGTGAGAAAGACAAAAATAGATCTTTAGCTTTAGCAATCAGTAGCCCATAGTTAAAATATAAATAAGAATAACAGTGAGTGCTTGTAATGTGCCTGGGATCATTCTGAATGTCTTACATGTTTTACCTCATTTACTTCTTAACTTATAAGACAAGAAATATTATTATTCTCATTTTACAGATAAGGAACAGTGAGTTAAACAGATGTTGAATAACTTTCCCATTGCTTGGAAGTGGTGAATGGCATTTAAATCCAGGAAGTCTGGCTCCAGAGCCCTCTTGGTTAACCACTCCATTATAAATAGGCTTCCAAAAAGCTTCCACCTTTAGTCCCCACCAATACTCAGTGAGTGTCCAGTTCACCTAACTCTTCCAAATGGTGGCTATTAACCTTTCAGTCTGCCATTTTATAAGTATTATATAAGTGCTCTTTTATAATAAAATATATTACTAATAAAGTTGTACATCTCTGCTTTACATTTGCACTTTTTATTTTTCTATGAGGAACTTAGAAGAATTGTCTTTTTTTCTTATTATAAGAATGCTTTATAAAATAAGGCTATTAACTCAGTTCGATTGACATTAAAATTTGACATTAATAACATTAAATTATATAATTAAATTTATCAGTTGTCTTTATATTTCTTTCTGCCTTTGGTATTATATTAAGTGGTTATGTTTTTGACAATAAATCTTTAATTACTCTATAATTTATTTTAATATAGGGTGGAAGTAGAGAGTCATCCTTTTAAGCATATAACTACTTGTATTAACTCTATTTATTAAAAAAATGTATTCCTCCCCATTTGATTTTAAATGTTTCATTATTATAGCATAAATTGCTATATGATTTGGACTCTTCTACATTTCACTTTAGTGTATTTGTGTTTTGAGGCTTTTATGATGCATTTTTATCTCATTGACACAGTTCTTTCATTCCTCCCCCTTAAAATTTATTGGTTATTCCCAAATAATAATTTTTTTCAGAAGAGCCATGAAATGGGTTTGTTGAATCTTATCCCACGTCAGGTTATGTTCCCCTGAGATATTTATGGATTTAGTGAAAAATGTCACTTGTATAATATTGTGTTTCCATCTTAGGAAAATACTTGCTTTCATTTACAGTCAAACTTCTTTCTGAAATGTCTCCCTTCTCCAACAATTTTTGTTCTTCACCAAGTTCACAAAAAAAATGTCTTTGTTGTCTAACCAAACTTCAGTTTTCAACCTGACAACCCTTTCAAGCTGATACCTCAGCATGACAAAAAGTGTCTCTCAGACAACAAAGGAGAGAATACTTTTTGTTTCTGGGGAAGTCAACTATTAGCACAATTTAAAAACATAAAGTGGCCATCAAGAGTGCTAATGTTACTAAAGAAGTAAAAGAAGCAATGATCACAGACTATTGAAGAGGTAGAAAAACTGTTGTTGATTTGGATAAACAAAAAGCAGTTAGCCCGTGACAGCATTTTGGAGGCAGTGATATGAAAAAGCAAACATGCTGTAGGTTGATCTGAAAGACAACCTGGAACAAGTATAGAAGTGATTTCTTTAAGGCTAGTAGGGGGTGGTTTGGTAAATTTAAGAAAATAAGTGTTTCCTTATAGATTAAACAGTACATTAGACATGTATTGTCAGTAAGAAAAGTTAAAACTAAGGAATCATTGGGGGGGGGGGGTCTTGAAAGGATTAATTCAATTTACATTATTTCTAATTTAGAACAAATTATTTCTGGAACGGCCTTCAGAAACTAATTAAGTTTCTGTATTTGAATCTGTATGCTATCTTTATATATAATTTTAGAGTTTATATACAGATTCTATGCAATTAAACCATTTTATTCCTACTCATCCTAATATATAAAACCCCAGGGTCCGTAACGACCGACCGAAGGCTTGACCAAACACCAGAAGTCATTCCTGCAGTCAGTGCTGGGTTACTGTGACGACCCAGCACTGACTGCCACTGCTGCAGGTGTGGCGAACCAGCACTGACTGCCGATGGGGCTACGGATCAGGCCCAGAGAGAGGCCTGAAGAGAGAGGCAGGGTCTTATCCGCAGCCTCCATGGCAGCTGTTGATCAGCCGTTGCCTCTCTCTTTCTCTCCGGGCTTTGCCATCAGCTGCGCCTCTGTTTCTCTCTGGACCTCTGCTGGGGCTGCTGATCAGTCCCGCCTCTCTGATCAGGCCCTGAGATAGGCCCAGACACGCTGACTGGCATAGAAATTGACCAATCAGAACCAAATCTGGGTGAACTGTGAGGAGCCAATGGCTGCCTAGGAGGCAGAGCTTTTGATGCTGAGTGGTATAGAAACCGACCAATCAGAACCAAATTGGCCTGCATGAGAGGGCAGTTGGGGGTGAGATCAGGCCAGCAGAGGAGGGCAGTTAGGGGTAATTAGGCAGGCAGAGGCAGTTAGGGGTGATCAGGCCGACAGGGGAGGGCAATTGGGGGCGAGATCAGGCCGGCAGGCGAGGGCAGTTAGGGGTGATCAGGCAGGCAGAGGCAGTTAGGGGCAATCAGGCAGGCAGGCAGGTGAGCAGTTAGGAGCCAGCAGTCCCAGGTTGCGAGTTGGACATCCCCCAAGGGGTCCTCGATTGGAGAGGGTGCAGGCTGGGCTGAGGGAACCTCCTCTCCGTGCACAAATTTCATGCACTGGGCCACTAGTCCTAATATATAAAAACCCTGGGTCCATAATGACCGAAGTTTCGACCAGATGCCAGCCAAGGGAGCTGAGGGAGCTGGAGCTGTGGGCCCCTGGCTGCCCTCGGCAGCGGCTGGGAGGTGGGAGCTGTGGGCCCAAACAACCAAAGGACCGATTTGGCTCTCACGGGTGGGGCTGCAGAGTCTGAGGAACCTCATGGTGAAGTGGAGGAGAGTCCAGGGGCGGTGAGGTGGAGGAGAGTCGCAGGGTGGTGGAGGCAGATGGGCGGGGTGGTGGAGGCGAGGTGGAGGTGAGGTGGAGGCGCGGGCCAGGGCAGGGGCGGCAGAGGCAAGGCAGAGGAGCGGGGTGGGGGCTATTAGCGTGGAGCTTCGAGGGGGTGCTGAGGCGGAGGAGTGTCGCGGGTCATGGCAGCGAGTGTGGAGCTTCACGAGGCAGGGGCTGTTAGCATGGAGCATCCTGGGGCGGCGGAGGCAGAAGAATGTCGCGGGGCATGGGAAGCAGAGGCTGAGGAGCCTAGTGGGGCGGGGGCTGTTAGTGTGGAGGTTCACAAGGCAGGGCCCACGGAGATGGAGGAGTGACGCTGGGCAGCAGACATGGCCCTGATTGCAGCTAGGCCTAGGGAACCCGCACGATTTAATTGTGTGCAGGGCTACTAGTCTATATATATAAAAGCCTTAGCAACCAAATGAACAGTCGACCAGTCAACCAGTCGCTGTACGTGCACTGACCACCAGGGGGAAGACACAATGCAGGAGCTGTCCCCTGGTAGTCAGTGCGCACCCACAGCCAACCTCCCATGGCCCCTTCCCCCGCTGGCCGGCCAACCTCCCATATCCCCTATTGATCCTGATTGCTGGCCAGGCCGAGGGACCCCACGCGTGCACGAATTCGTGCACTGGGACTCTAGTTTTATGTATTTTATTTGCCCTTGTGAATAGATTTTTTTTTCTATATCTTTTTAGGTGACTTTGACTAATATAGAAAACACTGTTGATTAGGGAATGTTTTGTTGGTGTCATCTCACTGACTTTTAGTATTTTTTTCAATCTTTTAGTTGATTCTCTTGTTTTCCAGGTCTATGGTTTTACTCAGATTTTTTTATATGTCTGGCTCTCGTTTTTCGGGTTAGCTCAATTGTACCTCTTCAGAAATTCCTTTTGGTGAAATAACTTCACTTCTGGTCTTGGCCTTTTTTTTTTCTAGTCCTTATTTTCTCTTGATTATCATTTTATGTATTTGTTTATTTTTGGCCTTCCCTCACTAGACTGAAAGCATGCAAGTAGTCATGGAAGAAAATAACGAATTTAATTTTGGATCTGTGATATTTTTCATTCCTATGGTACATCTAGGTAAAAATCCTTGGGGCTTCTGAAAATATGGGAACATGATTCAGCCTGAAGATTTTAATTAGGAATAGTTGGAGATATGACAATTGATTGATCAGAGAAAATGGTCAGAAAAGGAGAGAAAACATCCTCAAAGATACCAATTTTTAAAGGGATGGTAAATTTAAAAGGATCCTATAACAGACACAAATAAATTTCACTTCTAGCTTGTCCTTAAATTTTCAGTACCTAATATTTTTGTAGAAACCATGATCTAGTAAACATTAGTGAACATTAATTGAATTTTTTTGTATTTTGATAATATTATATCTCTGATGTTTATTTTATGTTAATACCTATCAGTGTGACTAATTGTTTTACATAATTGATATGCATTTATGAAATGATTATTTTAACAATAACTTAAGCTTGTTTTTAGAAGAAAATTTTAAAAGTCTGTGTTTCCTTTTTGATCTATTCTAATGTTCTAGTGAGGCTTTATTGTATATCTTGTTACCTCTGTATTTTTACACCTTTCAATAGCAGGTTTGTGTATGTCTGTCTCTTACAGCAGTATCTAACATACAGTAATACTTAATAAATGGTTTGAAAGTGTTTAATGTTGTCATTTGTACATTATCTCAGTATAGATTGTTCTATTTACTGGAGCAATAGTGAATTTTAGATAATTAGAAGGAGAGTTACCATTCATGTGTCTGGGCATAGGCCTTCCATGGAAAATATAAGAATAAGAATATAGATAGCCTTAATAAATAGCAAATCAAATAATATTTTTACTCATTTGAATGGACAAAAGCAAATACTGTTTGAAAACAAGCATCTCAAAATATTATAGTTTTTGTTTTGCAGTAATGTATGGGAAACAAATTTGTATATGGTTGGAATGTAGGCTATGTAGAAAATATTTAGGATTATTTTCCTTAGACATTGCTAATAAAGTACAGTTAATAATTTTACTTATTTATTTATTTGCTTATTTATTTTGGTCATACTTTAGTGCTCTTATTAAGCAAGTGAACAAATCAATAGATGGGACAGCAGATGATGAAGATGAGGGTGTTCCAACTGATCAAGCCATCAGGGCAGGTCTTGAACTGCTTAAGGTAAATTGCTTAGGTGTTTAAATTACTTAACTGTTAAATATATAATTATATTTTTTATTCTTGAGATTTGCTTCTTACATTTATAGAATCTAAAGTAAAATTTTATCAATCACTTTAGGTAATTTAGAAATTGTGTATTCTAATATATGAGCTACATATTTTTTGTTTTCAATTGTATATGGTAGCCTAGAATTAATTGTATTAAAATGGTGGACTATAATTTAAAGGTTTCATTAGAGAGTAAAGCCTCTATCCCAGAAGGAGACAGTTTTTCCTAAATCTTCATTTTATCTTTTATTTTGTTAGCAAATGTACTACTCATTACAAAAATATACTCATTACAGAAATAATGGTGTTGACAACTTAGAAAATACAAAATTATAAAGAACAAAAACATAAGCCTATCAAACAAAGTTTTTTTTATTCCTTTTAATCTTTGAAAATGCACATTTTTATATAGTTGAGATTGACAATATACAATTTTATATTTTGGTTTTCATTAAATTAGCAATTTTTTAAGACTTTTGTTTTTATTTTGTTTTTTAATATATTTTTATTGATTTCAGAGAGAAAGGAAGAGGGAGAGAATGATAGAAATATCAATGATGAAAGAGAGTCATTGATTGGCTGCCTCCTGCCAGCCCCCTACTGGGGATCCAGCCAGCAACTCCGCATATGCCCTTGATAGGGATCAGGCCACAGGCTGATGCTCTGTCCACTGAGCCAAACCGGCTAGGGCAAGACTGTTTTTAAGAGTGTCAAAAAACATCTGATTTTTGGCTCTCATTTAGTAGATTTACACTTTGGGAAAGTTAAAATTTGCCTCCGCTTCCTCGTCTATAATGCTTGGTGATAATAATAGTATTGATCTTACAGAGGACTAAATTAAGTCATGTATCTAAATTTTTTAGTGCAGCGTCTGCTTCATAGTAAAAACAATAAACATTTTTTGAAATGGTGATTGGTCCACTTTTGGAGTGTAATAGTGCTTTTAACTATTTCCCTATTGCTAGATATTTTTTATTTTATTCCTGTTATCACTACTAAAATAAATACATCTAACATCTCTTATGTGTTGTTTTGTTTGTTTGTTTGTTTGTTTAATTGTTTTTAAAGCTAGAAGAGCATTACTAGTTCAAAGAGAATGACCATTTTCAAAATTCATAGTTTGATAGGTGGGTAGGTAGATAGGTGCTCAAATTTTTTTACAGAGAAATCGTGCCCAATTTCTTCAAACACAATAACAGTGTATGAAGGTGCATATCTCCTGTCTTCACAAACATGGAATAGTAAAAATTTTTAAGAAATTTCCTAATCTGATAAGAAAAAAATAACTTTAATTTGCATAATTATTTCTAGTGAGGTACACCTTTTATATGTTAATCATTAGTGTTTTTCCCTATTGTGAATTCATTATTTTTACCCTCTGTTCATTTTCTATTGACATTTCATAATCTTTTGATTTTTGGCTTTTTTTTTTTCTTCTAGCTGATTTAAATGAGTTTTTTTTATTTCTTTTGCTGTTTCATAGGACATATTTGATGTCTATAGAATATACATATATTCTATTTAATGTATTCTATTTAAGTATAAAGTAAGTTATAAAGTATATTAGTAAAATGAATGCCAGTGAAAAGTAAATAGAATGCTAATTTAAACAGAGTGTCAATAATACTATTGGAATTTTGTGAGTTTTTTCCCCTCACTCACATTTCCTAGGTATAATTGTCCTCAATTTTGGGTTTATTATTCTCTTTTTTATATAGTTTTACTATCCCTATTTATGTATGCGTCTCCAAATAACGTTATTTTGTTTGTTTCTGAATCTTATAAATAAATACGGCATTATGTATAATATATTTTTCTACTACTTGTTTGTTTTTTCAGTCCACATTTGATTCCAATTAAGCTTAAAAAAAATCTCATGATTTTAAGAGAATTTTATTTGTTTTTGTTGTTTAAATCTGAAATATAACCTATCTGAAATTTATTTTGAAGCTGTATATTTTGGAGGATGGTCTAATTTGATTTTCTTCCAGTATTACCAGGACTACTTATTAAAAAATTCCATCCTTGCCGAAACCGGTTTGGCTCAGTGGATAGAGCGTCGGTCTGCGGACTGAAAGGTCCCAGGTTCGATTCCGGTCAAGGGCATGTACATTGGTTGCGGGCACATCCCCGGTAGGGGGTGTGCAAGAGGCAGCTGGTCGATGTTTCTCTCTCATCGATGTTTCTAGCTCTCTGTCCCTCTCCTTTCCTCTCTGTAAAAAGTCAATAAAATATATTTAAAAATAAAAATAAAAAATAAAAAATTCCATCCTTTCTCATTTATGTTTTGTTGCCTTTTCTATAACGTATTACATTCTATATAATCTAAATTCTTACATATGCTAGGGTCTATTTATTGCTTTTCTTTTTCTATTTCTTCTGTTGTTAATACCATGTTGACTGATTATTGTAACCGTTTATTACCTGGTGTTTTACTTCCCTAGGTTACTTTATTTCTCAAAAATGTTACTAGCTAGTCTCTTTTAATAACTTTTATTTAGAGAAATAGAAATATTTTGTTAAATTTTCTTTTTGTGCCCTTCTACTTTTATTCCCCTTTAAAAATCAAATTAAATTAAACAAACATTAACTGAAACTCAAATTACTTTAAGTAGAATTATATTAGCATATAATTTAATTTGGAAAGAAATGAGTTTTTTAGATCATTCAAATTTTTTTTTACACAGGAACATTTCTGTTATATATTTGAGCATGTTTCAAATTTTGTTTATAGTGCTCTCATTTACTTGTTAGTGGAATTAGTCTTGTATTTGATCAGTATTTTTAATACATAATATTTTGGATTTATATTGTGGAGATGAAAAGTGTTTACAAATCATTTTTATGACTCGTTGTTTAGGTACTCTCATTTACACATCCCATCTCGTTTCATTCTGCTGAAACATTTGAGTCTCTCCTGGCTTGTCTGAAAATGGATGATGAAAAAGTAGCAGAAGCTGCACTCCAAATTTTCAAAAACACAGGCAGCAAAATTGAAGAGGATTTCCCACACATTAGATCGTGAGTCGAGTTTATTCTGATAAATGTTCTGGAAAATAGAAAAATAATTTACTGTTCCTTGGATTATGTAATATTTGGAATCTTTTATGCTTTAAGGAAATAATTTCTAGATTATTTTAAGTCTGTGCTCTTTGGTTTAGATTCTCATTTTCTGGGAGAACTCATTGGTATTTTATTTTTTTATTTATATCTTTATTTTTAATCCTCACCCAAGGGTATTTTTTCCATTGATTTTTAGAGAGAGTGGAAGGGAGAGGGAGAGACCGGGAAAAACACCAATGTGAGAGAGACACATAGATTGGGTGCCTCTCTCATGTCCCAGACCATGGCCAGGAGCCTGCAACCGAGGTACATGCCCTTGATTGGAATTGAACCCAGAACCCTTCGGTCTGCAGGCTGACGCTCTATCCACTGAGCCAAACCGGCTAGGGCCATATTGGTATTTTAGAAGATTCATGAAAATGTGCCCGAACCTGTAATTTCTTTCTGAAGCATTAATTTTGCTTAAAAATTTTATTGACAACAATTTTATAGTGAAGTAGTCCCTTATTATAGTGTGGCATAGAATAAACATATTACTTGAATTTAAAGTCTGGTGGGAATTTCAGTAGGACTTGCCATTGTATTCTCCACTTTGTTTTGTGATTTAGAATATTGGATCGAAATTTTCAGAAGCAGTGCTGTATTTGACATAGGGAAGCAGGGAAGCATGGAATAATCATTTTCACAGCAGTATGTGTGTGTCCGTATTTCTAAGAACTGTAAATTGCACTGTTACTCTATGGATCTCTAATAGTGGTTCTATAATAGCTCAAAAGAGTAAGTCTGTATTCTTTATGGACCTCTGCTTACTTTATATGGATACCTGCCTACTTCATATGTATCTCTCCTCGCTGTTCCTCGAGAGTATATCGTATCTGATAGTTGGTCCTAATATCGTCATAGTCATTGATGGTTGGTTTTGCCTCTACCTCATTACTTCTGGCTTAGTCACTGTCTAATTAGTTGTGGTTGGGGTAGCATGCTTCTTCATGTTGAATAATTGCATAAGCCCTTTTCTTCAGAAAGTGACTGTGGACTGTCTCAGGTAAATTTTCTTTTATTTCTTTCTGTTTATGTGAACTTAATTTTAGAAACTATTGGTAAATAAGACAAAGGCATTAAGTAAATGATCATTGAAACATGCCAGAATGTTGTAACAGTATTCTCCTTGGCAAGAGTAAGAAATTTTATGGTTTAGGGCTGACTTTGTAATTAATGGAGCTTGGAACATGAATTTCCACTTGGAATGGTGTTTCACTCTTTTATCCAGATCAGAGATCAAAGTAGTGAGACAGATATGTGCATGCACATGTACACACACACACACACACACACACACACACACACACACTATAAACTATGTATAACTCTATACCATTTATGGAATGCCCACTTATTGTACTACCTCATTTAGACCTTGTAACACTTCATTAAAGTATAGGAATTTCAAATGAGGAATCTAACGGTTCTAGGTTATTTAGCTAGCAAGTATCAGAGAGAAGATTTGCATTTCAGCCTGTTTATCTGTAATGCCTATGGTAACATGTCTGTTATGGCACATTTCCTTTCTTAATCAGAGCTTTGAACACATTTTAGTTTGATTTATTTACCGGTGGGGGTTTTGTTGTTACTGTTTAAATATATTTTTATTGATTTCAGAGAGAGGAAGGGAGAGGGGGAGAGAGAGAGAGAAAAACATCAATGATGAGAGAATCTTTGATTGGCTGCCTCCTGCATGCCCCCTAAGGGGATCGAGCCTGCAACCCAGGAATGTGCCCTGACAGGGAGGTGGACTGAGACCTCCTTGGGCTGAGCTATTTACTGGTGTTTTTTGTTTTGTGTGTGTGTGCTTTTTAAAATATATTTTTTATTGATTTCAGAGGGGAAGGAAGAGGGAGAGAGAAATAGAAACATCAATGATGAGTGATAATCATGATCGGCTGCCTCCTGCACACCCCACACTGGGGATTGAACCCACAACCCTGGCATGCCCTTACTGTGAATCGAATCGTGTCCTCCTGGTTCATAGGTTGACGCTCAACCACTGAGCCACACCAGCCAGGCTACTGGTGGTTTTTATGTTCATTATAGATTATCTTTCCTAGTACCTTTTATATTAAAAAATTGTAGGAGAACTACAAAATCAAGATTGAAAGGTGGACATTTTAGAACATGTAAGGGTATTTTAAAACATGCTGCTATAATGTGGAACTGCTGGTATACCTCTAGTTATCTGGCTTATTAGTGGAGTATATTTCAGATGTCTCTCATGAGGAGAATTCACTGATACAGAAGACCTGTTGTTTACATACAGTGTTCTTAATGAAGTAACTCATAGTATCTGTCTTCCAGGAGATAAAATATGTATGCATATTTTAAATTATTAAATTGGGTAGGTTGATTTTGAGGAAAAATTATTAAATCATTTTTCCTTGAATTTACTAAAATAATTTAAAAGAACCAACTGAAAAATATATCTAAGTAGAAGTTACAACAAAGATACCTTGTGCTAGGTAAGCCTAGAATCAGGTATAAAAAGAAATGTATATTAAGTGTTCTGTCCTTTGCTAGTTTAGAGAGAGGAGATTGAGGTGTATGGGCAGTCTGAAATAAAAAAGTAGAACCTAGCTTTAGCTAGTACTGGAACAAAAGGAGAGCCATACTCATGTGGTCATACTATTTTTCTTTGGGCTGACCTATTTTCTTTCCATTAAAGGAAGAGTAAAGATTAGATTAGAATCATGAGTTAAACTTATTACCAACTTTGCAGGAACAGAAAAAAGTATGTGCTGACTCATTGAACAAAAACGAGATGAGTTATGGGTTTCATTCTAACTCATCCCAAGGCAGGCATATGTGCCAAAACTAGGAGTCACCTGATAACATAGCCATATAGTCCAAGTGGAGCTAGCTGGTTCTTATCACTGGAAGAGTTTCAGTAGTCTTGGAGAGAAATTACCCAGAGATAGGGTGTTGCTACCTTTAGTCCCAACTCCCTCCTTCATGCTACTTAGTCACAGTTGGGAACTTTGATGTTAGTTTTTTAAGAGAAATGTCCAATGTTCAGTCATCAGGGAGACACTATCTGCATTTTTGCTTAAATGGCAGAGCGAGAGAGAATTTCTCTTATTTAAACATGAATTAACAGAATACAAATAAATTAAACATGAAACTTACACAAATATTTTAACATTCAAAAATAGCTGATAAGAACTTTTTGGAAGAATTCGTTTTTCCAGGAAAAAAATAAAATTTTAGGCAATTGTTCTAAATTGCCAAGAAAGTTAAACAGCAAATGACTTCTGGGGAAGGGGGGGAGAGAATAAAAATAAGATAATATATAAAAAGGGAGGTGGTAGAACTAAAGGTAAAGAAGAGCAGAAACATTTTCTTAAAGAATATAATTTATTACAAGCAGCAAGGGGTAGAGTAAACAATATAGAAAATGTAACCAGGAAGCTATAGATTGACCTTGAAGAAATTGCATAGAATGTGGAGATAGTAAGCAAAGAAATGAAGGCAGTTAAAGAGAATGAATAGCAGATAGTGAAAAGCTAGAATTGGTTTCCATGGAGAAGAAAGCAGAATAATGTGAAGTATAAAATATTCACACACAGAAAGTAAACTTGTTTAAAATGAATGAAAAAAATTAATCTGGAGATGAAGAAAAGCTCATATTCTAGGAAAATATCTGGATAGAATTGAAGAAACCTTTAGGAATTACAGAAGTGATTTCACAAACATCAAGGGAAGGAAAAAAAAAAAGGTCATACATAATGAAAAAGTAATGAGGCTGACATTTCTTTTGAAGCACGTAAGATTTTCAAAGTCAATGATTCAACAGCTATTGAGTTTTGGTGTACAAAAAGAATGTAACTAAAGAATTTCCTCACTAGCCAAGTTGTATTTAAGAACAAATGAAGGATATCCTTTAGGATACAAGGTTTCAGAAAACATTTTGCCTTTTTTTTTTTTTTTTTTTTATTGTGAGGTTTACTAAGTTGTATTCTTTTCCCCTTTGCATTGAGTTTTGCTTATGCCCCTAAACGCACCTTATGTTTTCTTCTTGTTTGCATATCTCTGATATGTCTTTTCTCATCATTTTACTCCCAGTATGTAAGTTTTAAATATGGCTATATCAATGTTTTAGATATTTGAAAACTTGAATTTTTAAAAGGATGATATAAATTAAAATTGGCTCAAGAAGAGGGAAGAAAAACATAATAGGATATCATTATAAAAAGAAATTAGTAAATTTGCTCCCTAATAAAAGTTTTGTTAAAGAATTTTTTTTCAAATTTGTAAGCAACCAGGAATTCTAATTCACTTTTAATTATTCAGAGCATGGTGGGGTTGGGGAGAGGGAGAGAAAACATTCAGATTACTTCTTTTAAAGCCAAGATAACTAGCAGGAATGCAAAATACCTCCCAAAAGAAAACTAAGACAGATCTTACAAATATTGATCCTAAAATTGTAAGTTAAATACTAGCAAAAAGAGAGTTTACTACAGTAAAACAAGAATATACTATGGACAAATGTGGTTTATTTAAGAATACAAGGGTGTTGATATTAGTAAGCCTAATTAATATTCATGTTACAATTCATTATATAAGTGAGTAAAAAGGAAAAGGCACATAATAGATCACTTTGATAGACAATGAAAAGGCTCAGATTAAAAGAAAATCAGTCTGTAAAATTAAACCCAATAGGTTTAAATGCTGCATTACAAAATAAGCAGGAGGCACCATCATAGAGTAAAACACTAGAAGCATTCCAGGTAAAGTCAGGAAGCAGATGAAAAAATACACTATCACTGCCATGATTTAACATTGTTTTGGATGCACTAGCCAATATAATTAAATAAGAAAAGAAAATAAGTTGAAGTGTTGGAAAGGAGAAAGCAAAGTTACCATATTTTTGGGGAAATCCAAGAGAATCAACTGAAAAACTACTAATAACAAGATAGCCAAAGTAAGTATGTAAAAACCAAGCTTTCCTTACATATCACTAATAATCATTGTAGGAGTAAAAATGAGAAGACCTGGAAGTAAGGTATACAAGAAATTTGCATCCCTATAATAGTGGGTAGAGCAGTATAATTCTTGACAGGAAAATTCATCAGGAAAAGTTAGATCACCCAATAAGTAACGGGCACACTGTTTTGAAAAGAAAAATTAATGTAGACTGCTTGCCTTATTTTACATATATTCCAGATGATCAAAGATAAATTATTTATCTAAGATTTAAATATATAAAATGAATTAATAAAAATATTAGCAACCAGTACATTTTAGTAATTTCCTTTTTTTTGTGGGGGCGGAGAAACATTAATGCTAAGTCATAAAGGAACTATTGATGGATTAGATTTTCAAAAATCCATTTGTTGAAAAAATATGGAGCCTTCACTGTATAAGCCACTGAGGATGTTGAAATGAACAGGACGGGTTAAGTCTCTGCCTTCATATTTTAGTGAGGGAGAATACTATTTAGACAAAAGCAAACCTCATGGAATAAGTTAAAAACATGTATCGACAATAGTTTTCCACATTAACACTTGTTTTGATATAGAAAAGGGTAATATCTATACTGTATAAAGACTTAAAGGAATAAACAAGTCTCACCAATAGAATACTAGCAAAGGGAATTCACAAATAGGAAATCCTTCCAGTCCCCCAAACCAAGAAAAGACATTTATGTCTGCTAATAGTAATGGAGGGAAATACAAATAATACCATAAACTACTATAACCAGTATTAGCTAGCATTCTAGTGAGGCTCTCTTGGTTGGAATATATATTGAAGCAGCTTTTCTGGTTTGTTAATATACTAGAGGCCCGGTGCACAAAATTCATGCCCTGGAGGGGGGTGTCCCTCAGCCCAGCTTGCCCCCTCTCACAGTCCGGGAGCCCTCAGGGGATGTCCTACTGATAGCTTAGGCCCACTCTCCATGGAGAATGTTAAACATGGAGAGCGGGCCTAAGCCACAGTCTGGCCACGGAGGCTCAGAGCAGGTGCCCCAGGTGTGTGTGTGTGTGTGTGTGTGTGTGTGTGTGTGTGTGTGTGTCTGCTGGGCGCCTGCCCCCAGCTGTGCCACGGAGGCTTGGAGCAGGCTCCCCAGGTGTGTGTGTGTGTCTGCTGGGGCATGCCCCCAGCCGTGCCGCAGAGGCTCAGAGCAGGGGACCCTGCGTGTTGTTCTCTCAGGCTCTAGCCGCGCCCGGCCCCTCCTCCTGTCCGGTCGTCCCATTATGGCATCCCGGCCTAATTTGCATATTACTTTATATATTAAGATACCAACTTAAAATGTGTGTAGTCTTTAACATGGCTGTTTCACTTTTAGGAACTCATCCCAGAGATAATTAGAAAAAATGTCTACATAATGATTATATGGTTCAGGGTCCAGTCAGAGAAATAGAAACCATACTAGGTATTTTAAACATAAGTAATTAATACAGATGTTTAAAGAAACAACAAGGAAGAAGTGGTGTTAAGGACTGCCTAGTGGTGGAAGAGCCCTGTCAACATCAACTAACTGTGTCATTAGGGGTGGCTTGACTGTTGCAAGTGGGAAGTGGAAGTGGCAGTAAAGCTACTGCACAGAATGTCTGAAGGAGCTCTATTGTCTTTAATTAGAAGAACCTAATAGGAAGCCAGCTTTTGAGGGAGTATGGAAAATGTAATTTACAGGTTTACAGCTCCTAATCTCACAGCAGATTATAGGATAGGCTTAAAGCTCAGAATTAGTAAATAGCTAGCACAGGGATGTTACATCATGGTTTTATTGTTAAGGTTTATTTTTTTGTTTGTTTTATTGTTAAGGTTTAAATAAAAAATAAGACCATCTAAATGCTCATCAGTAGGAGATAGGTCAGATCACTTGTGGTATCGCCATCCACTAAAGAATTATGTGACTATTAGAAAGAATAGTGCTTATCAATACATTATATAGAAGTTCTCTACAACATTGTTGGGTAAAAACGTTTTCAAATAGTATTTTTATCCTCATTTAGTATATGTATGTATGTATACACGGAGAAATTTTAGAAGTATGTTCACCAGAATGTTAAAAGAAATTCAGGGTAGTAGAATTCTGAATTTTTTCTCTACTGTTTTTAATGCATTCTTTTGTTTGCATTTTTCTGCATGTATATGATCATCCCTAAGGAGGAAAAACTTGAATTTGAAAGGAGAAAATTGATTTAATGAGGGAATAAAGGATTCCTTTTCATGAAAACTTACTAACAGAAAAAGTAGTCAGAAGGTAGTTGCTTCATTTACGTTTCACTAACTTCTAAAACTGTCCAGTACTTCAGAATTCTTAAAATTGTTTTTCTTTTTCTTTGTTTATTATTTTGGTTTATTTCTGTTTTATTGAGTAAAGAAAACATTGGATAAGCTTACAACTTCTCATGCTATCTTTTTTTTTTTTTTGCATAATTGGTATACAGTGTTATATTAGTTTCAGGTGTACAGTAGTAGTACAGTGACTTGACATTTATATACCTAACTAGGGAATTCTACCAAATATTCAAAGTAGATTTAAAACCTATCCTTCTCAAACTCTTCCAAAAAAAAATTGAAGAAGAGGCAATACTTCCTAGCACATTCTATGAGGCCAATATAATCCTGATACCAAACCTGGCAAAGATAACACAAAAAAAGAAAACTACAGACCAATATCTCTGATAAGTACAGATGCAAAAATACTAAATACTAACAAAATGAATACAACAGTACATCTAAAAAATAATACATCACAATCAAGTTGGTTTCATTCCAGGGGCAAAAAGATGGTTCAACATAGGCAAATCAATCAATGTAATACACCACATTAACAAAAGAAAGGATAAAAATCTATGATCTTATCCACAGATGCAGATAAAGAATTTTATAAGATGCAACATCCACTTATGATTAAAACACTCAATAAAATAGGAATAGAAGGAAAGTACCTCAGTGTAAGAAAGACCACCTTTGATAAATCATCAGCTTATATCATACTCCGTGGTAAAAAAACTGAAAGCTTTTCCTCTAAGATCAGGAATAAGACATGGATGCCCACTCTCACCGCTCTTATTCAACACTAGAGGCCCGATGCATGGATTCATGCACCAGTGGGGTCCCTCGGTCTGGCCTGCGGGGTTCGGGCTGAAACCGGCTCTCCGACATCCCCCGAGGGGTCCTGGATTGCAAGAGGGTGGTTCTCAGGTGACACACCCTGGAATCAGGTTCCCTCCTTTCTGGTTCCAGGTGCATCACCCGAGAACCGAGGCTTCCAAGTCACCGCAACTCCTGCATTGAGTGTCTGCCCTTTGTGGTCAGTGCGTGTCATAGCTACCGGTCTGAGCGTCTGCCTCTGGTGATCATTTTGCGTCATAGCTACCGGCTGCTCGGCCAGTCGGCGAGTTGCTTAGGCTTTTATATATATAGGTATCTGCTCACCACACTAAGTCTAACTGTGAAGTTATCACACTATTATTGATGATAATCCCATTCACCTTTTCACCCATTCCTATCCTGCCCCCCCAAAACTATCAGTTTGTTCTTTGTTTATGAGTCTGTTTTTGTTTTGTTCATTCGTTTTGATTTTTTTTTAATTCCACATATAAGTGAATTTATGTTGTCTTTGTCTCATTTCTCTTAGCATACCTTCTAGGTCGATCTATTTTACGCAAATGGCAGGATGTTGTTCCTTTTTATTGCTGAGTAATATTCCTATGTTTGTGTGCACACGCGTGCCGTGTTATCTTTATCTGTTAATGGAAACCTAGGTTGCCTCCATATCTTGCTATCCTATCTAATAAAAGAGTAGTATGCAAATTGACCATCACTTCACCACACCCACCAGCCAATCAGGAGCGAGTATGCAAATTAACCCAACCAAGATGGCTACGGCCACAGAGAGAGCAGGAGGCTTGGGTTTCCCCGGCAATGGAGGAAGCCAAACTTTCCGCCCACCCTGGCGGGCCCAGGCCTCCACTCAAGGCTACACAGTTTCAATTATAGAAGATAAATAAATTCCAACAAAAATGGTGGCAGCCATGGAGCTGGAGGGAGCAGGAGGCTTTGGTTGCCCCCAGTGATGGAGGAAGCCAAGCTCCCATAGCCCTGGCCTGCCTTGGCCTCCACTACAAAGTTTCAATTATAGAAGATAAATAAATCCCAACAAAAATGGCTGCAGCCACAGAGCAATCAGGAGGCTTGGCTCTGCTCAAGGCTACAAAGTTTCAATTATAGAAGATAAATAAATCCCAGATCCCAGGGCCTCCTCTTGGGTCGCCGGGGGCCGTGGCCGGCCTGCAAACCACCACAGGCCCCTTGCCCAGGCCGCCCCATGCCCCAAGGGAACCCCCACCCTGATCCGGGACACCCTTCAGGGCAAACAAAACCAGCCCCCACTTGTGCACCAGGCCTCTATCCTATCTAATAAAAGAGTAATATGCAAATTGATCATCACTCCAACACACTATATGGCTGCCCCCATGTGAACACAAGATGGCTGCCACAAGATGGCCAGCAGGGGAGGGCAGTTGGGAGGGACCAGGCCTGCAAGGGAGGGCAGTTGTGGGTGATCAGGTCAGCAGGGAGGGCAGTTGGGATGGACCAGGCCTGTAAGAGAGGGCAGTTGAGGGCGATCAAACCTGCAGGGGAGGGCAGTTAGGGGTGACCAGGCCAGCAGAGGAGGGAAGTTGGGGTGACCGGTCCTGCAGGAAAGGGAAGTTGGGGGGGACCCAGGCCTGCAGGGGAGGGCAGTTAGGAGTGACCAGGCCTTCAGGGGAGGGCATTTAGGGATTACCAGGCCTGCAGGGGAGGGCAGTTAGGGGCAATCAGGCTGGCAGGGGAGCAGTTAGGCATCAATCAGGCTGGCAGGGGAGTGGTTAGGTGGTAATCAGGCTGGCAGGCAGAAGCAGTTAGGGGCAATCAGGAAGGCAGGCCAGTGAGCAGTTGGGAGTCAGCAGTCCTGGATTGTGAGAGGGATGTCCGACTGCCCGTTTAGGCTCGATCCTACCGGGATCGGGCCTAAACGGGCAGTCGGACATTCCTTGAGGGGTCCCAGATTGGAGAGGGTGCAGGCTGGGCTGAGGGACACACACACATACCCACACACACACACACATACCCATGCACGAATTTCGTGCACCGGGCCTCTAGTCTATATATATATAAGAAGGCAATGACCGTGATGACCGAAATGACCGTTTGACCACTCAACATGTGGGGCTAGCATAGATGCATAGACACAGGTAAAGTCTATAAGTGAACTAAGAATGAACAAGACAAATGCTTGCCTTCATGGAGCTCGCACTGTAAGAAGGTTAGGTCAAGGATGAGAATTCACAATTTCCACCAGCACAGATCTGAGGTGCCGCTCTTCAAAGCAGCCAGAGATACACCCGGTAGTGGACTGGGGGTGAGACTAAAGGGCAGGCGCCGATGTGAAGGCGGGGCTCTTCTGGATTTCCCAGAGGATCCAATGGCTGCCTGGGAGGTGGAGCTTTTGATGCCCACTGGCATAGAAACTGACAAGTCAGAACCAATTCTGGGTGAACTGCGAGGAGCCAATGGCTGCCTAGGAAGCAGAGCTTTTGATGCTGACTGGCATAGAAACCGACAAGTCAGAACCAATTCTGGTTGATCTGCAAGGAGTCAATGGCTGCCTAGGAGGCAGAACCTAATCTGGGTGAACTGCGAAGGCAGACCCTAAGGTGGGGGCTGAGGAGGAGTTTTAAGGGCAACAGCTGTTTGGTGTAAGGTGTAAGAAAGCGGTTCAATTTTTTAATGACTGGTTTGGCAGTATAGTGCATATGGCTGGCTATCAGTCCAGATATAGGGATTATGTATTTTTGTCTGCCAAGAGCATTTCCTCCTGCTGAAAAAGCCCCCCCCCCCCCATTTTAAGCAATCCTATCCTATATAATCTATATATACTAATAAAAGGGTAATATGCTAATTAGACCAGGTCGACCAGCCATCTTCCGAATGTCCGACTTTCTTCCAGACAAAGCCATGGTGGTGGGGTTGCGGCAGAGGCAGTTAGAGGCGACCAGGTCGGCAGGGGAAGGCAGTTGTGGGCTACCAGGCTAGCATGGGAGGGCTGTTGGGGGCGACCAGGCCGGCAGGGGAGGGCAGTTGGGGGTGACCAGGCTGGCAGGGGAGGGTAGTTGGGGGCATTAGGCAGGAAGGCAGGTGAATAGTTAGGAGCCAGTGGTCCTGGATTGTGAGAGGGATGTCCAACTAAACCGGCAGTCAGACATCCCCTGAGGGGTTCTGGATTGGAGAGGGTGCAGGCTGGGCTGAGGGACACCTCCCCCCCTCGTGCACGAATTTTGCGCACTGGGCCTCTAGTTATAAATAATACTGCAATGAACATAGAGGTGCATATGTCTATTTGAAATTTGTTTTTTTGTTTTCTTTTGATAAGTACCTAGAAAAGAATTGCTGAGTCATATGGTAGATCTGTTTTTAGTTTTAAGAAACTCCCTACTGTTTTCCTTGGAAGCTGCACCAATTTTCAGTTCCACCAACAGTGCCTAAAGGTTCCCTTTTCTCCATATCCTCACCATTACTTGTTATTTGTTGACTTTTTAAATAATATCCATTCTGATTGGTTTGAGGTGGTATCTTGTGGTTTTGATTTGTATTTCCCTGATGATTAGTGATGTTGAGCATCTTTTCATATATCTGATGGCTATCTGTATGTCATCTTTGGAGATGTGTCTGTTCATGTCCTCTGCCCATTTTTTTTATAAGATTGTTTATTTTTGTTACTGAATTGTATGAATTCCTTATTTTATACTATCTTTAAAAATCCCAGCCAGAGTTGCTTCTTACTTGTGTGTAACCTGTAGTTTTTCTCTTGATTACTATGGAAAGATATCATGGGTTTTCATATTGTAAAATCTGATTTATGAGAAGATAGGTCTTATCTGGGACCAAAGTAACCAGACAAAGAAGCCACAAATCATAGACCAAAAGGATAGCAGTTTGGTGAGACTCTAATTGTTTTCTACACTTTATTATTGAAGTAGGTAGAATATTATAATGGATTATCATGTATCCACCAGTCAGCTTTATATATTAATAAGACATTATACACTTCCGTTGAATTTACAATTCTACTCACTCCCTTTGTTCCCTTTATATTTGAAAGCCAGCCCCGGACTCGTTATTTCATCTATACATTGGGGTCTCTCTAAAAGAGAGTCTTTTTTTTTAATCCTCACCAGAGGACATACTGAAAAGGAGAGAGAGAGAGAGAGAGAAAGGAAGGAAGACATGGAAGGGAGGGAGGGAGGAAGGAATGAAGGAAGGGAGATATACAAAAAAGAAAGGAAGGAAGGAAGATATGGAAGGAAGGAAGGGAGGGAGGAAGGAAAACATGGAAGTAGGATCGGGCCTAAGTGGGCAGTCGGACATTCCTCTCACAATCCAGGACTGCTGGCTCTCAACTGCTCACCTGCCTGCCTTCCTGATTGCCCCTAACCGCTTCTACCTGCCAGCCTGATCATCCCCTAACCACAACCCTGCCAACCTGATTGATGCCTAAATGCTCCCCCGCCAGCCCGATTGCCCCTAACTGCCCTCCCCTGCCGGCCTGGTCACCCCTAACTGCCCTCCCCTGCCAGCCTGTTCACCCCTAACTGCCTTCCCCTGCCAGCCTGGTCCCCCCCAACTGTCCTCCCCTGCAGGCCTGGTGCCCCCCAACTGCCTTCCCCTGCCAACACGGTCACCCCTAACTGCCCTCCCCTGCCAGCCTCATCGCCTATAACTGCTCTCCCCTGCTGGTCTGGTCCCCCCTCCACCCCCAAACTGCCTTCCCCTGCAGGCCTGCCCGCCCCCCAACTGCCCTCCTCTGCAGGCCTGGTCACCTCTAACTGCCCTCCCCTGCAGGCCTCTTCTCCCCCAGCTGCCCTTCCCTGCAGGCCCAATCGCCCCCAATTTCCCTCCTCTGCCGGCCTGGTCATCCCCAACTGCCCTCCCCTGCAGGCTTGATCGCCCCCAACTGCCCTCCCTTGCAGGCCTGGTCCCTCCCAACTGCCCTCCCCTGCTGGCCATCTTGTGGCGGCCATCTTGTGTCCACATGGGCGCAGCCATCTTTGTGTTGGAGTGATGGTCAATTTGCATATTACTCTTTTATTAGATAGGATGTACAAAACAAAGAGGGCCTTTACTAGCATACTCCAGATGTGACTGATTAATTGTTGTCTTTTTAAAATATCATTATAAACCCATGAATGTACATGTATTTATGTTTCAGTCATTTGCAGTGGTTACTTTTCATTGATGCTCATATTATCCCGTCTATATCTGAGAGCCTATTTAGGTTGAACCCTGAGTCCTTTTGAACAATCCACTAATCTTTGTAATTTCTTTGCAATCTTTTATGATAAAATGTTCCAGGTCCATCTTGTGTATCTCCTGCTTGAGACTTGGAATATGGGAATAGTCTTAAGAGAATGAGTCCTGTAAGGTAATAATAGCGAACTAATGTGTGGGTCATTTTTCTAGGATTATTAGGTGGACACATCTAGTTTTTTGGAAGATAAAGTGCTTCGAGTGTTTATATTGATTATTCCAGTTCAAATTTAGGTCTACAAGGTTTTTATTGAACCTCTTCAATTTTACATTTGTTTCGCTATGCTGAGGGTAACTATGATAATTGCATAATAATTCATTTGAATTATCCCATAATACATACATAACAGTCTCAGAATAGCAGCACCACTGATGTTATTCCTAAATACAGTTGTTTGTTTATTTGTTTAGTTAGTTCTCTTTCGTCTTTAGGGTACATCACATTAGGGATATACAGTCAAATTCTTCCTGTGTTTTTAAGTTACTTGGAATGATTCTTCTTAGTGCAGTTATGCAACCAAATGGGTACGCACTTTTGTTTGTTTCATTTTACTTTTTAAGAGGATACTCTTTCAAAATTTTAATTTTATTTCTTAATTACATGACAAATTCTCTGGGAAATTTTTGGATGTTATTTCTTCAAATATTGTTTTCCTCTCTTCACCTGTTTTCTGAGACTGATTACATGTATTTTTGACTGCTTAATACTGTTTTATAGGACAATCATACTGTTAATTTCTTTTCTTTTTTTCTCTTGTTTAGTTTTGTATAGTTTCTGTTGCTATGTTCTCAAGTTCCCTGATCTTTTTCTTCTATAATATACAGGGGTGGGCAAAAGTAGGTTTACAGTTGTGATTCTGTAAAAATACAGTTTATTTTTGTATTTTTTTCTTTTTTTTATTGCTTAGAGTATTACATATGTCTCCTTTATCCCTGATTGACACGCCCCCCCCGCCACTCCCACCAATGAGGGCAAGCCCCACCGCCCCATTGCCTGTGTCCATTGGTTATGGTTATATGCAAGCATACAAATTCTTTGGTTGATCTCTAATTCTCCCCCCTCCCCTGCGTTCTCTCTGAGGTTGGACAGTCTGCTCAGTGCTACCTTGTCTCTAGATTTATTTTTTGTATCAGTTTATGTTGATTATTATATCCCACATATGAGTGAAATCATGTGATATTTATCTTTCTACGACTGGCTTATTTCACTTAACATAATGCTCTCCAGATCCATCCATGCTGTTGCAAATGGTGAAAGTTCCTTCTTTTTTATAGCAGCATAGTATTCCATTGTGTATATGTACTACAGTTTTAATCCACTCATCTGCTGATGGGCACTTAGGCTGTTTCCAAATCTTAGCTATTGTAAATTGTTCTGCTTTGAACATAGGGGTGCATGTACCCTTTCTGATTAGTTTTTCTGGTTTCTTGGGATATAGTCCTAGAAGTTGGATTACTGAGTAAAATGGGAGTTCCATTTTTAACTTTTTGAGGAAACTCCATACTGTCTTCCACAATGGTTGAACCAGTTTGCATTTCCACCAGCAGTGCAAGAGGGTTCCTTTTTCTCCGCATTCTCATCAGCACTTGTTCTTTGTTGATTTGTTGATGATAGCCATTCTGACATGTGTGAGATGGTACCTCATTGTTGTTTTGATTTGCAACTCTCGGATGATTAATGACTTTGAGCATGTTTTCCTATGTCTTTTGGCCTTCTGTATGTCCTCTTTTGAAAAGTGTCTATTTAGGTCCTTCGCCCATTTTTTTATATATTTTTATTGATTTCAGAGAGGAAGGAGAGGGAGAGAGAGATAGACACATCCATGATGAGAGAGAATCATTGATCAGCTGCTTTCTGCATGCCCCACACTGAGGCTTGAACCTGCAACCCAGGCATATGCCCTTGACAGGAATCGAACTTGGGACCCTTCTGTCCGCAGGCAGACGCTCTATCCATTGAGCCAAACCAGCCAGGGCCCTTCACCCATTTTTTGATTGGATTCTTTATCTTCATTTTGTTAAGTTGTATGAGTTCCCTGTAAATATTGGAGATTAAACCCTTATCTGAAAGAGTATTTGCAAATATGTTCTCCCATGCAGTGGGCTTTCTTGTTGATAGTTTCTTTGCTGTGCAGAAGCTTTTTATTTTGATGTAGTCCCATTTCTTTATTTTCTTCTTAGTTTCCATTGCCCTAGGAGTTGTGTCAGTAAAGATATTGCTACGACATATGTCTGATATTTTGCTATCCTATGCCAACCGGTGGTCCGGGGACCACTGGTGGTCCATGAGGTCCAAAAGTTTGGCGACTGCTGGCCTATGAAGTCTTCTAAGATTTTTATGGTTTCCCATCTTACATTTAAGTCCTTTAACCATTTTGAGTTTATTTTTGCGTATGGTGTAAGTTGGTGGTCTAGTTTCATTTCTTTGCATGTATCTGACCGACTTTCCCAGCACCATTTATTGAAGAAACTATCTTAACTCCATTGTATGCTCCTGCCTCCTTTGTCAAATATTAATTGAGCATAATAGCTTGGGTCTATTTCTGGATTCTCTGTTCTGTTCCATTGGTCTTTATGTCTGTTCTTGTGCCAGTACCAGCCTGTTTTAAGAATTGTGGCTTTGTAATATAGCTTTATATCTGGTATTGTGATCCATCCAACATTGTTCCTCTTTCTCAAGATTTCTGTGGGTATTCGGAGTCTTTTTTTATTCCAGATGAATTTTTGGAGAGTTTGCTCTAAGTCTGTGAAATATGCTGTTAGTCTTTTAATTGGGGAGTGCATTGAATCTATAAATTACTTTGGGGAGTATGGACATTTTAATGATGTTGATTCTACCAATTGATGAATACAGCGTGTTCTTACATTTGTTTTATGTCTTACTGTCTTTTTTATCAATGTCCTGTAGTTTTCTGAGTACAGGTCTTTTACCTCTTTAGTTAAATTTATTTCTTGGCATCTTAATTTTTTTTTTGTTGCAATGGTAAATGGGATTGATTTTTAGTTTCTCTTTCTGTGAGTTCATTATTGGTGTATAAAAAAACCATGGATTTCTGGGTGTTAATTTTGTATCCTGCTACATTGCCAAATTCATTTATTAAGTCTAGTAGTTTTTTGATGGAGTGTTTGAGTTTTTCTATGTACAGTATCATATCTTCTGTGAATAATGGCAGTTTTACTTCTTCTTTTCCAGTTTGGATGCCTTTTATTTCTTCTTCTTGTCTGATCACTATGACCAATAATTCCAGTCCTATAACCAACAGGAGTGGTGAAAGTGGGCATCCCTGTCTTGTTCCTGTTCTTAGGGGATGTGAGTTTAGTTTTTGCCCATTGAGTATGATGTTGGCTGTAGTTTTGTCATATAAGTCTTTTTTTATGTTGAGGTATGATTCCTCTGTTCCCACTTTGCTAAGAGGTTTTTGTCAAGAAAGGGTGTTAGAATTTGTCAAATGCTTTTTCTGCATCGATTGATATGATTATGTGGTTTTTGTCTCAGTTTGTTTATATGATGTATCACATTTATTGCTTTGTGGATATTGTACCATCCTTGCATCCCTGAAACAAATCCTACTTGATCATGGTGTATGATCTTTCTGATGTAATGCTGGGTCTAATTTGCTAGTATTTTGTTGAGGATTTTAGCATCTATGTTCATCAAAGATATTGGTCTGTAGTTCTCTTTCTTTGTTGTGTCTTCATTTGGTTTTGGAATTAGGGTAATGCTGGCTTCATAGAAAGAGCTTGTAAGTGTGCGTTCCTCTTGAATTTTTTGGAATAGTCTGAGGAGGATAGGTTTTAGTTCTTCTTTGAATGCTTGGTAGAACTCCTCTGTAAAGCTGTCCAGACCAGGGTTTTTGTTTGCTGGAAGATTTTTTATTAACTAATTCAATTTCTTTTGTAGTTATCAGCCTCTTCAGGTGTTTTGATTCTTCCTGATTGAGTTTTGGAAGCTTGTATTTTTCTAAGGATATGTCCATTTCTTCTAGGTTGACCACTTTCTTGGAATAGAGTTGTTCATAGTATTTTTTTTTAATCCTTTGTATTTCTGTGGGGTAGGTTGTTATTTTGCCTCTTTCATTTCTGATTTTGTTTATTTGGGTCCTCTCCCTTTGCTTCTTGGTGAGCCTGGCTAGAGGTTCATCAATCTGTTTTTCCTTTCAAAGAACCAACTCTTGGTTTCATTTATGTATTGTATTTTTTTTTTTTTTTGGTCTTTATGTCATTTATTTCCACTCTGGTGTTTATTATTTCCTTCCTTCTGCTTACTCAGGGCTTTTCTTGTTGCTCTCTTTCTAATTCTTTGAGTTGTAGGGTTTAGATAAATTATTGCAAGTTGTTCTTGTCTTTTTGAGTTAGGCCTGTAGAGCTATGAACTTCTCTCTCAAGACTGCTTTCACTGTATCCCATAGATTTTGGATTGTTGTGATTTCATTGTTGTTTGTTACCAGGATGCTTTTTATTTTTTCTTTGGTCTCTTTGGTAACTCAATCAGTATTTTTTTTTTGTTTTGTTGTTTTTTTTCATTGTTTTTATTGTAGTTGATTTCTAATATTTTGCCATTGTGATCTGAGAAGATGCTTGGTATGATTTGTATCTTCTTGAATTTGAATAGACTTTGCCTGTGACCCAATATGTGGTCGATCTTTGAAAATGCCCCATGTGCACTTGAGAAGAATGTATATTCTGTAGCTCTGGGGTGAAATGTTCTGAAGATGTCAATTAATTCCATCTGATCTAGTGATTCATTTAGGATTGATGTTTCTTTGCTGATTTTTTGTTTAGAGGATTTATCCAGTGCTGTCAATGGAGTATTAAAGTCCCCTACTATGACTGTATTGATGTCGATCTCTTCCTTGATATCTTCCAGAATTTTTTTTTTTTATAATTTTCGGTGCTCCTGTATTTGGTGCATATATGTTTACCAAAGTTATATCCTCTTGTTGAATTGTCCCTTTAGTATTATGAAGTGGCCTTCCTTATCTGTTTTTATGTCCTTCACTTTGAGGTCCAATTTCTCAGATATATAAGTATTGCTACCCCAGGTTTTTTGGGTTTTTTTTTGTGTGTGTGTTTTTTTTTTAATTCTATTCACCTGAAAAATTTTTCTCCATTTCTTCACTATCAGTCTGTGTGAGTCCTTTGTTCTGAGATGGATCTCTTGTAGACAGCAGATATATATATATATATATATATATATATATATATATATATATATATATATATATATATCATGTTTTCTTATCCATTCTGCTACCTTATGTCTTTTGATTGGAGCATTTAGTCCATTTACATTTAAGGTTATTATTGATAGGTACTTATTTGTCGCCATTTTTATTATTTATGCCTGTGTTCCTTCTTCCCTATTTCTTTCTTTTACAGCGGTAGCTTAAGCATTTCTTGCATTGTTGGTTTGGTGGTAATAAACTTCCTTAGTCCTTTTTTGTCTGTGAAGCTCCTGATTTCACCTTTAATTTTGAATGATAGCCTTGCTGGGTATAGTATTCTTGGATTCAGTCCCTTGCTTTGCATCACTTTGTATATTTCATTTCATTCCCTTCTGTCCTGATGTGTTTCTGTTGAGAAATCAGTTGATAGTCTAATGGGAGATCCCTTATAGGTAAGTTTCTGCCTCTCTCTGGCAGCCTTTAAGATTCTTTGTCACTGGTGTTTGCTTATTTAATTATGATGTGTCTTGGTATTGGTCTTTTTGGGTACATCTTGTTTGGGACTCTGTAAGCTTCTTGGTCTTGTGTGAGTTTTCCCCTCGCAATATCAGGGAAGTTTTCTGTCATTTGTTCTTCAAACAACTTTTCTATGCCTTGTTCAGTTTCCTCTCCTTCTGGAACCCATACTATGCAGATGTTGTTTCGTTTCGTGTTGTCCCAAAGCTCCCTTAGGCTCTCCTCCTGTTTTTTAAGGTTTTTTTTTTAAAGTTGCTGCTCTGCTTGGGTCTTTTTTCCTACTTTATCTTCTAGCTCACTGATGCGGTCCTCAGCTTCTTCTAGTCTATTTTTGATGCTTTCTATTGCATTCTTCATTTCTACTTTCTTGTTCTTCATTTCCTCTTATTTTTACACATGTTGAATTTGTCTTCCATACTTTTAAGCATCTTTATGGCCATTGCTCTTAATTCTTTCTCTGACAAATTGCTTGCCTTCATTTCATTTACTACCTTTTCTGGTGATTTCTCCTTTTCTTTTGTATTGGGGCTGTTTATTTGTCTCCCCATTTTTGCTCCTCTCAGGTTGTCTGGTTATGTGGATCACTCTCTACCACGTTTACCAAAAGGCACAAAATACTCAACAAGACATGACACAGAGGGAACAAAACACTAATGTATTCACGACACCGATAACCCCAAATTAAGGTGACCACCAGAGAAAAGAGAATTATGGAAGAGAAGAGTGCAAAAGTCATTTTTAGAAAAGGAAAAATGGTAAGAGAGAAAAGAGAAATTAGAAGAAAGAAGGGGAGAAAAATATACGTATATGGGGAGAAAACTCCTCAAAACCAACAAGTAAACCAAAAAATGCAAACAACAAACACTAGACAAAAAGGAGGAGAGCTGAGTCTAAAGAGGCAGGGCTTATTTCCAGAAGGGAATGTAAAGGAATGGAATGAATAGGAGAATCGCCCTGATTCAGTATTGAGGAGGTAGATAGAGAATGAGTGTATAAGAAGAAAAGTAGAGAACAAAATACTCAATTAAAAATAATAATAAATATAGTAATTAAAAAAATAATAAAAATTTAAAAAATATATATTTAAAAATCTATATGTATAAAGCCTAAGCGACCATCCGACCGTTCAACCATCGACCAGTAGCCATGATGCGCAATGAACACCAGGGGGCAGAAGCTCAACGCAGGATCTGGCGAGCTGTGGTGACTTGGCAGCTGTGGTTGTCAGGTGCCGCACCTGGAACCAGAGAGGAGGGAGCCCGATTCCGGGGGGTGTCACCCAAGAATCGCCCTCTTGCAATCCAGGACCCCTCGGGGGATGTTAGAGAGCTGATTTCGGCCCGATCTCTGCAGGCCAGGTCGAGGGACCCAACCGATGCACAAATCTGTGCAGTTGGCCTCTACTATATATATTTAAAAGTTTATGTATATATTTTTAAAAAGAACAAGGTTTTCCCCTTTCTTTTATCTATATATTCATCTACTTTTGGAAAAGGAGAATAGAGTAGAGAGCAGATAGGCATGACTTTGGTGAATAAAACTAATTAAGGTATTAGTAGAAGAGAATAAGCAAGGAGAGGAAAAATAAAAGCATAAAATAAGAAACAAAAACAAAACACAACAATTAGAAAAAGAAGTTGGCTAGCGAAGAAATAGAAAAGAGAAGGGTGCATGGACTTGGAGCAGGGGAGAGGAAATTAGATATATGAGTAAGCCAACAGAGACTACTTTAATAGTAATATGTCAATAAAGGAGATAAAATCAGTTTTTAACCAGGAGTAAAAAGAAAGGAGAGAGAATCTAAAGCAGGAACAGGAGAAGTGAAACAGGATGAAAAAGGGGGTAGTGAGGAAGATAGGGTTGACATAAAGGAAAAAATGAGATAGAGCAGAATAATGATAAAAATATAAAAATAGAATGTAGAACACTAATCCAAAATAATGATAATAATAAATAAAAATAATTTAAAAAAGTAAAATAAAAGAAAAAAATTTTGGTTTCTTAAGTAAAAGATAAAAAGAAAAGTGTAGTGCCCCTAGCCCATTTGGGTCAGTGGATAGAGCATTGGCCTGCAGACTAGGGTCCCAGGTTTGATTCTTTTCAAGGGCACATGCCTGGGTTATGGGCTCAATCTCCAATAGGGGGAATGCAGGAGGAAGCCAATCACTGATTCTCTCTCATCATTGATGTTTCTATCTCTCTCTTCCTATCCCTTCCTCTCTGAAATCCATAAAAATCTATTTTTAAAAAAGTGAAGTAGTGAATTTTGTTCACTTCAGCTGAGTTTTAATGTCCCATGGGGGCTGGCTTAAGACCCTTCTCTACTGTTCTGTCTGCCACATCTCAGTTTCCTGTTAGGTAATCAGCACTGTGTTTACTTCCTAGTGATCCTCTAATCCTCTGTGTTAGAAGCCACAGCCTTGGTTTCAGGCAGTCAGGATCAGTCTGCCAGCTTTGTTTTTCTGCCTGCTTTCAATCATATTTACACAAGTGTCTATTTCTGACACAGCCTCTAGGTGGCGGTGTTTCTGTATTAGTTTCTGGAACCAAATTGTCCCTCAACCCAGTCCCCAAGGCTCGCTGCATTTATTTCGAATCTTTGTGTCCCTGTCGAGCTCAAGGTTGGGTATGGCTGTGCTGCTAGGAGGGCCCTGGTCTTCAGGAGAAAAATGTCTGTTCAGGGTTGAGGGGGATCGGACTGTCCCAGAGCTGGCTTCCTGATCGCCTCCCCCTATTTTGCTCCCCAGCTTCTACAAAACCACCTTCCCCTGTTCCGCAGCCTCGGTGAGTGTTTGTAATTGAAAAATCCTATGCATTGGGTTTAGCAAGTAAAAGCAAGGAAAATATAAAGACAGAGCAACCGTGTTGCTGTACATCTCCTCACCTCCGGCCCTGTGCGGCCAGTGCAGAACTTCAGGCTGCCTTTCTGGGCACAGCCTCCCACGGCTGTGGGCTTAGATCTAGAGTCCCCGGCTATCAGCAGCCCTGTGGACCCCCTTCCACAGTCGAGTGCTACACGTGTCCTCAAGGGACTCGGAGTTGGTGCAGTGCCATTTCCCACTGATACTCTAGTCCTGGCTGCACGCATTTTTCCCTCCAGCCCAGAACCCCAATGTCACCATGCTCCAGGCGACCTCTCACCTTTCTGTCCATGGATTGTCTCATCAGCTGTGTTTAATTCGCCAATTCCAGGTGTATGTTATTCAATTAAGCTGTTTCTTCTGTCTGCTCCGTGAGAAGGCTCTGGACCTGTCCCCTTTTTGGCTGCCATTTTTGTCTCCACCTGGACAAACTTTTTAGGCCCCTCCAGCTGCAAAGGCTAGAGTCTCGGTGTTCATGGGTTCGCAGCTGAGGCAGCTGGTCTGGCTGGTGTGGCTGTAGGGTCCCAGGTGGTGTCCGAGGTCTCCCCGGGTGGAGGTGAGGCTGGGTTCCCTGGGAGAGATTTCAGCGGTAGTAGAGGCTGCCTGGCTAGGGGATCCTGGTCCGCCAATCCCCAATAGTCCTGTGGAATAACTGTCCCTCACTCACACATACACACACACCCCACGCATCCACGCTCTCTCACTCACACTCTCTTCCTCACTGCTGTCCTATCACTGCCATCTTGGGTCTCAATTTTTGTATTATATATTTTTCCATGCAAACAACTGTAAACCTACTTTTGCTCACCCCGTATATTACATTTGGGTCTTTTTATGTATTTCACTTCTGTGTTCATTATGTTTATATTTTCTTCTTACCTTCTTGAGTATATGGAGCATATTTATAATAGCTGGGTTGTTGATGTCTTTGCTAATTCCATCACCTGTGCCATTTCTGGACCTGTTTCCATTGATTAATTTTCTCCTAGTTATAAATGACAAGGTCATTCTACTATGGCTGGTGGAAACATGAAATATTACCAGCCCTGTGTGTGTAAGGGCTTTTTTTTTTTTTTTGCCTACTGCTTTTCAACGTTCTTTTCCTGGTACTCATGCATGGCATTGCTCATTATTTAGCCAGAGTCTTGGGGATATCCCTCTAGGGATGCCTAGAACTCAAGTTCCCTTTCTCTCTTTGTAGCTCCCTGCTCTGTGGTATTCTGCCATGAAAAGTATAGCTCCCATGGCCTCCCTGAACCTTCTGTCTCTGTTCCCCTCAACATGTGACCACTAGGCTCTATTCTGGTTACTTCTGTTTGCACTGCAGTCTGGAGACGACCTCTGTGCAGTGTGTGGGAGCAGATGTAGGGCTCTTCTAGTTTCCCATCCTTTAGGGTTTATCGTACTGTGCTGCCTACTGCCCGATGTCTGAAACCTTTAACATATTTTATCTTGTGTCCTACTTGTTCAAGATAGAGTAAATCCAGTCTCAGATATACTTTCATAATCGAAAGCAGAAGTCCTCTCAGGATAGTTTAATTTGTATTTTTTAAAAATAAGTGAAGGTAAACATCCTTTCACATATCATGGGGCAGTTTGTCTAGCTTTTTTTGAAGAGCTTTCTACTCTTTATATCCAACACATTTTTCCATGATATTGTTGGTCTTTTCATTCTCTATTTGTGCAAGGACTTTGCATGCTAAGGATATTAATCCCTTTCTCTAATATGAAATGCAAAATTTCTCCTCAATTTATCATGTGTCTTTTTAACATATTTTGCTGTTGATATCTTTTCTGAGACTTTATTATGATTGTGATGCATTATTGTATCTTTGATTTCTTAGTACTGGAGAATTGGGTTGATATTAGGCAAGGAGGAGGATTCAGAAGTTTAATCACTGTGATTATTTGAAAAATGGTTGAGCTAAGAAGTTCTGATGTATTCAGTATCTATATTAAGTTTTTGTGTAGTATAATGATATGATATATGAATGTTTTTCCAAGTAGCTACATGACTCACTCCCTAACTCCCTCAGAACTCTGCTCAATTAACTTTATCAGAAAGGTCTTCTGTAATCACCCTATTTGAAATGTTAACACTCTTACATATGTCTATCCTCTGTTTCTTTATTTTCCTCTACAGCAGTTATCACAATTTGACATGACACATATTTTGCTAATTTATGTATTATCATTTGTGTTGTCCCCAATATGCTGGTACCATTAAGGCAAGGATTTTGGACTTTTAATACTGCTTGGCACATAGTAAGCACTCAATTTGTATTGGTTAAATAATCAAATTTCCCTTTACATAGATTGTTCTGGGACCAATTGAAAGATGAACTGGAGAGAAAGGGAAACTTCAGAAAGAAGGAACAATTAAGTCCAACAATTAGGTCCCTTTACAGTGGTCTTATATATAAGGTGGCAAGTTAGCTGGAGTGATAGCAGTGAGGATAAAAGAGAAAAGAATATTGGAACTCACATTAAACAGGAGAAATGAGTCATCATTCTTATTTGTATTTGTAATTGTTAAGTAAAAAGGAAAATATTTGTATTTGGGTTATATTTTTAATATAGATATTAATAAAGCAAAAGTATAGATGATTGAAAGTGAGTCTGTGTAGATGTTGTGACTTTTTTGTCCTTACAAAATGTTACTTTAGAAATATAAGCATTACAGTGCCTAGTGGAAGTCATGCTGATTTTTCTGATTTATTGTTTTTCTTTTTTTTCTTTTAGAGCTTTGCTTCCTGTTTTACATCACAAATCTAAAAAAGGACCTCCCCGTCAAGCCAAATATGCTATTCATTGTATCCATGCAATATTTTCTAGTAAAGAGACCCAGTTTGCACAGATATTTGAGGTAAAGAGAAAAAGAATTTTTGTTTCATATGTTATAGTTAAAAAACAAATACTAATGATTTTACAGAATACAGAATGTTCGCATTTGGAGATACATCATTTTATAATATACAGTAAGTCTTCAACTTTATTGATAGGTTCTGCTAAGTGAAGTGAAATGGTATATAACAAAAACAATTTTACTGTTGGCTGATTGATATAAACAAGAGTGAAGTTCCTGTGGCATCTCAAGAAAATGACATTATTCGAGGACCTGCTGTATTTTTAGAATTGCATCAGTATAATTGCTATTAATGAATTCTTTGTGACAACTAAAATTTAGATATCAAATAATTGTATAATATTTTTGACACATATTTATACATTATAATATTTATACCTTATACATTGTATTTATACCAATACATGTATTAGGAAACCTTTATTAATAATATAATCCTCCTATCACATACAAGGTTGGCTGGCTTTCTGGAAAAAGGTTTCATAGAAATATGTGACCTTTATGAGGTTATTATTAATCTAGGCTCTGGCCATTAATTCTGCTTTTTCAGAAATGATTTTATCATTTTATTGTGGAAAATTTTTACACTACTATAATAAACTAATTGAAACTAATTTACACTATCAGATTTTTGTCTGTAATATAAACAGCAAGCTGGAACTTATGTGCAATGAAAGTATTGAGGGAAGTCATCAAGAATAGCAGAAAGTACATTCATGTAAATATACTATTTTTAAAAATCCTCACCCAAGGATATTTTTTCCATTGATTTTTAGAGAGAGTGGAAGGGAGGGAGGAGGGGGAAAGCAAGATGGACATCACATACCCCAACTGGGTTGGGGAATGGAACTTGCAACCTAGGTATTGGCTCTTGACTAGAAATTGAACCTGTGACCTTTTGGGCCTAGGGCCGACACTCTAACCACTGAGCAAAGGGGGCCAGAGCTAAATATACATTTGATTAAATGAAGCTTTATAGTGCCCTCGTATGTTGGAAAAGAACAGTTCTATTGTTTTTCCAAACTTAGATTTCTTGGTGTTCAGTATGGGAGGATAGAGCATCAATTCTTCATTAAAATCTGTTATGGCCATAGCCAGTTTGGCTCAATGGATAGAGCGTTGGCCTGAGGACCAAAGGTTCCCAAGTTCGATTCCAGTCAAGGGCACGTACCTTGGTTGCAGGCTCCTCCCCCACCCAGGCCCCGGTAAGAGCGTTTGCAGGAGGCAACCAATGTGCTTCTCTCACATTGTTTTTTCTCTCTCTTTCACTCGCCTCAAAAATCAATGGGAAAAAATATCCTCAAATTATGATTAACAACAACAACAAAAATCTGTTATGAAAATTTCTAATCGCTAGTATATTCACTTTTTTCACATTCAAAAGATACAAAACAAATATCCAAATAGCAAAAAGTTTTGTGCTGCACCCCACTCCTGTATCCCCAGCCACCTAGTTTTCTTTCTCAGAGGCAACCAATGTTATCAGCTTCTAATGTACTTTTTTGGAGAGGTTTTATTCATATACAAATAATATAAATACAGACATACACATTTTGTCTCCTACTCTTATACCAGTGATGGCATACTATAGTCACTCTTATGAATATTTGATTTTTAAAATTTAGCAATACACTTTACATATCATACTGTATATTTATATGAGGAGCCTCATTCTTTTTCACTGAAAAATGAATATTATTGGTTGGGTTTCCTGTCAGAATAGTAAAATAATTTTATTAGTTATGAAATTCACTATTTAATGCTATGAAAAGCCACAAGAAATGCATGTGACTATACATAATAAAAGCTTTTTCTTGCTCCTGAAAAAGACCTGTAGGGTGTTTGGATTGTATTCTGACCAGTGGCTTAGGCACACTAACTCTTTTTGATTAATGGCTTTCCTTTAAGTCCCACTGAATCCTTGCTATTCAGCCAGCCAGTGAGTAAGGAGGGAGAATGTGGAGAAGACACATTGATCATACCTGCCTCAGTGTAGGCATGACATACCTCACTTTTACTCCCATTCTGTTAGCCAGACTTATTCACATATCCTGATCTAACTGCCAAGGAGGCTGCCCCTATAGTCAGGAAGTAGAAAAGAAGAGGATATTGGTGAGTCCAGCTATCTCTAACATATTCATATATGTGGTCATAAAATACATGATTCTTTTGCTGAAATGTTTCTTTACCTACCTCTAAATATGACATGAACAAAACCAAAAATATTTAAACATGATGCTTTCTAGACATAAATAACATATGGAAGTTTAAATGTAAGCTTGAGCTACTACCTATACAATGTATATGTATTGAAATTTTGTAATATTTTTAATTTGAAAATGAAATGTGTGAGCAGTTTATTTGCATACTCGAGGCCTGATGCACGAATTTGTGCACCAGTTGGGTCCCTCGGCCTGGCCTACAGGATCGGGCCGAAACCAGCTCACTGACATCCTCTGAGGTGTCCCAGATTGCTAGAGGGCACAGGCCAGGCCAAGGGACCCCACTGGTGCACGATTGGGGCTGGGGAGGGACATGGGAGGTTGGCCAGCCTGAGAAGGGACCGTGGGAGGGCTCCAGGGCATGTCCAGCCAGCCTCACTCAGTCCCAATCGGCCAGACCCCAGCAGCAAGCTAACCTACTGGTCGGAGCATCTTTCCCTGGTGGTCAGTGCACATCGTAGCGAGCGGTTGAGTGCCCTTAGCATATCATTAACATATTATTCTTTGATTGGTTGAACAGATGACCTGACACTTAGCATATTAGGCTTTTATTATATAGGACTTATAGAGTTGGATATATTTTCCTTTCCTCATTTTCTCAGCCTCTGCATAAGAGCCTAGATCCAAGCAATCTGGAACATCTTATAACCCCATTGGTTACTATTGGTCACATTGCTCTCCTTGCACCTGATCAATTTGCTGCTCCCTTGAAGTCTTTGGTAGCTACTTTCATTGTGAAAGATCTTCTCATGAATGATCGGGTAAGTTATTTATATCTTTTAGACTCGTGTGCTTCATGTTATCTTCTAAAATTTTACATAGCAAAGAGAGAAGTGAAATGACATAACACTTCCATTTGGCTGCCTTATTTTAGGTTTTCTTATCTTACGCTATCTCTCCATTATAAGTAAAACAACATTGAAACATCTCTTTAGTTGAGCCAAGTCATGCAATCTGAAATACATTCCTTGATAAATACAAAATATTACCTGATTCTGTCTATTTTCAACTTTACAAGGATTTAATTTTTTATGACATCTCTTTTTTAAAATGTGAAGACTGACAAGCTTGTTCACAGTATGGTTGTCATGACAGTAGTTGTTCCTTTCCCTATATACAATAGTGAATTGATTAAGGGAGCTCTGAGAGGAAATATTAGGAAATAAATGATTTTGTCTCTCTTCCATTTGTGAGTACAGTTGTCCCCCCTCATCTGCAATTGCATTTTTTTTGCCATTTCAGTTACCCACACTGAGTTGCATTCTAAAAATATTAAATGGAAAATTCCAGAAATAAACAATTCTTAAGTTTTAAATCTTGCATCATTCTGAGTAGCCTGATGAAATGTCTTGCTGTCCTCTGACCTGCCCGGGATGTGAATCATCCCTTTGTCCAGCGTCTCCATGTGGTACATACAGAACAATAAGATATTTTGGGAGATTGAGAAAGTAACCACATTCACATAACTTCTGTTACAGTATATTGTTACAATTTTTTTTTTATTGATATCTTACAGTGCCAGATATATAAATTAAACTTTATCATGGGTATTATGTTCAGGAAAAAACAGAAATTTAAGGTGGGACAAAAGTAAGTTTACAGTTTTGAGTATGTGAAACACAGAGTTTATATTATTTATTAATTATTATATTACAAGAGGCCCTGTGCATAAAAATTCATGCACTGGAGGGAGGGGTCACTCAGCCCGGCCTGCCCCCTCTCACAGTCCAGGAGCCCTCAGGGGCGGGAGGCAACCCAGTGATCAGGGGAAGGCGACACCCCCATCACACCTCTGCTGCTGCCACTGCCGGCAGCGCAAGCCTTGGCTGGCCCTGGTTACCTGCACCTTGGGCGGCTGGGGGGCTGAAGGAACTGGGGGACTCCAGAGGCAGGCGCGCAGAGTGGCTAGGCGCCTACCACCCTGGTGGGACTGAGGGAACTAGACACCACCATCTTTGAGGGTGTGGCAGTCAATTAGCATATTCCCTCATTGGCTGTGGGTGCCACCATCTTTGAGGGCAGGGCAGTCAATTAGCATATTCCCTCCTTATTGGCTGTGGGCGCTGCCATCTTCGTGATGGCGTGAGGGTCAATTAGCTTATTCCCTTTTAATTAGATAGGATTTTCCATGCAAACAACTGTAGACCTACTTTTGCCCCAGTCTATATGCTAGCCACTATTCACATATAGCTATTTAAGTTTTGTTTAGATAAACTAAATATAATTATAAATATATTCACATATATCAAGCGCTCAGTAGCCACATACTAGTAGTATTAGCACAGAACATCTACACCGTCTCAGAGAATTCTATTGGACAGTTGCTCTAGAAACGTTATTGTTTTAATTTTTACATTTAAATCTAGTTTATTTGGAATTAATTTTTGTATATGGTATGAGATAGATGTCCAAATTCATTTTTATTTCCATCTGACTCAGCACCATTTATTGAAGACTTCCTTCCCTGCTGCTTTTTTTATAAAAGACATGAAATTCACATAACATAAATTAGCTATTTTAAAGTATACAATTCAAGTAGCATTTAGTACATTCACTATGTTATACAATCACCATGTTTATCTAGTTCCAGATCATTTTTATTAAGTAGTCACTTCCTAACTATTTCCTCCTGCCTCTGGCAACCACCAATCTTCTTTTTGTCCAAATGGATTTATCTGTTCTGAATATTTCCTATAAAGAAAATTATACAATATGTGACCTTGTGTCTAATTTCTAATGTTTTTGAGGTTCATCTTCATTGTAGCATGTATCAGTGCTTCATTTCATTTTATGGATGAATAATATTCTTTTGTATGTGTTTACTACAATTAGTTTATGCATTCCTTCATTGTTGGACATTTGGATTGTTTCCACCTTTTGAATTTACAATTCACTATTTTGAATAGTGCTGCTATGAATTTTGTGTCTGAGTATTTGTTTGCATATCCAATTTTAGTTCTTTGGAATATATACCTAGGAATAAATTTGCTGGATTATATGATAATTTTATGTTTAAGTTTTTAGGAACTGCCAAACTGTTTTCACAATGGCTACACCATTTTACCTTCCCACCAGCAGTGTACAAAATTTTTAATTTCTTAACATCTTTACCAACTTGTTATTTTCTTTTAATTTGATTATAGCCGTCCTGCTGAATATGAAGTGGTTTTGATTTGCATTTTCTAATGACTAATGAAATTGGCATCTAATGTGCTTTGTAGCTATTTCTATATCTTTTTGGAAGAATGACTATTCAAATCCTTTGGCCTTCTTTTATTGCTTTGTTTATCCTTTTGTTGAGTTGTAATAGGTCTTTATATATTCTAGATACAAGTCTCTTATCAGTATATGATTTGCAAATATCTTCTCTCATTCTGTAGATTGTCTTTTCACTTCTTCAAGTTGTTCTTTAATATATTTTATTGATTTTTTACAGAGAGGAAGGGAGAGGGATAGAGAGTTAAAAACATTAATGAGAGAGAAACATCGATCAGCTGCCTCCTGCACACCCCCCACTGGGGATGTGCCCGCAACCAAGGTACATGCCCTTGACCGGAATCGAACCTGGGACCTTTCAGTCCGCAGGCCGACACTCTATCCACTGAGCCAAACCGGTTTCGGCTGTACTTTAATTTTTAAAAATTGATATATGTACATCATTATATTAGTTTTAGATGTACAACATAATGATTCAATATTGTATGTATTGTGAAACAATCAGCACAGTAATTATTTTTCTGTGGTGGGAACTTATGATATCTATTCTGTTAGTAGTTTTCAAATACATAAAAAAATATATATAATATAAATAGATAAAAATATAAAATATGTAAATATAAACATATATAATATTCAGTGACTTATTTATATTATAACTGGAAGGTTGTACCTTTTTATCTGATTCACCCATCCCTCACCCCCTGCTCTTGCAACTACCAATCTGTCCTCTGTATCTAAGTTGGGTTTTTGTTGTTGTATATGTTATATGTTATTGTTATTGTTTTGTTGTTGTTATTGTTCTATTTCTGTTTTTTTAGATTTCACATGTAAGAGAGATCATATGTTAAAAATGGCTTACATCCTATCTAATAAAGAGGGAATATGCAAATTGACCATCACCATCACAAAGCTGGTGGTGCCCATAGACACAAGATGGTGGTGCCCAGTCCCCTCAGCCCCACTGGAGTCCCCTCATCCTGCCGGGCGGCAGCCGCACCGTGTGCCTGCTGCCGGAGTCCCCCAGTCCTTTCAGTCCTGCTGGGGGAGGACAGCAGGCACACGGAGTCCCCCAGTCCTATCACAGAAGATGGGTTGCCTCAAAAGTTGGTTAAGCTTCTTAGGACAGAAAGCATTCAAAAATCTTTGAAAAGGGAATTCCAATATTTATAAAAGTTTGAACTAGACAATTCAATGTTATTTCCACTACAACCTTCTATAATATTGTGATATTAACATTCTTAATTCACATAGTACCAGCTGTATTGTATGTAAGTAGATATTATTTAAAGGAATGGCCATTGTTATTAAAACAACTCATAAAACCACACTGTTTGTATGTCAAGGACATTCTGTGTGATTTTCCTAATGGCTGGAGTTAATGCCTTTAAACGGGCAGTCGGACATCCCCCAAGGGGTCCCAGATTGGAGAGGGTCAGGTTGGGCTGAGGGACAACCCACCCCCTGTGCATGAATTTTGTGCACTGGACCTCTAGTAAACACAGAAAGGAAACACCCGCAGGAGTTGTTTTATTGTTGTTTTCAGGACAAATGATAAACTATAACTACTGAGAATTAAATTTACAGTGGCAGCCAGGAAATTAAAATAAGGTGACAAAAATACTGATCCCAATCTTGGAAGTATTGAGATCCTATTTTACCCACAGCTGATAATGTGTAGTTTCTAGAGACAGCCTATGAAATAGAAACCAAATACCAGCTCAGATAACGCTCTGGCAACAGGACAGGTATCTCTCAAATCCAGCAGACAAATACCCCAAACACATAGAGCTAAAAATTTATATAAAGCTTAAAAAGCAGTTCTTTGGTTGAGAAGTACCTTCAAAGTATAAAGTGGAAAAATGAAGGTGGAATCACAATAGACATATTCTGCTAAAATTTCTGAACTAAGGATGTCAAAAAGACCCCAAAAGTCACCATGAGGCAACCTACCAAAAAAAAGAAAAAGTAAGAACCAGATTAACTTCAGATTTCTCAGCTGCAATACTAGATTCCAAAACACAATTTTGTAAATTTTCTGTTGCCAAGTGGCATTTTGAAAGAATTACTCAAAGATATACTCCACTAAAATATTTAATTCACAAGAAAATTCAGTCTGCATAAATTATTACAAATAATAATTAAAAAAAACATAGAAAAGTTATCCTGATAAGACCAATAGACTGGCAGATGGGTTCAAAAATAATAAAATAAAAACGAACAGATGCAACTAAACTAATGAGAGACAAAATCTAAAAATAGGAAGGAAAAATATATCAGTCAATATGAAAAGCATTAAACAGAATATGGATTTAAATTGGATACTGATGTAATATATTCATGTAGTGTCCAAAAAAAAATTGCACCACAATAAGATATACAATCTGTGGACATTTATGCAACTAGCAGAATAATATCTAAATAAACCAAAACAAAAATGATTTTTTTTAAAGATTAAAATGTACATCATCACAGCAGAAAACTTGGGGGAAAAAAGATTAAGATGAAATGAAAAAATGTATATGTACAAATATAAGGAATATATAGAAATAAAATATTAAAGGGTTAGAAAATATTTAAAACTGACACCTTTCATAAATATGATTAAAAAGTTTAGCAAGAAAGATGGATATAAAATTAAAACTACAAAATAATTCCCCAAATTAACATAAAATCTAATTTTAACAACCAAAGTACCTAACAAAGTTGTACATAGAACTTTTAAAATTTTTTTTACAGAGAAAATTATAAAACTTTAGTGAAAGACATCTTGTGGATAAGCAGACAGACAAAGCAATGAAAAAGAATAGAGGGGCCTGGCAGGTGTGCTCAGTGATTGAGCATTGACCCATGAACCAGGAGGTTATGGTTTGATTCTTGGTCATGGCACATGCCTGGGTTTAGGGCTCAATCCCCAGTAGCTGGTGTGTTAGGAAGAAGCCAATCGATGATTCTCTGTCTGTCTCCCTTCTTCTATCTGAAATCAATAAAAACATTTAAAAATTTTTTTAAATAATAGAAGCAATAGTAGTAGCATTGCAGATGACTGAAAGGGGGGATTTTTCAATAAATTGTGTTATCCTATGGGAAGTAAAAAGAAATGGAACCCTTAAATCACAGCATACAGAGAAACCAATCAATTCCAGATGGATTAAATTTTTAGGGCATGTTAACCTTAAAAGTTTTAAAATAACATACAGGAGACTGTTTTTATGACATTGAAATAGGAAAGGATTTTTTTAAAAAGGTGAAAAATATTAACTACAGAAAGAATGGCCAATTTAGCTACATTTTAATTGATAACGTTTGTTCAAATGACACCATAAAGCGAGTAAAAGACACACCATAAATGAGATTTTATGCATTTTATGAAGTTATTGCAACATGTACCTGAAAAACGTATTAATATATGTAAAGATTACCTCTGAAAAAAAGGCAATCCAGAAAAAAAAGACATCAAAAGGATTTTGGAAAGGAGGCAACATGAAATTGGTGACTAGACATATAAACTTAACTAGAGGCCTAGTGCACGAAATACATGCACGGGCAAGGTCCCTAAGCCTGGCCGGTGATCAGGGCCGATCAGGTTCCCTACCTCCCCACTTCTCCCTTCCCTCACTGCCCATGCGCTACTGCTGCCACCACCACGCAGTTCCTGGCCTCCCCACCTCCTCCTTCCCTTGCTCCGTCAGAGTCCTGCCGCCACCGATGGTCGCCCACCATGTTCCATGCCGCCCTCTGGTGGTCAGTGCATGTCATAGCGAGCAAGCGAACTACCGGTCAAACTCCTGAGGGGACCATTTGCATATTAGCCTTTTATTATATAGGATTAATAACCAGGGAAATGCAAATTAAAACTATAAAGAGACACTACATCAATCAGATGGGAGAAATTAAGAAATATGACAAGAATTGGTGTTATATACTGCTGATAGGAAAATAAGTTTTAACAACCATTTTGAAAAATATTTTAACAATAAAATTAAATGCACGTACATGTTGCTATTTCATCAGTTTCACTCGTATGAATATAACCTAGAGAAATTCTTGCTAATAGTATCAGGATGTCCCTATAAGAATATTTATAGGAAAGAAATGGAAATATTCCAGATGTCCACTAAGAGAATAAATAAATTGAGTTATTTTGCATGATATAACACAGAATAACAAATGAATGAACTAGTTAGATTTAATAACAAGGACTATTCTAAGAAACAAATGTGTAATAAAAGCAAGTCACCTAGAATGTATACAGTATAACGTAGCTTATGAGCCTCAAGAACTAGCAAAACTAAACAAGTATGCTGTTTAGAGAGATATATTTGGTAAAGTGGTGTTTCGTTTTAGTTAGAAAATAATAAACCCAAAATTCCACACAGTGCTTACCTAAGGCAGAAAAAATACAGGGAGGTTTGGCAAGTAATAAAACCAGGTACTAACAGTTCATGGGTGTTCATTGTCATATTATAAAACAAGTGATACAAATGTTAAATACATACAGGGGTGGGGCAAAAGTAGGATTATGGTTGTATGTTAAACACAATTTATTCTTGTGTTATTATTTATTATTGTATTACAACTGTAAACCTACTTTTGCCCAACCCTGTATATTCCTTTTTATAAATATAACATAAAATAAAACAAATGGATTTAAAAAGGTGAAAGTTCTGTTTCTGACAAGAACTGACTAGGTTGTCTTGAACCTATATTCCCACTGGAACAAATAAAAAGAATGGACAAACTATTTTTAAAAATCAGTTGAAGGCAACAGAGATACACCAATACACCAAAGCAATGAGATTTGGCAAGGCAAAGTTTCTAAAGAGATGAGAAATAAAGAGATTTGAGGTTGGTGCTCTGATGGTTTTGCTTACACACGTGATAGCTTATACACATGATAGCTGACTTTGAGGATGAAAGGCTGAGAGGTGGATAAATACTTTAATCACTGTTACTAAGCTGAAAGGAAGAAAAAAATTACAACTATGAGCCCAATAAAGAGTAGAGCCCTTGTTAAACACCCTAAACTTTAAAGTGGATGATGTTTGCAGAGTTTGCCTCCTGGATCCTGTTGTCAGAGGGTTTGATTTCTGTTTCCTAGGCTGCCTCTGGAAATAACACCTGAGCTGGGAGTAAAAATGGGATCTTCAGGCTTCCATCGTTGGGTTCAGCGTTACTGTCACCTTAACTTGATTTCCTGGCTGCCACTGTAAATTCACATCTTTCATTAGCTGCAGTTTATCATTTCAAGATTATTCTTTGATTGTGCTGCTGGGAGTGAGGGAGGGGGTTTCTTTTCTGTGCTTGTAGGGAGACAAACCTTCTAGCTCCGTTAATTTTTTTACTGTATATTTTGTGTTTTTCAAAATCCTACATAATAAAAGGGAAGTATGCAAATTAACCATCACTCCGCTACGCCCACAATTGGGCCAGCAGGAGGCGCGGGGGCGGGACTTGGGGTGGCCAATCACGCTGGCAGGAGGAGCTGGGAGTGGAGACTTGGGAGTGATCCCTGGCAAGTCGAGCTGGCTTGGGCTGGGGGATCTCAGGCCGCCAGGCCTCACCCCAAGCCGCGCGATGGCTCTCAAGCCCCGCCTGTTTGGGCTGGGGTCTCAGGCCGCCAGGCCATGCCCCCAAGTCGTGCGAGTGATCCCTGGCAAGCCGCACAGGCTTGGGCTGGGTCTCAGGCTTCCAGGCCTCACCCCCAAGCCGCACGATGGCTCGCAAGCCACACCGGCTTGGGCTGGGGGAACTGGATGGCTCTCAAGCCCCGCCTGTTTGGGCTGGGATCTCAGGCCGCCAGGCCATGCCCCCAAGTCGCGCGAGTGATCCCTGGCAAGCCGCACAGGCTTGGGCTGGGGTCTCAGGCTGCCAGGCCATGCCCCCAAGCCGTGCGATGGCTCGCAAGCCACGCCTGTTTGGGCTGGGGTCTCAGGCCGCCAGGGCCAAGTCCCCAAGTCGTGCGAGTGATCCCTGGCAAGCCGCACAGGCTTGGGCTGGGGTCTCAGCCTGCTAGGGCCATGCCCCCAAGCCGCACAGGCTTGGGCTGGGGTCTCAGGCCGCCAGGCCACGCCCCCAAGTCGCGCGAGTGATCCCTGGCAAGCCGCACAGGCTTGGGCTGGGGTCTCAGGCAGCCAGGCCTCGCCCCCAAGCCGCGCGATGGCTCGCAAACCGCGCCGGCTTGGGCTGGGGGGGGGGTCTCAAGCACCAGGACCTTGCCCCCAAGCAGAGCTGCTTGGGCTGGGGTCTCAGACCGCCAGGGCCTGGCACCCAAGCCGCATGATCCCTGGCCGAGGCGGCTGCCTGGGCTGGGGTCTCATTCCTGCAGGGCCGGGCACCCAACTGCATGATCACCCAGCCAGCAGCAATGGCAGGGTGGTGCACCCCCACCAAGCTATCTTCAGGCCAGTGAAGGCAGCCTGGGCTGGAGACGCACACCCCCACCGGGCTATCCACAGCCAGGCTGAGATGACAGCCTGGGCAGGGGTCTCAGCTTGGCTGGGCTGAGGCAGCAGCCTGGGCTGGGGTCTCAGCCTGGCCAGGGCCCCATCCCCTGCCAGCGGTGGCAGCCTGGGGTCCCAACCATTGAGTCACACCAGCCAGGCAGATATGGAGGAATCTTAAATGTTTCTTTTTTTTATAATATATATTTTATTGATTTTTTTACAGAGAGGAAGGGAAAGGGATAGAAAGCTAGAAACATCTATGAGAGAGAAACATTGATCAGCTGCCTCCTGCACACTCCCCACTGGGTATGTGCCCCCAACCAAGGTACATGCCCTTGACCAGAATCGAACCGGGGACCCTTGATTCTGCAGTCCAATGCTTCATCCATTCGCTGAGCCAAAACAGTTAGGACTGTCCAATATGCTAAAGAAAAAACCCTATCTAATAAAGAGGGAATATGCAAGGGAGGGCATTTGGGGGTGACCGTGGTATCAGGGGCTGGCAGGGAAGTGGTTAGGGGGTGATCAGGTTGGCAGGCATAGTGGTTAGGGGCAATCAGGAAGGCAGGGAGGCGAGTAGTTGGGAGCCAGCAGTCCTAGATTGTGAAAGGGATGTCTGACTGCCTGTTTAGGCCCGATCCTATGGACATCCCCCAAGGGGTCCCAGATTGGAGAGGGTGCAGGTTGGGCTGAGACACACACACACACACACACACACACACACACACACACGTGCACGAATTTCGTGCACCGGGCCTCTAGTTTTTCTATAATTTGGTCTCCTTTTGGGCCTCTTGTTTTTTAGCTCTGTGTAACTGTGTGTGTGTGTGTGTGTGTGTGTGTGTGTGTGGCCATTTTGGTAGGACTTAGCTATGAAAATATTAATGCTTTTTTTCTGTTATCTTCAACTGCAAACCTTTTCAATTTTTCCCCTGCTCAAGGTTCTTTCTGTATATCTTTCTCCTTATTTAAGAACTATACTTTATGGTTTCGTTGATTTTATCCTAGACCTTGCCAAGCTGCCTTAAATAATTGAATCAGTCTCAGAACGGGTTTTTATGGGATTGTATGTAGGATGTTAAAGTCAATCCACCTCCACCCAGAGAGACCCAACTGATGAGGATGTATAAGTGCTGAATGTGGGTGCTAGTGAATTATGCCTTTCAGCCTTTTTGAGTAATAGGGTTAGAAAGGTGTGTTTTTTCCCCCAACATATAATAACTGTCACTCCAGAAGATAAAGATTTCATTCATTCACTATATATTAATTAAACATGAGAATTCATGTTCACATTGTAAAGTCCTTAATTTTTGTTTAGCTTCCAGGAAAAAAGACAACTAAGCTTTGGGTTCCAGATGAAGAAGTTTCTCCTGAGACAATGGTCAAAGTGAGTAATATATATAGATTTCTTTATTTAAATACATTTAATATAGGTGTTAAAATTTCTATTCCTGTTACCAAGTTGGCTATTAAAACCATTCGAGTTTTTATATTTATAGTATGGCATTAATCCATGTACTGTGAGAGTATAAGGCAATGATGAGAAACCCAAGGCCTTGAGGGCAGCTGCATGTAATCTAATTTGAGAGAAAAAAAAAGAGTTTGTAAACTACCTCCATGTTGCAATGCTTCTTAGATATCAACCATCAAATGGCAAAAGACAATTCTGGTTTTCTTATGTACCTTCTGCTGTTCAGTAAAAATGGTTATTTGGATTTGCAGACTGTTTATCTTTCCCAAAGGATTTGATAAAACTTTTTATTTTGATTTTTTTTTTTGTAGACCTCACTTCAATGCACTGCCCAAGATGTGAAGGCCATGAACAAATACAATAAATATTGTTGTTTTTCTTGTTGTAATTTCTTATAAATCTTTTCGGAAGCGGTGTTTATGTTTCATATTATTAACTACTTTATCACATTATTCCAGCTTCAGATTCTGATAGACCTTTAGAGCATCCCTTCCTTTATCATTGAACTAGAGGCCCGTTGCAGGAAGATTCCTGCAAGAATAGGGCTTCCTTGGGCCTGTTCCTGCAAGAAGAGGGCTTCCTGCGGCCTGAGCAAAGCAGAGAAGGGAATGAAGCCTTTTCCGCTGCCTCGCTCCCTCCCGTCTCCGCTGCCTCGCTCCCTCCCTTCTCCGCTGCCTCGTTCCCACCCGTCTCCGCTGCCTCGCTCCCTCCCTTCTCCGCTGCCTCCCTCCCACCGTCTCCACTGCCTCCCTCCCGTCTCCGCTGCCTCGCTCCCTCCCTTCTCCGCTGCCTCGCTCCCTCCCTTCTCCGCTGCCTCCCTCCCACCGTCTCCACTGCCTCCCTCCCGTCTCCACTGCCTCGCTCCCTCCCGTCTCCACTGCCTCGCTCCTTCCCGTCTCCATTGCCTCGCTCCCTCCCGTCTCCACTGCCTCGCTCCCTCCCTTCTCTGCTGCCTCGCTCCCTTCTCCGCCGCTTCGCTCCCTTCTGCAGTGCTTGGCTTCCTTCTACGCTGTCTTCAGTCTTCACTCCGAGCCTGCGTGTGCAAATTAACTGCCATCTTTGTTGGGTTAATTTGCATACTCGCTCCTGATTGGCTGGTGGGCGTAGCAGAGGGACGGTCAATTTGCATGTTTCTCTTTTTATTAGTGTAGATGATGCTTGATTCTTTCAAGTTCCAGTATAAATCTGTTTTCTTAGCATTGGTCTCAAGCAGCAGTTTTGTATGGTTGAGCAGCACTGGACTGGAAGGCAGACCACCTGCACTTAAGTTCATAATTACCAAATGGAACAGGAAAGGCATTTTAAGGGTGTCTGGACCATGCCACTGCAGAAGACAAGACCCACTCAGTCCCTGTGCCTTAGAGCTGTAAAAAGCAAAGATAATGTGTGAAGAAAAGAAGAAGTAATATGCATCCTTTCAAAAGGGTTGTTGCAAATAACTTAGGTACTTCATAATTATAAAAACAGTACAAATGTAAGATGGTATCATCTCTTAGACACAAAAGATTGAATATAATTTGTAGCTTAACTTTTTTGCATAGTTAGTATGATTTTACTGAGGGTTATAAAGTGTAGAGTGTATGTTTGGGAAAATGGAAAAAAAAACAAAAACCACACACACAAAAAGTCTTTGTCAGTTACCTAGGAGGTGAGACATGTTTAATATTAAACATTCAGAGTTATCTTCATAGATATAGAAAAGAATAATTCCTTTTTCTTTTCCTTTTTTCCCCCCAAAAAGGCATCGATGAAAAGCATATTTTTTTAAATTAAGCTTGATACAGAATTTCTTTAAAATGTAGCAATGTTTTACTTGTCAATTTGTCTTTTAAATAGATACAGGCGATTAAAATGATGGTTCGATGGCTACTTGGAATGAAGAATAATCACAGTAAATCAGGAACTTCTACTTTAAGATTGCTAACAACAATATTGCATAGTGATGGAGACTTGACAGAACAGGGGAAAATTAGGTATAAATTACTGTTTTAAGTTATTTGGATTGCATAGTATTTCAAATCTGCTGTAATCATTGCTTGGTTCAGTTTCTTTTAAAAAATAATTATTGCTTTGTATGTATGCCTATATTTTTATTGTAATATGCTTTTGTACAGTGGTTATTTGTACAAGGTACTACTATATACACTTAATTATTTTGAACAAAACATCTTCATATTAGGCTTTTCAAAGTTTTGAAAAGCTAATGTGAAGATGTTAGTGTACCAATAAGTACCTGATATTTTATGTTCTTGTTAATTAATGTCTAAAGGGAAAAAAGCAGACTGGGTAGAAGACAGCTTATTAAATCGATTCCAAAAGTATAAATATGTACAAATGGAAAAAAATACTTGATGTAAATTATTTAAAATACATACTGTTTTGTTTTGCTTAAAAGATACAGAATAGTGATTGGTAACAGACTCTTGGTCCTAGATTCAAATTCTGGCACCATCACTTACTAGCAAAGGGACCCTTACCAATTTCTTTAACCTCTCTGTACCTCAGTTTCCTCATAGAGAATGACTACATATACCCTGTCTCACCTAGCTATTATGATGATTAAATAAGTTAGTATATTTAAGGTGTTTAAAACACTGCCCAGCACATAGTAAGTATTTAGAAGTACTGGTGATGGCAGTGGTTATTATGACAAGGTTAGCTAAAATTTAGAAATTTGTCTTCTGTGTTATTTATTGACTTTTTTTTGGTAATAAACATAAGAGAATAACTTTTCTCCTCTTAATATATCTAGCGTAAAGACTTTAATGACAAAGTATATAAAGATGACTGCCAGCTGCTTTCTCCCTTTCTGTCTTCATTTCTTGTGTTTTTGCTGATATTATACTTTTTGCATAGACAGTTAAAAGGAGCACATTTTTATCAAACAAACCAAGTAAAAATAAAACTTGGTCAAGCATTCCACATGTATAACTCATTTATGTACATTTTTTCAGTCTAATTAGTTGTCTTTATCTCTCTATTCTTATAATTCATACTAGAAGCCCAGTGCATGAATTTGTGCACCAGTGGGGTCCCTCGGCCTGACCTGTGGGATTGGGCCGAAACCAGCTCTCCAACATCCCCCAAGAGGTCCCGGATTGTGAGAGGGCTCAGGCCAGGCCGAGAGACCCCACTGGTGAGCAATCGGGGCCCGGGAGGGACGCAGCAGGTTGGCCAGCCTGGGAGGGACCGTGAGAGGGCTCCAGGGCGTGTCCAACCTGTCTCGCTCAGTCCCCATCAGCCGGACCTCAGCAGTAAGCTAACATACTGGTCGGAATGTCTGCCCCCTGGTGGTCATTGCATGTCATAGTGAGCGGTTGAGTGACCTTAGCATATCATTAGCATATTACACTTTGATTGGTAGAACGGTCCACCGGACACTTAGCATATTAGGCTTTTATTATATAGGATATGCCAGTGTTCAGGATTTACATAATAATTGGAGAAGAACATTTTTCTCTAGCATTAATACATTTTTATATCTTAAATTTATTAATAACATTATTCATGTGCATGTTTAGATCCTTCACCTGTTATTTTTCATGGTATTCCTTAACAAAATTAAATGTGTACTTGAATTCTGCAAATGTGTGTGACTTATGTTGGTTTTGCATTTTTAAATAAGTTTTATATAGAAATCTGGTTTTCAAAATATTAGTTGTAAAGTATTTATTTATAGTTGTTTATTTCTTTTTATAAACTCAAACAAGAATGACTTTCCTTTAGCAGTGGCTGAGGGATTTACCTCAAAACAGCTCTTAGAATATTGCTGTAAATGAACTGAAAGGCATTCCTATATCATGTAACCTCAGAACTTTGTTTTTTAGAACTTTCTTTTTTATACAAGTAATTGCTATTTTTTAATTCCAGTTGTTGTACAATATTAGTTTCAGATCTACAACCCAGTGATTAGACATTATATAACTTATAAAGTTATATTGGCTGGGAGGAGTGGCCACAACCACTGGCCACCAGGGAGGATCTGCTGTGCAGGGGCCAAACCCACGGAGCAGGACTTGCTTCAGCAGGGCTCTGATGCCTGCTGAGTCCACCCCTTGACTTTTTTCTGTTGTAGGTGGTTAGGGGGTGGGTGGTCTTTGGCATGATCTGAAGCTATCCACTGGGTTTGTTGGCTCTGAGGCCTGTAAACCAAGGTCATCTGCTGCCCGTGCCCTGCCCCAAACCATGAGCTACAAAGTGATAAGCAGATGGCTACTACTTGTGCTGGGCTTGGAGGTATCCAGGAGAGGCCACTGTGTAAACCAGGACCAGCTGCCAATAGTGACAGGCCTCAGGCCACTTAGCAAGGGGCAGAGGGCACGCCAAGGCCAGCTGCTGCTTGTTTGAGAGATTTTAAGAAAATCTGCAGCAGTAGCCAAGACAGCCCGTTTGTATGGTAAAGCCACGGAAAATGGCCTGGGTAGGCCCACAAGTTGGGTGAGGTGGGGATTTAGGATTACCAGGGCTAGAAAACAGTGTTAGCCAGGTTGGTGGAGACTGAGATACAACCCTGCTCGTGGGCTCTTTTGGGAGGGCTCAGAAAAGCAACAAAGACCTCTGCCTGCATTTTTGTCTGGGAGAATGCTGTCCCTCTAGACCTCCCCCTTGGGCCAGACAATTCAGTTCCTTTCTGTTTCTTCCTGGAACTTTAGCAGCTGCTGCCCCAGTGCTGGAGCTCAGAGCAAGTGAGTTTGAATGTGCTCGGGCCTTTAAGAGGAAGACGTGGGACTCCAGTAGCTCTCTATCTCTCAGCCATAATCCCCACTGATTTTCACAACCAGATGTAATGGGGACTTCTCCCTCTCACCCCACACTGAAACCCTGAGCTGGGGAGCCTGGTATAGAACTGGGACTTCTAAGGGGGAACCTCTGCAGTCAAAATAATTTCTCCCAATTTTCAATTGCCAAATGTGGATGTGGGACCAACTTGTTCTGCATTTTGGCCCCTCCTACCAGTCCCTACGTTGCTTCTTCTTTTATATCAGTGGTTCTCAACCTTTCTAGTGCCACGACCCTTTAATACAGTTCCTCATGTTGTGGTGACCCCCAACCATAAAATTATTTTCGTTGCTACTTCATAACTGTAATTTTGCTACTGTTATGAATCGTAATGTAAATATCTGTGTTTTCCGATGGTCTTAGACTCTACAGCAGCGGGTCCCACAGGTTGAGAACCACTAGCAGGGTCACCTAAGACCATCGGAAAACACAGATATTTACATTACGATTCATAACAGTAGCAAAATTACAGTTATGAAGTAGCAACGAAAATAATTTCATGGTTGGGGGTCACCACAACATGAGGAATTGTATTAAAGGGTCGCGGCACTAGAAAGATTGAGAACCACTGATCTAGTACATCACTGTATTCCAAAGGTTATTTAGATGTATTTACTAGCCAAGAATTTACTATTCTTTGAGATATGTCCCATTTAGCAGAAGTTTCCTTAAACATAAAAGGAGCCTCTTGGTAATACTTGAAAAGTTGGATTCTAGCTGAAAATAGTAATGTTTTATTCACTACTAGAGGCCCAGTGCATGAGTAGGGTCCCCTACACGCTTTCGCTTTCGATCACGGGGGAGCTGGGTGCCTGTCCGCTGGTGCCTGAGCCGACAGGCACCCAGCTCCCACGCTTTCGCTTTCGATCACGGGGGAGCTGGGTGCCTGTCCGCTGGTGTACCAGGCCTTTCAGAAGCCTCCGAAAGGCCTAGTGCACCAGCAGACAGGCACCTAGCTCCCACGCTTTTGATGGTCCACGGCGGGATGTGAGCTCGCTGCCCCAGAGGCCCCTTCTGTGCCGCAGCACAGCCATGGCACAGACACTGAGCTCGCGCCGCCGCTGGCGAAGTGAGCTCAGCGTGCCGCTGGCCCAATCGGCCACCCCGGCCACCCCAAGTCCCGCCCCCCCGCGCCTCCTGGCCAATCGTGGGCATGGCGAAGGTACGGTCAATTTGCATATTTGTCTATTATTAGGTAGGATACCTGCTTTCATTCTACTTCTTTTATACTTAACACAGTAGTTTTAGTTGACTAATAAGCATGTTAGGACATTTTTATACCTAATTTGTAAACAAACATATCTATATATATAAAAGCCTAAGCGACAGAACAACCGGTCCACTGGTTGCTATGATGCACACTGACCACCAGGGGACAGACACTCAACGCACAGGATCGGGCTCCCTCCTGTCTAGATCGGGCCTGTAGGGATCAGGCTCCCTCCTCTAGATTGGGCCTGCGGGGATCGGGCTCCCTCCTGTCTGGATTGGTCCTGCCGGGATTGGGCCAAAACTGGCTAGCCAACATCCCCTAAGGGGTCCCGGATTGCGAGAGGGCACAGGCCAGGCCAAGGGACCCCACTGGTGCACGAATCTGTGCACCAGGCCTCTAGTCTACAAATAATCCATAATGGAAGACTTAAGACCTAACAACTAAACATACGAATAATAGGATTGGCTATAAGCTGTTTTGTAGGAGAGAATTACATGACTTTAGCACACTTATGTTCAGGTGAAGAATTTTGCAGTATTAGACATCATATTCCAAAGTTAAATAAATATAGTATGTTTTTAGCATCACTAAACTGTTTTATAACTTTTTTTTTTTTTTGGCTAGAGGATTTTGTAAAATTAGCTATACAAAGCAGGAATGTTTTTGTGCACATAGTTAGAAATCTAATTTACATTCTTTCTTGCTTATTTTTCAGTAAACCAGATATGTCACGTCTGAGACTTGCTGCTGGGAGTGCTATTGTGAAGCTGGCACAAGAACCCTGTTACCATGAAATCATCACATTAGAACAGTATCAGCTCTGTGCATTAGCTATCAATGTAAGGAAAAAGGCTATATAGAACATGACTTGATATGGTCTTTGACTTAAGAAGTCCACCATGATATAGAGATAAAAATATTGAACGTTTATGTCTGCTATTGAAAAATTTATGTGAGAAACATTTTAGAGTTCTAAAACTAGCAATTGAATTTGGGGTTGCTAACATAGTACAGTTGACTCTTGTTATTTGCAGTAGTTCTGCAAAGTCACTCCAAGCACTGAATTAACAAATACGGAACCATTGCTCATAGGGGAAATACAGGGGTGGTTCCTGCATACCTCAAGTCACAACATTTTTATCAATCATCCTTAACCTTGTTTTATATGTATTTATATTTAAAGGCACCTTAATATTTAGTTGTTTTATTATTAAACTCATGGCCTGCAGCACTATAACTCATGCCTGAATGAAGCCTATTTAACAAACATATTTTCTCCATAATGTACATCCCAGCCTTCTTGCTCTTAGAATCAGTAAATAGCATTTCAGCACTATGCTTAGAAGCTAATTTAACAACAAGGTCATTAAAAATGTGAAAAATGAGGCACTATATAGACCACCAGAAGGACACTTGTTTGTAATATGAGAGCTGAAACAACAAAGTGGAGCATTGCCTTGTTCAACCTTAGTTGAACATGTGTCAGGCGATTCTCATACTTTCCTGCTCAGTGCATTAACTCGGGAATGACCATGAAAGCATTGCAAGTATTGATTTTGAGGTTGCAATTAAATTTTAGTGAGTTGGTAAATTCACAAATGCAGAATGTGTGAATAATGAGGCTTGAATGTATTTAGTTTTTCAAAGGAAGAAAAAAGTATAGAAATTTATCGTTTCACTAGAGGTCCAATGCACAGAATTCGTGCAAGAGTAGGCCTTCCTTTCCCTGGCTGCCAGCACCGGCTTCCCTCTGGCACCCGGGACCCGGGCTTACCTCACAGCCCCATCTTCGTCCAGAAGGTCATCCGGTCTAAATACCATATTACACTTTTATTATTATAGACTAGAGGCCTGTTGCACGAAATTCGTGCAAGGAGCTTGGCCCTCACAGCCATGGTGGCTTGCCTTGGCCCTCGCAGCCCCGGCTTCATCCAGAAGGTCATCCGTTTGTACGGTCTAACTAGCATATTATGCTTTTATTATAGATAAGGACATGGTATAGATTAATTTTAGATCAGAAACATTCTTTATTAGTTAGTGAAAATTTCCAAAAATTAGAATAACATAATATTTGAACTATATCACTTTAGAAGTTTTTTTCTTAATATGTTTTTATTGATTTTTTAGAGAGAGTGAAAGAGAGAGAGAGACAGGCAATGATATGAGAGAGAAACAATGATAGGTTGCCTCCTGGCTGTACTCTGACTGGGGATCAAACCCGAAATCTGGGTATGTGCCCTGACTGGGAATCAAACCAGCAACCTTTTGGTGCATGGTAAGATGCTCAACCAACTGAGCCACACTGGCCAGGGCACTTTAGACATTTTTAGCATCATTTGAGAAAATTAAAGAAAACGGACTTTCATAATAGTAAAGATGATATTCCAGTATGAGTTTTTTATTCATAATTGGTTATATTATACTTACTTTTGCTGTTCTTTTTTGGCATTTATTTCAGGGATTATTGTAATTTTTTTCAACTTCCCATTCTTTCTACTACTTATTTTTTAATTGCAGTTTATAAACAATCATGTTTGGTTTTTTTTTTTATTATAATCATGTTGTCAATTTCTGGTACTTCAGTCTTTAAAAGTTATTCCAGATCCTACATATTTTGTTTTACTTTTGGTGTTGGTGTTCAGATTAGACTAAACCATTTGAGAAATGAGATTTTGGTGAGCCCATAATTTTCTGATTTAGTTTTCCCCATTTAATTTTGGAGATCATCTTGTTTTGCAAGAAAGTGAAAATTGTTTAAAAAGTACATGTTAAATTTCCTAAGAGAAAACAACCTATATAACTATTTTTTTAAACTGGCAATACTTGCATTCTGTTGATTTATCAGGTTGTTGGTCTGATATTTCTTAGGGTAATGTTGCTATCAGTATTGAAGTAGAAAATTTTTTAAAAACCAAGAAAATATGGAAATATGTAGACAGAAGGGCTTTGAAACTGAGACTTTCTTTTATAGCATAGTATTTGTTATATATTAAATTGAAAGTTGTAAGATTGCTCTGGAATTTTGTTGACTGTAGAACATGTTAATGGTTAAATTTAATTATTAACATATGGTTGGTTACCTTATTTTCTTCTAAACCAAACTTTTCCCTAATCCTTTAAACTACATCTCTTCTTTTTAAACCTCCAATCCTCAAGAAAGAGTAATCTATATGTTTGTCTCTCTTACACTGTTATCCTCTCACTCCTCACTAATCATTTGGCTTCATTGTTTTCCAAAAATGCTCTATTGAAGTTCCAAATCCAATAATATTGGTCCTCATTGTACATCTCCTTTCTGCATCATTTGACACAAGTTATTGTGTCTTTATTCTTGAAACTCTCTTTGGCTTCCATCTCCTGATTTTTTTGTTGTACTTCTCTGACTACATTTACTGGCTATTCTCTTTTCCTTTAAATGTGTGTGTTCTATGAGGATCTGTCCATGACTAACTTTTCCACTTATACTGTACTAGAGGCCCGGTGCATGAATTTGTGCACTCGGGGGTGGGGGGGTCCTTCAGCCTGGCCTGTGCCCTCATACAGTTGGGAGCCCTCCAGGGATGTCCGACTGATGGCTTAGGGGGGTCTAAGCCATCAGTCAGACATCCTTAGCGCTGCTGCGGAGGCGGGAGAGGCTCCCGCCACCACCGCTGCACTTGTCAGCCGTGAGCCCAGCTTCTGGCTGAGCAGCGCTCCCCTGTGGGAATGCACTGACCACCAGGGGGCAGGCAGCTCCTGCATTGAGCGTCTGTCCCCTGGTGGTCAGTGTGCGTCATAGTGACCGGTCATTCTGACATTCGGTTGATTTGCATCTTAGCCTTTTATTATATAGGATATTCTTATTTGGCCATCTCATTTTCTATATAAGTGATTCCTGTACTACCAGCATTAACTTTTTCTTTTTTTAAAAGTCTCTGGTCCCACTTCCATTGCTAAACAGATTTTTCAAACTTTCATGTTCTGTGAATGTCCGACTAAATTCATATTTTCCCAAATCTATTCATTTCTGACATGTAGAGCCTTGATAGGCCTTAAGTAAATCTGAATGGCATTTCTCAAATCCACAAGCATTATTTATATTTGACTGTTTGCTTGTCCTTGCACCTCATAGCAAAGTACAGATAATTCAGTCCTATCATATCTATTGTATCTATTAATCATTCTTAATATATGTACTTCTTAATCATTCTTACTTCTGTAATCATCATTAGCTCTCAGGTAGTATTGTGAGACTTTATTATTGATTAAATTTCCTATCATGATTCTGATCATGTTATTCCCTATTAAAAAATATTTAGGGCCTTATACTCATAAAAAAGAAAAAAAACACATTTTAATATTTGGACCCAAATATACACTTAAAAATCTTGTTTAGCACACATTACCCTTTACCTAACCTCATTTCAGTGAAAGTTAACATATTATTTCTTTTATATGTTTGTAATATGCTGCCTCTAATTTTCTTTTCATTCTCCATTTCTACACATCCACCATCAACTCCTACAAATCAAGACTCAGGCACAATCTTCTTCTCAAAAAACTTTCTCATTTTTATAGCTGGTCTCCTTTTGATTCCCTGGTGGTCTTATCTGTAGTCCTCTGATACATACGTGCCTGTGCATTAGTAATTTATGTACCTGTGATTTATTTCTCTTACTTGTGGTGAGCTCTTTAAAGACAGTATTTTACCTCAGAGACCATTGTTAATGATATTTGAATAGAAATCTGGAGGAAGAGAAATTCAGTAATGTGAATCTTAACATTTTTAATAATTAAGCTATTTTAGAATTTGAATGCAGTTCATGGAAAATCTGTATGTACTGCTGTGTGCTGTACATTGTTCTAGATTCTGTAAATACAAAAATGAAATAAGTCACGGCTGCCACCCTCAAGAACATAACCTCTTAGGAAAACAGAAAATATAAATAAATGGTAATAACACAATGCAATACACCAAGTAATTGAACTGTTTACAAGATACTAGGTACTACATTCATGATGATAATTTGTACTAGAAAAGGCCACTAAGAGTGAATTTACTTAAGAAGCAGACTACTTAATACTTAAGATTAAGACTTTATTCTTAATAGTGAGTAAAAGTTTGTATCGAACTTTATTTTGGGGGAATATATTTTGTGGTACCATCTTCTTTATTTTAAAATATTGAACTAATAATCGGTTAAAACCAAAACTATGAAAGTATCAGGTGCTTTCTTTTTTTAGTGTTTTTTTCCGCATAAAAATTGTATTCTTCTGTCCTTTAACTTTTATAATATAGTCAAAAGAATAATCATTTTTGCAAAAAAGCAACAACAACAAAACAAACATTTAAAACCTCAGTTCTCAGGAACACTTCTTTTAAATTTTCATTCAGATGATTCTCTTTTGATATACTTTTTATGACATCATGTCAAATTTATCATCTTTTCTCATTAACTCTGTCAGTTTCCTTCCATATGATTTGACAGTTCTTCTCTAACATCACTTTAATGATTTTTTTGAGTCCTAAATTTGCCATGGGATTCACAATTTGACTTTGTTATTCATTTGCATTGTATCCTGAATGATGAGTGAGAGAGTGACAAAAACATGGTCTTGCCAGGAAATGCATCTAAGTAGGGAGTGAGGGGGAAATATTTGGAGATTAGTTTTTAAATGAGTGGCCGGTTGACTTGTGAATATATTTTGATAGATGGATTTATATAGGTTGTAATTCCTTATCTTCATAATATATAATTGATAATGAAGACTCCTCTCCCTTATGGTAGTGATACTGAGGAAGGAATGAGTTAACTAACTTTGTTTCGTTGAGTGTAAGGGTAGATAATACACAATATTTCTGTGGAAGCTAGACTATTTTTTTGTTAAAGTAGGTATTTGGCATAAGAAACTGAAGTTTAAATTAAATGAAAGAAGATGCACAAAATAAGGATTTAAACGTAAAGGCAAGATTATGAGATTATGACGTAGGTTTTAAAGAAGAACCAAATGAATATTCAAAGATAGAAGAAATAATATACATAAAGTTGCAAAAATATGAAACACTTCACACCTTGTGTTAATTGGTGGAGAATGAGGTATAATTATGAAGCTCTCTATCTCACATATGACAAAAGTCATGTCAAATCTATAGATTGCTTTGGATAGCATGGACATTTTAATGATATTGATTCTACCAATTCATGAACACGGTATATTCTTCCACTTATTTATATCTTTCTCTATCTTTTTTCAATGTCCTGTGATTTCAATGTCCTTAAATATTGAAGGAGGTCTTTTACCTCCTTGGTTAAGTTTATTCCTAAGTATCTTAATTTTTGTTGTTGCAATGGTAAATAGGATTTTTTTTTTTTTTTTAGTTTTCTGAGCGTTCATTACTAGTGTATTAAAATGCCATAGATTTCTGGGTGTTAATTTTGTATCCTGCTACATTGCTGAATTCCTTTATTAAATCTATTTTTTATGAAGTTTTTAGGGTTTCCTATATACAATGTCATATCATCTGCAAATATGAGAGTTTTACTTCCTCCTTTCCAGTTTGGATGCCTTTTATTTCTTCTCCTTGTCTGATCACTATGGCTAGGACTTCCAGTACTATGTTGAATAAGAGTGGTGAAAGTGGGCATTCCTGTTTTGTTCCTGTTCTTAGGGTAAATGGTTTTAGTGTTTGCCCATTGGGAATGATGTTGGCTATAGGCTTACAGGTTTTATTATGTTGAGGTATCATCCCTCTATTCCCACTTTGCTGAGAGTTTTCATCTGCATCAATTGATATGATCATGTGATTTTTGTGTTGCAATCTGTTTAATGTGCTGTATCACATTTATTGATTTGCAGATATTGTACCAGCCTTGCGTGCCCGGAATAAATCTCACTTGGTCATGGTGTATGATCTCCTTAATGTATTGCTAATATTTTGTTGAAGATTTTAGCATCTATATTCATCTATATTATAGGGATATTGGCCTATAATTCTCTTTCTTTGTATTGTCTTTGTCTGGTTTTGGAATTTCCATACTACCCAAAGCAATCTATAGATGCAGTGCAATCCCTACTAAAATACCAACAGCATATTTCACAGAGCTAGAACAACACTCTAAAAACTTATATGGAACCAAAAAAAGGCCCAAATAGCTGCAGCAATCTTGAAAAAGAAGAATGAAGTTGGAAGAATCACAATACAAGATTTCAAGTTACACTACAAAGCCACTATAATCAAAACAACCTGGTACTGGCACAAGAGCAAGTATATAGAGCAGTGGTTCTCAACCTTTCTAATGCCGTGACCCTTTAATACAATTCCTCATGTTGTGGTGACCCCCAACCATAAAATTATTTTCGTTGCTACTTCATAACTGTAATTTTGCTACTGTTAATGAGTCGTAATGTAAATATCTGTGTTTTCCAATGGTCTTAGGCGACCCTGCTAGCGGTTCTCAACTTGTGGGACCCGCTGCTGTAGAGCCTAAGACCATCGGAAAACACAGATATTTACATTACGATTCATAACAGTAGCAAAATTACAGTTATGAAGTAGCAACGAAAATAATTTTATGGTTGGGTGTCACCACAACATGAGGAATTGTATTAAAGGGTCACGGCATTAGAAAGGTTGAGAACCACTGATATAGAGCAATGGAACAAAACAAAGAACCGAGAAATCGACCCAAGCCGTTATGCTCAATTAATATTTGACAAGGAGGCAAGAGCATACAATGGAGTAAAGACAGACTCTTAAATAAGTGGTGTTGAGAAAATTGGACAGGTATATGCAAAAAATGAAACTGAACCACCAACTTACACCATACACAAGAATAAACTTAAAATGGATAAAAGACTTAAATTAAGTCATGAAACCATAAAAATCTTAGAAGAAACCAAAGGCAACAAAATCTCAGACAACTCATGTAGCAATATGTTTACCGATACATCTAGGGCAAAGGAAACTAAGGAGAATATAAACAAATGGATTACCTCAAAATAAAAAACTTTCAGCAAAAGAAACCATCAACAAAATGAAAAGAGAACCCACTCCATGGGAGAACATATTTGCCAATGATACATCAATAAGGGGTTAATTTCTAAAATATATAAGAAATTCATACAACTTAACGAAAGGAAGACAATCCAATTTAAAAATGGCTAAAGGACCTACATAGACACTTCTCCAAAGTGGTCATACAGAAGAAGGCCAAGAGATGAAAAAATACTCAAAGTCACTAATCATCCAGGAGATGGAAATCAAAACAACAATGATGGATCACCTCACACCTGTCAGAATGGCTATCATCAACAAATCAACAAACGACAAGTTTTGGCAAAGATGTGCAGAAAAGGAAACTCTAGTATACTGCTGGTGGAAATGCAGACTGACGCAGCCACTGTGGAAAACAGCATGGAATTTTCCTCAAAAAATTAAAAATGGAACTCCCATTTGACCCAGTGATCCTACTTCTAGGAATATATCCCAAGAAATCAGAAACACCAATCAGAAAAAATATATGCACCCCTGTGTTCATAGCAGGGCAATGTACAATAGATAGGATTTGGAAACAATCCAAGTGCCCATTAGCAGATAAGTGAATAAAAAGCCTTGGAGCATTTACACAATGGAATATTATGCAGCTGTAAAAAAGAAAGAAGTCCCACCATTTGCAACAGCATGGATGGACCTTAGTATTATGCTAAGTGAAATGAATCAGAGAAAGATAAGTATTACATGATCTCACTCATATATGGAATCTAATGAACAAAATAAACCAATGAACAAAATAGGTCCAGAGACATAGAAACTTGGAACAGACTGTCAAACCTCAGAGGGAAGGCAGGGGAGGGTGGATGGGTAGGAAGAGATCAACCCAAGAACTTGTATGCTTATATACATAACCCATGGACACAGACAATAGGGTGGTGAAGGCCTTGGGTGGTGGGCGGGAGCGGGCTAGAAGAGGTCAATGTCGAAAAAGGGGACATTTGTAATACTTTAAATAATAATTTAAAAAATAAGAGCAAACAAGTCATGTTGAGCCTTTCCCTAGTTTAGAAAAAAATTCTGATAATCTATGTACTGGATGCTGTGTTAGATTTAGAAGCACAAAGATGTCTTCAAGGAATGAGGAGCGGAGTGAGTAAGGACTGACATATAAACCAGTCATTTTAATACTATACTAGAGGCCTGGTGCACAAAATTCGGAGGGGGTCCCCTCTGCCCAGCCTGCACCCTCTCCAATCCGGGACCCCTCGAGGGATATCCGACTGCCGATTTAGGCCCAATCCTGGCCGTCGGACATCCCTTTCACAATTTGGGACCACTGGCTCCTACTGCTCATCTGCCTGCCTGCCTGATCACCCTTAACTGTTCCCCCTGGTGGCCTGGTCACCCCCAACTGCCCCCCTGCTGGCCTGGTCACCCCCAACTGCCCCCCTCGCCAGCCTGGTCGCCCCTAACTGCCTGGTCACCCCATGCAGGCCTGGTCACCCCTGGTCACCCCATGCAGCCTGCTGCTCAGTCGTTTGGTCATCTCTCACTAACCTCTCTGCTGGCCTGGTCACCCCACGCAGCCTGCTGCTCAGTCGTTTGGTCATCCCTCACTAACCCCCCTGCCGGCCTGGTCGCCCCACGCAGCCTGTTTGGTCACCCGTTCAGTTGTTTTGGTTGCGGCGATCACTTAGGCTGTTATATATATAGATACTGACTTCTATGCTGGAGATGTGCACAGAGTGCTTAAGAGAGCACAGGTGGATGCAGGATAAAAATTACACAGTGATTTCTGGAGGATAGAGGAGCTGTTCTTTAATCAGGTGCAGTGATAATGAACAGATTGATTCATTTATAGAACAACAAGTAATTAGGTGTTTCTGAAATTGATTAGTAACTCTTGCCTTCAGAGTTGTACATTTTAATTGAAATAGTTTTGAAATAATAGAAATAAAATGTATAGTTTAAAATTTTATCTTGCTCAGTAAATGAAAAAGCTACATATGAAAGAGTATTTAAACTTTTTTTCCTACCTTATTTAACTTGAGATGGATTGATATTCATGAGTTTTATCTGTTTTAAGAGTACATTCAATATTTTCTGACACCTCTAAACTGGTAGTGATTAGAGTGCAGGTAAATGCGTCAGCCTTGAAATTAACTTGTCACAACATTTCAGTCTTGTGAGCTGAAGCAGTGGTTGTGGATAAACTGGCTGCTGTTTACTGATCTGGTTATTTGATATAGTACATTTTATATCTGAATTTGTTACTCTTTGCTGCCACTTGATAATATGTAGAATAATGATGTCTTTACAGGATGAATGCTATCAAGTAAGACAAGTATTTGCTCAGAAACTTCACAAAGGCCTTTCCCGATTACGACTTCCACTTGAGTATATGGCAATCTGTGCTCTTTGTGCAAAAGATCCTGTAAAAGAGAGAAGAGCTCACGCCAGGCAGTGTCTGGTAAAAAATATAAATGTGAGACGCGAGTATCTGAAGCAGCATGCAGCTGTTAGTGGTAAGCCCATATGAAAATGGAAAGTATATTTTTCCAGCTTGCCAATTTTCTTTATAGAGCACAAAGTGATGTAATTGTTATTTATCATATTCTAATTAGCCCTCATTAAATAATTATTACTGTTTTCAATAATAGCTTCACCTTTAAAAAGTTTATTTTTAAAATAGAAATGCATGGGTATCTAAATATCAACTCATGTCTCTGTGCAACTGATGAAATGGCCAAGGGAAATAAGTAGTGACATTGGATGGAGGTACTTTTAATAGAACAGTAAAATGTATACATAAGAGTATGATCTTTTAGTTTAAAAATGTACCAGTCTCTGGTCTTAGTTGATTATTCTCATCACAGCCGGCATGTGCAGGACCGGCATCCTGGATTCAAACGGCAACCTTTCAGGGTGCATGGGACAGTGCTCAACCAACTGAGCCACACTGGCCAGGGCTGTGTGCCTTTTTAAACTGCTCACTTTACCCCATCCATGTTATTAGCTTTTGTGTCTCTCTGACTTTTATTTAATTAAAATCTATCCAGTTATCCAAGTTAAAAATCAGAGACATTCTTCATATCTTTTTTCCCCAAATCCTTAATTCTTCCTCTGGATATCTTGAACATTTCTACTCAGCTGTTTGCTATATTTCTCTTGGATTAGTGTGTACATGTCTGTCTCCCTTTTATAAATTCCCCTGCCTCTAATCCACCTCCAGGTGTGCCACACTGCTATCAAAATTATTTTTCTAAAACACATTGGATCATATCACTATCATGTTTGAAATCTGTGTTGATTTTTTTATTGCTAATAGAATCAAATTTAAACTCATTAACATGGCCCTTTAGAGTTTTACTCTCAACCTGAGTTTTAGGCTTTTCTCTAACCATTCCCTACTATAAGTCCTATGCTTCTTGTACTCTGGATTGTTTGAAATTTGTGTAGCCATCTTTTTCTCTGTTTTCAACAGTGCCTGTAAGTTGCCTCCCCTTCCAGACAGACAAAACCAAGGAGCATGGTTTGCATCTTTTGAGTCCTTTAAAATGTAGTTTGGGAGTTACACCATCATTGGAATTCATTTTTTCTCTTCCTCACCTTGGGAAAAATGAGTGTTCTTGAGTCAAATCCCACCTCTGCCATTTACTGGTTGTGTTTGGGCATGTTACTTTAACAATCTGAGCCTTAATTTCTTTATTTGTAAAAAATTGGTTTAATTATACTCATTTCTTATGGTTGTTATGAGTATTAAAAAATTAATGTATATAGCCCTGGCTGGGGAAGCTCAGTGGTTAGAGTGTTGATCCTTGCACTGAAAGGTCAAAGGTTTGATTTCTGGTCAAGGGCATGTGCCTGGGTTGCAGGTGTGATTCCTGTGCAGGAGACAACCAATCCATGTCTCTCTCTCACATCAGTGTTTCTCTCTTTCTCTCCCTCTCCCTCCTCCCTCCCTCCCTCCCTCCCTCCCTTTCTCTAAAAATCAATGAAAAAATGAGGATTAACAAAAACAACAAAAAAAGTTAACGTATCTAAAGCACTTGGCATACTGCATGCTCTAAAGTTGTCAGGCCCTAGCCAGTTTGGCTCAGTGGATAGAGGGTTGGCCTGCGGATCAAAGGGTCCCGGGTTTGATTCTAGTTAAGAGCATGTACCTTGGTTGCAGGTTCCTCCTTAGGCCTAAAGCCTGGTCAGGGCTCGTGCATGAGGCAACCAATCAATGTTTCTCCCTTTCTTTCCCTCTCTCTTCCACTCTCCATAAAAATCAATGGGAAAAATATCCTTGTGTGAGGATTAAAAAAAGTAATAGTAGTAGTAGTTAGCTATTCTTGTCTTAGGGCACCTACCACATTGAAGGATAGCTTCTGTCTCTATGCCTTAGTATGAGGGCGTTGTCTAGTCTTAATCATCTTTATATTTAAAATAGTAAGCTTGAAAAATTGTAGGCACTCAATAAATATTTGATAAAAATTTAATTTGAATTTCACTGAATTTTGAACCTTAATATTTTTTTCCTCCTATACCTTCCTTAAAATGAAGGATATTACACATAAATTGTTCTCTTTGAGTTCAGGATTGGAAATAGAACTTGGTGCCTTATTGACCACGTACATTACTATACTCTAGGTTGAACATATAATTTAAACTTTTATTTTGAAAGTAGGAAATACGAAAAGATTGTACAAAATATGAATCCTGGTCTTTTTGAATAATAACCTTATTAAACTAGTTAGGATTACAATTCTGACCTCTAATGGAATAGATGATCAAAGTTAAAATACAGGGTGGGGCAAAAGTAGGTTTACAGTTGTTCACATGGAAAATAATACAATAATTAAAAAAATAATAGTACAAGAATAAACTCTGGCTTTGGCCAGGTGAATCAGTTGATTGAAGCATCGTCCTGTATACCAAAAGGTTCTGGGTTCAATGCCTGGGGCACATATGGGAGACAACTGATCGATTTTTATCTCTCACATCAAAGTGTCTCTCTCTCTCTCTCTCTCTCTCTCTCTCTCTCTCCCTCTCCCCCTCTCTCTCCCTCCCTCCCTCCCTCCCTCCCTCCCTCCCTCCTTCTCTCCCTCTCCCCTTTTCCCCCTCTCCCTCCCTCTCCCTCTCCTCTTCCCCTTCTCTTTCTCCCTAACCCCCACCCCCTAGGAACAGAAAAATCAGTAAAAACATATCCTCATGTGAGGATTTAAAAAACCCCCACAAAATTGTTTCATATACTCACAAATGTAAACCTACTTTTGTCCCACCCTGTATAAAGATATTTTAATTTAAACTAAAAGAAATGTTTCTTTGATATTTAAAATGTCCTGGAAACTGTTATTTATGTTTTTTTTTTTAATATCAGTTCTTCTGTTACAGATAGGATCAAATACTTTTACTTTGATACAAATAATATCAAAAACCTTTACTTTCTACTTTTGTGTCACACTAACTCTGAAATATTTACTAGTTTTTAATTTGCTCATAAGCTTATAAGGAAGGCACTGTTGAACATAGTGTTGCTCGTAATAAGAAAAAGAGATCTTACGTTTCTTAGTCTTAGAGTTTGTTTGTGTCACTTTTCCCCATATGCATTTGAAAAGTGAAATAATAGTCTTTGTAACCACAGCATATAGTGCATTTAATAGACATTTCACTATGGTATATGATGAATGAATGAATAAACTGTTTAATTTATAATATATCTTAGCACTGACTATTTTAGTATGTTTTTATTTTAGCCATAATGTGGTACTGTTGGGATGTAGGAAATACTGAATCAGAGTAAAGAAAGAGAAAGGTTTATAAGATTTGGTTTTCTAACCTGGATGTTTTGTTTTGTGTGTGTGTGTTTGTTTTTCAGAAAAATTACTATCTCTTCTACCAGAATATGTTGTTCCATATACAATTCACCTTTTGGCACATGACCCAGATTATGTCAAAGTACAGGATATTGAACAACTTAAAGATGTTAAAGAGTAAGACTTTTTTCATCCCATTTTCATATTTTCTGAAAGTTTTTTCCCTTTCCTGCTGATACTAGAACCTTAATTACAATTACTTTATTAGATTTATTTTAATTTTTAGGAATTTAAGGTTTCTTTATTTGTTCTTTTATTTTTTACAAAGTACATTTTTATTAATTTCAGAGAGGAAAGAAGAGGGAGAGAGAGATAGAAACACCAATGAAGAGAGAGAATCATTGATTGGCTCCCTCCTGTACACTCCTCCACTGAGGATCAAGCCAGTAACCTAGGCATGTGCCCTGACTGGGAATCAAACTGTGACCTCCTGGTTCATAGGGTGACGCTCAACCACACCAGGCGGGCCTCTTTTTTTTTTTTTTTTCATACCCTCTCTTTATATTTTATTTCTTATACTAGGAGCCCAGCACCCACTCTCAAGTCGCAGGTCCGGCCCTGCACTCCCCGGGCCCCACAGCAGCCGCGGCCACTGCTGTTCCGACCCTGCCTCACTCCCCCGGCCCCGCAGCAGCCGCGGCCACTGCTGGTCCGACCCTGCCTCACTCCCCCGGCCCCGCAGCAGCTGCGGCCATTGCTGTTCCGGCCCTGCCTCCCTCTCCAGCCCTTGAAGCAGCCCCTGCTGCTGCTGATCCGGCCCTCCCCCAGCGCAGGCTTGCGGAGGCCCCCGATGCTGCGCGTGCAACCTCCTCCTGTCTGGTGGACCCGTTATGGCATCCCGGTTTATTAGCATATTTCTCTATTTTATATATATAGATAATTTTCCAATATTTAATTTAGCATAATTACTGGATACTGCTCTGTTTCTTTACCAACCTAGCATTTCTTTTTTATTGAAGCAATCCATTAAAAGCTTCCGTTACAGTTCTTATCGTTTTCTACTTCCTTTTGGAACTCTGTATAGATTTTCATGTGGGTGAAGTAATACAGTAATACCCTCCTTTATTCACATGGTAAGCACTTTTGTTTTCCAGACACTGTTTTTCTTTATAAGGAAGAAAGAATGGTCTAACTTAATAACGGAGTAAGTTGATAACCAGGCAACACTCACACTTACTAATTCATTGGTGACATTTCTAAATAAAGTTAATGACAATTGTAATTTTTTCAAAGATTACTATTGAGAGGCCAAAAGAGTATATATGCCTGTGTGTGGAATAGAGAAATATAATGGAGTTTAGAGAAGTCCTTATAAGACCAGTATAATGTCAAATGACTGATAACTTGGCAAGGGAAAAAGCTATTACCCTCTTACTATAGTTTCTGTTTTTTAAAAATATGCAGTTCTCCCAAAATTAATCCTGTTAGAGTAATTATAACTAATGAAAACTTCTAGCATTTCCTCTTTCTCAGAGAAAATTAGTTTTTGAAATAGATAAAATAATCTTTGGAATTTACTGTATATTTTTGGCTATACCTCTAAATTGCCCCAATACAGCCATGCTGTCATCTCTAGTCTTTGAGAAAGCCACTTCAGAAGAGCATATTCTGTACCTGGATCTTAAAGGTTATTTTTTTTCTTCTAGAATATCTTGCTTCACATTTCTCTCTTCTCCCATTACTTTTCTCCTCTGTGCTGTAACTGTCACATTCTGGCAGTGTAATATACAGACAGAGCCCTTTGTGTGTTTTTTCTTAAATAGAATTTTTTTGTAATTAACTTTAAAACTGAGCTAACTTTAAAATTGAAATTTTCTTTTAATTTTTTCATGTTTAAGCAAGGATAGTGTGTGCAGTTGTCACTCATCACTTTTTTCTCTCTAATTTACTGATGAAGATTCTCAATTATTAAATTAAGGTAGTTGTATTTTCTTGAAGACTTCCAATTGGAACTACAGTCAATATTGAATATTTGAGGCATCACTTTATTCATGGCCCAGTTATTCCCTTAGGTAGTCTTCCTTTCTTGTCATAGCTAAAATCACTTCATTATTTATTCCTTTTTAACCTGCCGCCCTGGGAAAATTAGTGAGACTTTGAGAGGGGTTCTTGTGAACTCACACTTAAATTACTGATATGTTGTGATATGTACGTGTGAGATATTTTTTTTCTCTATTGGCTTAGAGCTGTTTCTTTTTAATTTTTTCTACTCCTGGCATTCATTATATTTATATTTAGAATTATTATATCTGTATTTAACAACAAATTATTCTTTTCTATTTTTTTATTTTTCTAGATGTCTTTGGTTTGTTTTAGAAATATTAATGGCTAAAAATGAAAATAACAGTCATGCATTTATCAGAAAGATGGTAGAAAATATTAAACAAACAAAAGATGCCCAAGGACCAGATGATGCAAAAATGAATGAAGTATGTAATTCTTTGTAAATAATTACGATTCCTTATCTATTTAAGCACTTGAGTGTAGAGTATGGAACTCCTGTAGTATTTTGTACACAATGTCAGTCTTTTCTATTAGTAGTAAATAATCAGTAGTATTTTGATTAGTAGTAATTAGACTTACTAATATAGTTACTAATATAAAATTAGTAATATTGTTACTAGTAAACTAATGAAAACAACAGGGTATGTTAAATTTACACTATTGCATTAAAAACTGCATATTAAGTACATATTCTAGAATTACTTCCAATTTGGACTTTAGGATGCCAACCTAAGTACCTAATTTTTTTAATAACATTGCAGAAACTGTATACTGTGTGTGATGTCGCCATGAATATCATCATGTCGAAGAGCACCACGTACAGTTTGGAATCTCCTAAAGACCCAGTACTACCAGCTCGTTTTTTTACTCAACCTGACAAGGTAGTCATTTTATAATTTATTTGTGTAAGTTGAAGTAAAAGGTATTCTCAGTACTTGGTTGTGGGGAGATCAAGAAGGAGCAGAATTAAGAGCTGACCCACTACTAATGTTATGGAAAGATCTTAATAATGTGGTTTAAGACCAGAATATGGGCCAAACCAGAGGGCACAAATAAGGTTCAGAAATTAGTTAGTAGGATCCAGAGTTTGTGTTCAAAATTTTATGCCACTTTGAGAGCACAACAAAATGTGATCAAAGCATGTAGATCTATGAGTAAATGGCCATTGATCCAAAATGGGAAGCAGAATGGTGATAGAGATACAGTCTAAAGTTAGAGCTCTTGATTGAGATCTACAACTATAATAAAACCTCGATATAACAGACTAATTTGGACAAGGGGGTGACCATTAAACCCAAAAGTCTGTTATATAATAAAGTAGGTTTTCTGAATACATATGTTAAAAATCAACAAATTAGTTTACCTGTTTTTACTTATGTAAACAGGTTTGTGTTATTAAAATTACATATGAAAAGTTTAATTTCATAGAAAAGTTTTCTATATGTATTACTCTAATTTTAAATTTATACTGTATAGGTCTAGTAAATGTGTGAATTCACCAGCCACCGTGAGTAAATGGCTGGGTGTGGTTCATCCCACATTAGAACGTTGGCTGGCCTGTGTTAAAACTGCTGCAGAAATTCACGCCACTCAACAACAGTGCACCTTGTGGTGTGATCACATGCTAATCATTCCCGAATATTGTTTGCTACCAGTGACTCTTGGATTTAAATCTGTAGACTATAGTTGTAGATATATAATATTTATTTATATCAGCAAAATTACAGTATTTTTTCCAATGCTAAGATTTGGAAAAATAGTTAATTAATAACAAAAATAACCTGTTAATTTAATTATAAGCAAGTCTTGATTAAAAGCATTTTAAAATTAACAGGGTGTTAATTTTCACAAAGGACATATGGACTGGAAATTTTGTCAGTTAAATTTGAAGTTTGTGTGGGGGTTTACTCTAGTATGAGGAAACAAGTGGAGAACAGACACTGGAATAGACCCAAGATCCTTGGAATGCTACAAGAATGTTCCCACTGTCATTAAACTCAAGTATTGTATGAAGTATAAAAGGTGTTTTCAAGAGTCTATCTTTGACTCTTGAGTAACTGAGAGTATAGAAAGCACCAATGTCTTTTTTTTTCTTAATCAAAATACCAATTAAAGTCTTAATATAGTATATAGAAATTTAGAACGGCCTTGTAGGTTCATCCTTTGAAGCATTCACTTTGGTGTGATTAAGATATGAGGAGACTATGTGGTACAAGATTAGTTCAAGTATATTATTTAAAAGCAATAACTGAAATTTTGTGTTTTAACTGATTAGTTTTAATAAGTATGAACTTTTTATGTATTTCAAAACAAAAGCTGTTGTTGGTTTTTCTTAGCTTTTGACCCTCACAGATACAGTGTTTTAGTATTCACTAACTACCTCTTTTTCCCTTGTTTGTAGAACTTCAGTAACACCAAAAATTATCTGCCTCCTGAAATGAAATCGTTTTTCACTCCTGGAAAAGTATGTTTTGAGAATTGTTTCAATTCTTATGTGGTAGTTTATTTTAGTTTCATTAGTGGTAAAATTATGTTATTTTGTATTTCTTTAAACATTGGTATATTTTAAGTAAGAAAATTTAATTATTAGGTATCTTCCATTTGCTAGTAAGAAATAGTTATATTAACTCTATAGATGTAAGCTGAGATACATGACCTTACTTTTTAGCTTTATAATAAAGCCCTTGGAGACTTTGATCTTTAAATATCTATCCTATAATCTACACTAATAAAAGAGTAAGATGCAAATTGACTGTACCTTTGTGATGACCACCAGCCAATCAGGAGTGAGTATGCAAATTAACCCAACAAAGATGGAGGGTTAATTTGCATACACATGTGCCGAGCAGCCAGGGGCGGGGCAGGATGCTTGCATTGTTGCCATGGCGATGACGCAGGCGTTCCACCCTGCCCCAGCCGCTCCGTGCCTCTGGGCAGTGTGGGAAGACGGAAAGGTGGCTCTGGGTCAGAGTGAAAAGGCGACTCCGGCCAGAGCAAAGGCGGTGCAGACAGCCAGGGGAAGGAAGGCACATTCTTGCACGAATCTTCATGCATTGGGCCTCTAGTATCAAGATAAAAATCTTAAAGTGAAAAAGCATCTTTTGTCCTTCCACAGCAAGAGTCTAATAATCTGTTCTCATTGTTATACATTTGATTTGTTCTCACTTCTATGTAAGCTTTGAAATAACTAAGAAACTTGACTATTCTGCTACCTATATAGTTTTTTTATTTGTTCAAGTGATATCCAATTTATTCTTACTTAATAGGCACATTTTTTCATGATCCTATCTAATAAAGAGGGAATATGCTAATTGACCCTCACACCATCATGAAGATGGCGGCACCACAGCCAATAAGGCAGGAATATGCTAATTGACTGCCCCGCCCTCAAAGATGGCAGCGCCCACAGCCAATAATGGGGAATATGCTAATTGACTGTCCCACCCTCAAAGATGGTGGCGCTCACAGCCACAAGATGGTGGCACCCAGTCCCCTCAGCCCTGCCTGCCTCCGGAGTCCCCCAGTCCCCTCAGCTCCCCAGCTGCCCAGGGACAAGCAAACAACTGAAAAATCAGGCTGCGTGGGGCAACCAGGCCGGCAGGGGGTTAGTGAGGGACGACCGAATGACTACACAGCAGGCTGTGTGGGGCAACCAGGCCAGTGGGGGTTCCGTGAGGGGTGACCAGGCTGGCAGGTGGGGCACTTGAGGGCGACCAGTTCAGCGGGGGGGCAGTTGGGGGTGACCAGGCCGGCAGGGGTTGCAGTTGGCAACCAGGCTGTCATGGGGGGGCAGTTGGGGGTGATTAGGATGGCGGGGGGGCAGTGAGGGGTGACTAAGCCAGCAGGCGGGGGGCAGTTGGGGGCAACCAGGCCGTCAGGGGGACAGTTAGGGGCGACCAGGCCGGCAGAGTGGGTTAGTTGGGGGCGACCAGGCCGGCAGGGAAGGCAGTTAGGGGTGACCAGGCTGGTAGGGGGGGCAGTTAGGAATGACTAGGCCGGCGAGGAGGGGGCAGTTGGGGGTGACCTGGCTGGCAGTGGGGGGCAGTTAGGGGCGACCAGGCAGGCAGGCAGGTGAGTGAATAGGAACCAGCGGTCCAGGATTGTGAGAGGGATCCCGGATTGGAGAGTGTGCAGGCTGGGCTGAGGGGAATCCCCCCCCCCCATGCACGAATTTCGTGCACTGGGCCTCTAGTTTGTATATAAATACTTTGACAGAGATGTTATTTATGGTCCTTTAACTTTCTTTTGGCTTTAATCAAATAGAGATATGCATTTTTCATTACAGCCTAAAGCAACCAATGTTCTAGGAGCTGTTAATAAGCCGCTTTCATCAGCAGGCAAACAATCTCAGACAAAATCTTCACGAATGGAAACTGTGAGCAATTCAAGCAGCAGCTCAAACCCAAGCTCTCCTGGAAGAATAAAAGGGAGGTAAGTACATAAGAAATACCTACTTTATATTTAAGGATTCCAACAAAGCTATGAGAACTAAAATAATGTAACCCAAAACATTTAATGTCAGTGAGTGGAAATCGATGCATACCATTTAACATTGGTAGTCAAGCTCTCCATCTTAGCCTTTCATATTCTAGCTTTTGGGGTAATCCAATTGTCTAGCAATTATAAAACTGTTAAATAACAGTACATCCATTTAGTGGAATACACAGTCATTAAAAATTATGAAGTAGGAGATAATATCAAGAGTTTCGACAATACATTATTGAGTGAAAGGAGAAAGAATAAGAACAGTGTTACGTGTTTTTGAGTTTTAAAAAGGATTTGCATTTACATTTGCTTATATATGCATAGAAAGTTTTTAAAAGAATAAATCACATCTTAATAGTGTTGATGTGATCTAGTGTAGGCGGGGAGATCATCTTATATTCTTTGGTATGATTTTTTTTTAATTTCTTTATTGATTAAGGTATCACATATTTGTCCTCATCCCCCCCATTCCCATCCTACACCCCTCCCCACATATGCCCCGATCCCCCTGTTGTCCTTAACCGCTGGTTAGGCTCATATGCTTGCACACAAGTCCTTTGGTTGATCTCTCCTCTTTACCCCCACCCTCCCCTACCCTCCCTCTGAGGCCCAACAGTCTGATCCATGCCTCCTTGTTTCTGGGTCTGTTCTTGTTCATCCGTCTATGTTGTTCATTATTTCCCCTAGATGAGTGAGATCATGTGCTATTAGAAATACACTTATAAGAACCGAAAATGAGACAAGCAATAATGGTTATGGTGACAGGCAAATGAATCAGTCTGTAGTGAGTTTCTTTCTGGGCCAACAGTTCTTTTGAGACCCAATTTCAATGTCCAACAGTTCCTTATGTGTACATGTCAGCACTGACATTACAGTTCTGGATGGTGGACAAATGGTGGTAATGCAGGTCCGACTCTCTCTGGTTTGGTCCTGGGCAACCTGCAGTGATGCAGGGCTGCTAACTGCTAGTATTGGAAGGCCACATCAGCGTCTTCCATCTCTGGACTGCTTCTCTTCTGTCTTCATGGCTGGAGTAGTCCTGTCGATTCCTCTCTGTTGCTGGAATCCACATGGTCTCGGAGTTGTTTTCTGAAAATATACAAACATATTCTCGACCAAAAGTTAATAAAGGAATATTTTCTATAAATTTGACTTGGGATCCTATTTCATTTTTTGCCCAAATGATTTTCCTCTGTTTGGTATGATTTAAACTTATTTTTAGTATGTGCGTGTATAAATTTTTTGTTTGAAGAAAGCAAAAAGGAAACACATTTTACACTTTCTCTAGTTTTAGCCATAGTGCTTAGTACATCCTTTGTTAGCAGCAGAGCCTTATACAGGGCTAAACTGCCACTGTTTATTGATTTTACTATTATTGAAGACTTTATGCTGTCTTTTTTATTGTTCATAACCAGTTAGTAAAGGAGGGAGGAGACATTCTGAAGTATCTTACCAACTCCCTTACAATGAGTGTTTAAATGTTACACAGTCAAACCTCGGTTCTGGAACATCTCCCATCTCAAACAATTTCGTTCTTGACCAAGTTGTTCACAGAAAAGAATGTCTTGCTTGTCCAACCAAACTTCCGTTTTCAACCTGACAACCCTTTCATGTTGATACCTCAGTGAGAGGAAAAGTGTCTCTCAGGCAACAAACAAAGGAGAGAATGCTTTTGTTGCTGGGGAAATCAACAATTAGCACAATTTTAAAAGCATAGAGGCCATCAGGAGTGCTAATGTTGCTAAGGGTGTGAAAGAAACAATGATCACAGGCAATTGTAGAGGTAGAACTGATGTTGATTTAGATAAAGAAAAAGTAGTTAGCAGGTGACAGCATTTCTGAGACAAGCAAAGATGCTGCATACTGACCTGAAAGACACCCCTGGAATGAGTGCTGAAAATGATTCATTTAAGGCTAGTAGGGGGTGGTTCTATAAATTAAGAAAAGAAGTATATGTTTATAGATTAAACAGTACATTAGACATCTTCTGAATATAGGAAAGGTTAAAATAGGAACTCATTTGGTGGTCTGGAACAGAATAATTCAACTTACATTATTTCTAATGGGGGAAAAATGGTTCTGTTTTTGAACAAAGCACTTCTTGAACAGCCTTCCAGAACAAATTAAGTTCGAGAACCGAGGTTCCACTGTATTGTACAATAGAAGTAGAACAGAATTAATATCTATAGCTCTTGTTTGTTCAAGATTTCTATATTAATATATATTAGTGGCTTATACTTAAGTGACTCTTCACACATATCATTTGAACATTTTCTACTGAATATCCTTATACTTAAAATGACCAAAACATTTCCAGCAACAAATTCTAAATTATTGGGGGTTTTTACTTGAATTTCTGGTTATAATCATAGATGATCTAACTCTGCCTAGTCATCTAGACTAAGAACATCAAAACTGTCCTTGACTCTCCCCCTTGCTAAGTTTTACCAGTTATTTTTCCCTACAGTGTTTTATAATTCTCTTTTCTGTTATTTCATTCATTCTCTTTAATTATTATACTTGGCTATTTCCCTTTCTTACTCCTCTAGCTATGTAGATCATATCATTGCTAGATTCTCTTTTTTTAAATGCTGCTGGTTTAAGGTTATTCCATGGCTCAGAAATCTTAATTGGCTCCCCTTATTTTGCTTTTAAGATAATTTATATGTTAGTCTGTCCTCATCTCCCATTGTTACTCAAAACAAATGACTCCTGGTTTTCTTCTATATTTTTTCAGTATACTTTGGTTAAATTTTCTTTCACTCTTTGATTAACCTTATTTTGTCATTTTTCATCCAATCCCATCTCTTCACTAGAACTCTTTCTAAGAGAATAAGCTAAGTGTGTTTGAGACAGTTTGGTTGGAGAGTAGGAATGATAGTAATGGTTAGAGATGAAGTTGAGAGGTAGCCAGATAATGTTTGGACTTTGTGAATGTAAGAAATTTGGTTTTGATTTTTAAGTATAACTGGAAGATACTGTTATGGAATCTAGTGATCTGATTTGCTCTTTAAAATACTGCTCTGATTGAAAAATAGAGAAGCTAGGATTGAGATAGAAAAACCAGTTTGGAGTAGCTAATAGTCTTCTAGGGAAGGGATAAAGAGGGAAGAAGATGGTAAATAGTGAAATTTAGGATTTATTTTGATGCAAGATCAAAGTGGTCTTGCTTTATGGATTAGTTGTGAACAGTTAGGGGAAAAGAGGATTTAAGGATGTATCCTGGCTTTTTGTATCAACTATGGAGATAATGGTGCCCTTTACTGAGCTGTAGAGCCCTTGAGGAGGAACAGGCTGTGCATGTGCGTGTGTGTGTATTTTGGGGAGTTGGGGAAAAGAGAAGCCATTTACTGAGCTGTAGAGTCCTTGAGGAGGAACAGGCTGTGCTTGTGTCTGTGTGTGTGTGTGTGTGTGTGTGTGTGTGTGTGTGTGTGTGTGTGTGTGTTTTGGGGAGGTGAGGAGAGAGGGGTGTCCAAATAGCTATTTTGGCTGTGGTAAGGTTCAGATTCCTATTATAAATTCAAGTGAGTGGGCAGCTGGATATGTGAGTCTAGAACTCAGGGTAGCACCTTAGCTAGATATTGCAATCCAGGATTCAATAATGTTTCAATGGGTTTTAAAACCAGATAAGGATGAAATCACCCAGGATAGAAGACTGGGCCTTTATACCAATGCATAAAAAAAATGTGCTGTTAATTTATTTAACAAGTATTTATTGGGTGCCTACTCTGTGCCAAGCACTGATCCACATGCATTAGTATGCGTTGGTAAGTAAAATTGACAAAAGATCCACATTTACATTCTAGCAGGAAAAGGTAGTCAGGTAGATAATAAACCTAGTAACTTTTAGTGTATTAGAGGGTGATAATGTAAGAAGGAAAAGAATTAGGGAAAGGGGAGAGGCAGGGGACAGGGCAGATTGTAATGTAGGCCAATCCAACTTGCTAATAAGAAATGTCTCAATTTAGTTTATGTTTCCACTCCAAGATAGAATTTAGGTTTTAAAAAGAATTAGGAAAAATAAATTTGTGATGTTTTTATTTCCCTTTTTTATTAAACTTGCTTCTTTGCTTGTTGATTTAGTGCTAAGTATGATAGAATAAAACCAATACTTTTTGAATGGAATGAACCTTTATTTTATAAAGCTGGATTAGAGAACAGAAAAAGCTTTTAAGGTTATTTAATTGTAATAACAATTATAAATTGTATTAAAAGGCTTGATAGTTCTGAAATGGACCACAGTGAAAATGAGGATTACACAATGTCTTCACCTTTGTCGGGGAAAAAAAGTGACAAGAGAGACGACTCTGATCTTGTAAGGGTGAGCTATTTGGTTTGATTTTATAATTATTATTATTTTCATTTTACTGAAATAATGATTTTCACACTGAAACCACTTAACATTACTCTCAAATTTGACATGATTTTCTTTTGTTTGTTTGTTAATCCTTACCTGAGGATATTTTTTCCATTGATTTTTAGAGAGAGTGAAAGGGGAGAGAGAAAAGCAGTAGGGGGAGGAGAGAGAGAGACATTTATGAGAGGGAGAAAGAGAAAGTCATCTATGTGAGAGAGACATATTGATTCATTGCCTCCCACACTCACCCTGACCAGGATGGGGATTGAACCTACAACCTCAGGTATGTGTCAGGATGGAATCTGAGACCCTTTGGTGCACAAGCTGAGGCTCTACCACTAAGCAACACTGGACAGGGTGACATGATTTCCTTTTAAAGATTTTAATTATAAATTTGAGTTTATGATTATCCTCTACCATGTAATTTAAGTATATTGAATTTCTTGTGCCTTTTGTCATTCTACTAAGTAATCTTTTTCTTTAGGTCTTAGGACTCTAACATGCTAGTCCAGTTCTATACTCAGACTGCTGGGTTTTTTGTTTTTTTGTTTGCTTTATTTTAAACATAAGTTTAGAATTAGCCTTAAAGAAAAGAAATAGAATGAGGTTATTTAAAGACTCCCTCATTTTAGTTGATTTCTTGAACCTTTAATTACTAAACTAGAGGCCCAATGCATGAAATTTGTGCAAGGGGCTCGGCCCTCGCCACTGGCTTTGTCCAGAAGGTCGTCTGGCTCTCCGGTCTAATTAGCATATTATACTTTTATTATTATAGATAAGCTTCTAATAAAGGTAGGAATTGCTACAGTTCTCATATAGTCCTTGTTTAGTTTTAAAATCTTAATAGCAATGATAGTTGATATGATAGATACAATTTATAAATGTCATTTGAAGACAAAGTTGGTGGTTTTGGTGTAAATACAGAAGGTAGTTATATATTTCAACACAAACTGATGGCCTTAATAATTGGGCACATTTTTATTTTCTAGGTTAGCTCTAAACTTTTTAAAATAACTAATTAGCTCTCTGAATCCTGTTTCTTTATCTGTAACTTGTCGATACTTAGCTGGTAAGGTTTATCAGAATAAATCAGTTAGCCCAAATGAATTGTTGTTATAAAGATTAATATTTTTATTAATGATTACCATAAAATAAAAGTTAATGTGTTTCAATCTACTCAGTTAATAGAGGTAGAAGGTTATTAGTAAAATAATTACTTTTGCTTTCTCTAAAATACAGAGGTGGGCAAAAATAGGTTTATAGAAGAAGACAAAATAATATATAAATAAATAATAATACAGGAATACACTCTGTTTTGTGTACTCACAACTGTAAACCTACTTTTGCCCACCCCTGTAGTACTGCCCTGATGATTGTCTTTTACTGGCTCAACATTACATAGCCAAAAACTTTTATTCTCAGTTCTTTTTCAAGTTTATCCAGTAATTTATTTTGCCGGATTGTTTCTCTTTCCACTTAAAAAGTATTCTAAAATTCTTACTAAATCATTACTATCTGTAAATTCTGATTTTTTTTAAAATATATTTCTTTATTGATTTCAGAGAGGAAGGGAGAAGGAGAAAGAGATAGAAACATCAATGATGAGAGAGAATCATTGATCAGCTGCCTCCCACACACCCCCTAGTGGGGATCGAGCCCGCAACCCAGGCATGTGCCCTTGGCTGGAATCGAACCCGGGACCCTTCAGTCCGCAGGCTGACGCTCTATCCACTGAGCCAAGCTACCCAGGGCTGTAAATTCTGATTTTTATTGGCTGTTTAAAAATTTCAGCCAACCAAAATTAAAATTGATTGCTTAGTCCGAAAGGAAAGCTGTTACCTGGATTTATAGAAGAAAATTCTTGAATTGGCAAAGGTATTTGTCTTGTAATGCTACTTCTCATTTAGTGCAAAAATTCCTTCATTATCATTTACTAGTAGCCCATTTGCAGGAAGAATCCTGCAAGCAGCTGCTGCGGCCGCGTGCGCTGCCGCCGCTGTTGTGGCTGTAGTGCCTGCACCCGCGCACCGCTGCCGCCCGACCCGCTCCGCCCCGCCCAGACTTTCCCTCTGGCAGCCACCTTGCTTTCCACTTTTCCTCCCTCTTCCTTCTAAGTTGTCTTCAGTCTTCACTCCTCCCTCCCTCAGCGTATGCAAATTAACCGCCATCTTTGTTGGGTAATTTGCATACTCGCCCTGATTGGCTGGTGGGCGTGGCTTGGGCATAGCGATGGTGCGGTCAATTTGCATATTACTATTTTATTAGGTAGGATGAGAGTTGGTCATCATGTGCTTGGAAATGCCTTAGTGGAAGAAAGCTTATAATTTCTCTCATTTATTGGAAACATCAGCTAGGCCATCCCTATCCACATGCTGCTCCTCCTTATCCCCTCAAATTTGGGAAACGTGATTTTGATTACTTCTTAATATTTTTTTATTCTGTAAATTCCATATCTAATTTTACCTTAGGAAGTAATGCAAAATACAGTCTCTATTTTTTATTGAACAGTTTTGAATTTCTGTCCTTTTGGAATTTATTTGTATAATTATAATGAAGAACTTTGGCTGTCCTTTGTGCAACATTGCATTCATTTTCAAAAGTTTTAGAAACTTATTAATCTAGTTTCAACTGAAATATCCTCAGAGAGGTGAGAATTATGAGACAGAAGTTTAATTTTAATATCAATAAATCATAGTGAAAGAGTACTGTCTCCCTTGCTATTCCTAGCTTCATATTGATATTAAATTGCAAAGGAATTCTCCATATATATTTATATTCAAAATTATAGTTTTGCAAGTAACATTTTCCTGCTCCTCGCCTTAGTTTTATACTCCCTTTGCTCTTAAAACAATGTAGTGCAAAATGAAAAAAGAAATTAGAGAATGTAGTGCCTTAGCAAAATAGATTAATTTTATGGTATTCTCAAGAAAGCAGGCATTGGTTTCATTTTTACCACCAACCTTTTTCAGAGCATAAAGGAATTAAGTCATCCTTTTAGATCTTTGGACATCCAAATGAATTAATAGCATTTAAAATTGGAGATGACACTTTAAATTTAGTTATAATGTATATTTCTTTAATCTTCCCATCTCTGAGTGACAACAGTTCATTTTTAATTATATAAAAGAAAGAGAGAACTCATGGGACATAGACAATAGTGTGGTGATTGTGGGGGTGGAGGGGAAAGAGGGCATAGAAGGGATAAATGGTGAAGGAAAAAATAAATTTAAAAAAAAATTAAAATAAAAACTAAATATAGCCAAAACCGGTTTGGCTCAGTGGGTAGAGCGTCGGCCTGCGGACTGAAAGGTCCCATGTTCGATTCCGGTCAAGGGCATGTACCTTGGTTGCGGGCACATCCCCAGTAGGGGGTATGCAAGAGGCAGCTGATCGATGATTCTCTCTCATCGATGTTTCTAACTCTCTATCCCTCTCTCTTCCTCCCTGTAAAAAATCAATAAAATATGTTTTAAAAAAAACAAAACTAAATATATACTAACAAATTAAAACCAATCATTTGTAGGTCTTTTTTTCCTTGGAATGTAAGGATAATATAATGCTTTAAAAAATCTCTTAATATGTTATAGCATATTAATAAACAGAATAAGAAAAACGCTAAAAAGGGAATCATAGATCATGCCAAAGAAGACATAAATTTTTACAGATGAACTTTTTATAAACTAATACCAAAAGGATAAATCCTTAACATGCTAAAAATTTTGTCTATTTAAATTAGTAGTGAATGATTTAGTTGAAGTTATTCTTCTTAATGGCAAAATACTTGAAACATTCTTATGAAAAGTCCGGAACAAAACAAGCAACCTGCTGTCACCACTATTATTTAAAACTAGGGGCCTGGTGCACGAAATTTGTGCACTGGGGAGGGGTCCCTCAGTCCAGCCTGCCACCTCTCACATACTGGGAACCCTCAGGAGATGTCCTACAGATGGCTTAAGCCCGCACCCCATTGGGAGCGGACCTAAGCCGTAGTCTGGCCTCCCTTTGCTTGAGGCAACTGGGCTGATCAGGGGAAGGCGCCAGCCCCATCACCCTGCTGCTGCCAAGGTATTTTCATCAATACAAACTCCAGTCCCTTCACCATGAAAAAATGACAACTTTCTTTAAGCATTTTCAAGATGTGTCTTTCATAGGATATGACATTTCTTTCTTTATTTTTCTTTTTATCCTCACCTGAGGATATGTTTCCATTGATATTTTCCCCTTCCCTCCAATCCCAAGCTCAGCCCCTTCCCAAGCCAAAAGCCTCCTCCCCAGGCTTTAGGCTTGGGAAGGGGTTCCCTCCCCCCAGAACCTCCAATCACAGGCTCGGCACCTCCCCAAGCTTAAAGCCTCTGCCCAGGTTTAGGCTTGGGAAGGGGTTCCCCCCAGGACCTCCCCACGCCTAAAGCCTCCACCCCAGGTTTAGGCTTGGGAAGGGTCCCCCCCCCCCGCCCCCAGAACCTCCAATCACAGGCTCGGCACCTCCCCAAGCTTAAAGCCTCCGCCCCAGGTTTAGGCTTGGGAAGGGGACCCCCACCTCACCTCCGATCACAGGCTCGGCCGCTTCCCAAGCCTAAAGCCTCCACCCAGGCTTTAGGCTTGGGAAGGGCCCCCCCCCCCCCCCAGAACCTCCAATCACAGGCTCGGCCCCTTCCCAAGCCTAAAGCCTCTGCCCAGGTTTAGGTTTGGGAAGGGGTTCCCCCCAGGACCTCTCCAAGCGTAAAGCCTCCACCCCAGGTTTAGGCTTGGGAAGGGGCCCCCCGCCCCTCCGATCGCAGGCTTGGCCCCTTCCTAAACCTAAAGCCTCCGCCTTATGGCCGGCTGGGAGTGACCTGTGTGCCGTGGAGGTTCCCCGGACCCAGGTATGTATGCAAATTAACCGCCATCTTGGTTGGGTTAATTTGCATAGTCACTCTGATTGGCTGTGGGCATAGCTAAGGTATGGTCAATTTACATCTTTCTCTATTATTAGGTAAGATTGTACTAGAATGTTCATTTCAAGAAGACAATGAAATAAAAGTCAAAGGTTTGACAATGAATAAGAAGAGAAATTTATTTTTATTTTTGTAATATCTTAGAAAAACTAGAGAAGTAATTGAAAAACTAAGAGGTTAGCATGGTGCCATGTATCTGTTTATGTATGTATGTACATAACTAACTTCACTCTGTTGATTTTACTTTCTTTAGCTATACACTTGGGGGAAAGTGGATTGACTTCACCACAATAACCATACAACAACAAAATTAGATAGAGAGATGGCAGACAGAAAGATCTAAACGTGATCTTAAAGAGAAATAGAACCTTTGTGAAGAAAATATCAAAACTGAGAAACATAGACAACTTAACAAAGAGAAGACATGCTATGTTCCTTCATAGGAAAAATGAATTTAAAAGGTGACAGTTTTGCCCCAGCCAATGGGGCTCCATTGGTTGGGCATTGTCCTGTACACCAAAGGGTTGCCAGTTCAATTCCTGGCCAAGGCACATGCATGCCCAGGTTGCTGGCCCAATCCCTGGTGTGGGGTATACAGGAAGAAGTTGATCAATGTTACGCCCTCGCATCAATGTTTCTCTCTCCATCTCCTGTTTGCTCTCTCTAAAAATCAGTAAACTATTCCTTAAAAAAAAAAAAAGACAATTTTTTCAAATTAATATATAATTGGCCCAGCCTGTGTGGCTCAGTGGTTGAGCATCAACCTATGAACCAGGAGGTCACAGTTTGATTCCTGGTCAGGCCATATGCCTGGGCTGGGAGCTTGATCCCCAGTAGGGGCTTGCAATAGGCAGTTGATCAATGACTCTCATCATTGATGTTTCTGTCTATTTCTCTCTGTCCCTTCCTCTCTGAAATCAATAAAAATATATGTTTTATATGTAACTACAATTCTAGTGTGATTTTAAGTCCATGTGAAAGAATAAATGGATTAAGAGGAGTAAATCATAAGATCAACCCAACCAGATACATAGTTATAATTAGTAAAATATTGTGCTGCTATTTTAATAGCCCCAAAACATTACTTTTTTTAAAACACAATAAAGAATAAAGGAAGCCCTAGCCGGTTTGGCTCGGTGGATAGAGCGTCAGCCTGCAGACTGAAGGGTCTCAGGTTCGATTCCGGTCAAGGGCACATGCCCGGGTTGCGGGCTCAATCCCCAGTGGGAGGCGTGCAGGAGGCAGACAATCAATGATTCTCTCTCATCATTGATGTTTCTAGCTCTCTCTCCCTCTTCCTTCCTCTCTGAAATCAATAAAAATATATTTTTTAAGAAAAGAATAAAGGAAGCATTACAAATCAGTAATTTTGAAAGAATTGAATGTCTCTTTGGGAGTGGAAGTAGGAAAAAGCAGTTTAGAACCTCATCTCATATCCTATTCTAAAACAAGGTAAAAAATAATGTCTGACTAGGCTGCCATAACAAAATACTATAAACTGGGTAACATAAAACAGTAGAAATTAATTTTTTCACATTTTTAAAGATTGGAAAAGTTAAGATCAAAGTTCTGACCAATTCAGATCCTGATGACAGCTTTCTTCCTGGTTAGCAGATGGCCACTTTCTTCTTGTGTCTTTACATGATGAAGACATATATAGAGAGAGAGAGCTCTCTCCTGTTATCTCATAAGGTCACTAATCCCATCATATGGGCCTCATCCCACATGACCTCATCTCAACTAAAGTACCTCTTAAAGGCCTTATCTCCAAATACATCACATTAGAGGTTGTGGCTTCAACCAATGAAGTTTTTTAAGTTTTATTGATTTTTTTTACAGAGAGAAAGGGAGAGGGATAGAGAGTTAGAAATATCGATGAGCGAGAAACACCGATCAGCTGCCTCCTGTACACCCCCTACTGGGGATGTACCCGAAACCAAGATACATGCCCTTGACTGGAATTGAACCCAGGACCCTTCAGTCCTCAGGCCGACGCTCTATCCACTGAGCCAAACTGGTCAGGGATGTAGAGACACAATTTAGTCCATAACAAATAGTTAACAAAATCTTAAAATATGCAGAAATGTAAAAGAATATAGATTAAAACACTAAGACTCCAGAAAACAAATGGAAAAGGGCATAATACCAATGACATAATTAGGCAGTTCACAAATAGGAAATGCACAACTAATTAAACATTTAAAAATTACAGGTAGATCATTTTTGTTTTCAATGATTTTTAAGAATGTAAATTGGTACAAACTTTGGAAGTTAACTTATTACTATAAACTTATATATTTGTGTGTTTTATATTGTATGTGTATATGGAGAGCATTATACATGTTCATACATACTATTCTTCGTTTCTTTGGAGAATTTTCTCAGTCTCTATCTGCTGGTAAATGCATAAGTTCTCCAAATGTAAACTAGGATTTTATTTTAAACTAGAGGCCTGGTGCACAAATTCATGCATGGGTAGGGTCCCTTGGCCTGGCTGGTGATTGGGGCCGATCAAGGCCAATTGGGGCTGGCCAGCGGGGGGGGGGGGAGGGGGCAGCGGGAAGAGACCACGGGAAGTTGGCTGTGGGAGTGCACTGACCCACCAGGGGGAAGCTCCTTCATTGAGAGTCTGCCCCCTGGTGGTCAGTGTGCGTCATAGTGACCAGTTGTTCGGTCATTTAGGCTTTTATATAGAGAGATTTGAAAGTCACTGATTTTTAAAATTATTTTCGTTACTGGGATAAAGCAGTATCTTTGATTCAGAAATGTGTTCAAAACTCAATAAATGTTTAACTTTTATATTTTGCAACTTCTGTTTATAAAACAAAAATAGTCCTTTTATGATATGTAAAGCATGATATAGAACATAGATATTTTATGTCTTACTATATACTGTGTGATAAAATTAGAATTACTCAAATTGTATATCAAAACTGATCCATTATACTTTAATATAGTCATCTATTATTCAAGCATTGAATTAGAATTTTCTTTTTATGTGCCCTTCATTAAAATTTATAATGTAATAAAATAGTGGTCTTGAGAAGTTTCCATTTGAGGCTTTCTAGCTTAAGTAAAAATAAACGAGTACCCTCTTATCCCAGATAATGTTTTAAATTATAAAACTAATAAAAGCAAGTTAAGTTATGGTTCTGATATATTTAAGAACTCTATACTTTATTTAGGTACATTTTTATGACAAAAGTGTGTAATAGAATTTTTTTGTTTGTTTCATTCAAAATATGCTTACTAATAGTTTTATATTTGAAATTGTGATTTTTATTCCTAGTCTGAATTGGACAAACCTAGAAGCCGGAAAAAAACACCAGCCACTGATTCAGAAGAGAAATTAGGTATGGATGACCTGACTAAATTGGTACAAGAACAGAAACCTAAAGGTAGTCAGCGTGGACGGAAGAGAGGCCATACAACTTCAGAGTCAGATGAGCCGCAATGGCCTGAGGAAAAGAGACTCAAAGAAGATTTGTTAGAAAATGAGGATGAACAGAATAGTCCACCAAAAAAAGGTAAAAGAGGCCGACCACCAAAACCTCTTGTTGGGGGAGGTACAACAAAAGAAGAGCCAACAATGAAAACTTCTAAAAAAGGAAGCAAAAAAAAATCTGGACCTTCAGTAGTAGAAGAAGAGGAAGAAGAGGAAAGACAAAGTGGAAACACAGAACAGAAGTCAAAAAGCAAACAGCACCGAACTTCAAAGAGAGCACAACAGAAGTAAGTATGTGTAACTCTAAACTGCATATATTTAGTTACTATATTATAAATCATAATTTGATGCTATCCACATTTGGGTCTTCCCCAAAGCAGAGCAGAATCTCCTGAGACTAGTGCAGTTGAATCCACACAATCCATACCACAGAAAGGACGAGGAAGACCATCAAAAACGCCATCACCATCACAACAAAAAAAAAATGTGTAAGTTGTAAATAATGTTAAATTTCAAACCAATTTCAAATTATTTTGCAGAAGTTTATAAATTTTTAAATATACATAGAGCTGCATTTAAATGCCACATATTTAGCTCCAACACACTAGGTAAGGTAAAGTTTTTATATACTTACCTAGGTGATTGATATTCCAATTAACCCTCTAGTAACTTTTGTACATTTTTACAGGTTTTAGGAAAATCTTTATGAATACCAAATAGTATATTATTTCCAGTACAGATTTTATGGTACCTTACGAGGTGTTGATATATTTTTAAATAATCATAGCATATTGACCTGGTTGCCTTATAATTCCACACTACGATTTTTCTTCCTGTCTTTCCTCAGCGGCTTTTTAAAAAAATAGCTTTTATGCTTTTGCTTTTATTCTTTGAACTATGTAGGAAAGTAACAGGCATTATTTTTCTTTTCTTTTTTTTTTAATATATTTATATTTTATTGATTTCAGAGAGGAAGGGAGAGAGAGAGAGAGAGAGAGAGAGAGAGAGAGAGAGAGAGAGAGAGAGAGAGAGAGAAACATCCCTGATGAGAGAGAATCATGGACCAGCTGCCTCCTGCACGCCCCCTACTGGGGATGGAGCCCACAACCCAGGCATGTGCCCTTGACTGGGAATCGAACCCGTGACCTCCTGGTTCACAGGTCGACGCTCAACCTCTGAGCCACACCGGCCGGGCGCATTATTTTTCTTAAATTACATCCATAGAAATTATCACATGCAGATCTCAAGTTTTTGATGTTTTGATTTTGTTTGTTTTAATCAAATTAATACATCTATATCCACAGATAGTTTTGGATGGTCACACAGTCACATATTTATCTGAGAGTTACAATAACAGATTTGTATCCAAAATTTTAAAGTGATAGAAGAGTAGTTATGCTGTAATTTGTAAATTTTGCACTTTTTCTTCTCAGTTATTTAAGTGGAAATAGAATGGCATGTCTTCGTTTAGTGAAGAAATCCTCAGTTTTTCTTGGAGTGATTCTATTATATAACTACATCAGTGGCTTGACTTTTCAGAGTTGCCACCACACTTTGGTTAGTTATCTTAGAAGTTTTTCCTATTCCTGTGTATTCCACAGAAAGAGGAAAAGTTTCCTGAGTGTATAGCCAGTACTTTATGCCTTCTTCCATTTAATTTTTCCCTCAGGTAAAAAGTAAAGGTAAGTACATGTTCTCGGCAGCTTCATTATGTTTTGATTCAACCATGGAAAATCATTGGTATTAACAAAGAATTCTTAAGTAATGTTAAATTCCCATGATTAATTTTATAACAAGGAAATGATGGCTCATAACTTTATTTATATTTGGGCTTAAATTATTATCGTGTTTCTCATAAAACTACATAAGTTCTCATATGAATGTTCTAAAACAAACAAGTATTTATTTTTAAAAATCAATACAACCTGGTTGGCGTGGCTCAGTGGTTGAGCATTGACCTATGAATCAGGAGGTCATGGTTTGATTCCTGATCAGAGCACATGCCCAGTGGGCTCAGTGCCGTGTGGGGTGTGCAGAAGGCAACCAATCATTGATTCTGTCTCCTTCTCCCTCTTCCTTCCTCTCCAAAATAAATAAAAATATATTTTAAAAATAAATAAAGAGAACGTCAGAAAAAAAAAAAAAAAAGATCATTACAGCCCTGGTTGGTATATCTAAGTTGGTTGGAGTGTTGCTCCATACATCAGAGGGTACTAGGTTCTATTCCCAGTTGGGATATGTACCTGGGTTGTGGGCTCAATCCCCAGCCCTGGTCAAGGTGCATGTGAGAGGCAACCAATCAATGTTTCTCTCACATTGATTTGTTTCTTTCTCTCACTCAGTTTCTCTCTCCCTCTTCCCTTCTCTCTAAAATTCAAAGAACATATCCTCAGGTGAGGATTAAAAAAAAAAAAGTCAGTACAGACAGAGACTCTTTATTCTGTTTTAACAGCCTATCTTCTTTTCACTAGGAAGCTTTGTTTTTAGAGCTGTTAAAATAACATTACATTTGCCTGTTTTTCTTCTGACCTCAGTGGAATTAAGAACCATTGTATCATTTTCTGTGTAATTCCTGTATTTTCTTCTGTTAATTCTGAAAAACTAAATCAAGTTTAAAAAAAATAATACATGGGGAGATCCAAGATGGAGGCAGAGTAGGTGAAAGTTACACTTACCTCCTCCCAGGACCAAACTGGAATTACAATTAAATTACAGAACAATCATCCTAAATAACCTGCTGAAGAGAAGTCATAACCAAAGACTTAGAGAAGAAGCCACATCAAGACTGGTAGGAAGGACGGAGACACAAACAAGGCTGGCTCTGCTCCTACTATTGGCAGCTGAGGTTCCAGAGGCATATCTCAGCTGGGGGGGCGGGGGGGCGCGGAGTCCCTCTGAGGAAAGAGGGTTCTCAGCCGCATGCCAGGCACCTCAGCTCAGAGCAACAGAACCAGGTAAAGGGGTCCACATAAAATGTGGTTGTGAAAATCAGTGGGTATTCTCTCTGCCAGGGAGAGACAATTCTGCAAGAAATCCAGGCTCCCTTTTAAAGGGCCAACCACTCACCCTTGGTTGTGGTAGAAGTAGGGCAGCTCAGAGATGACTGGCGTGTGAGGAGAGACTGAGTTTTGTGCCTCCACAGAAAGAGCTAAAGAGACAACTGCCAGGATACCCTGTGCTCAGTCCCTCTCCCTCATAGCCCACAGATTCCATCTTTCTTGGGTGTAGCAATCACCTCCATATGGCATCAGCCTGGAAGAAAGCAAGAGCCCCAAACTCCTGCTCCCTGTCACCCCTCAGCTCATACCCAGAAGAGGAATCATCTTCCTGGCCACTGGTGTCAGAGACTGAGTTATCTGGCTCTCGGAAGAGGGCCAGTCCCTGTACCTTCCCTCAAGCTTGACCAGTGCCATCCCCTCACAGGAGATCTAATAGCCCACCCTCCCAACACGCAGGTTCTCCAGGAGGTCCAGGCAGAATGTGGGACAGGCTTGAGCTGTGTGGCTTTATGACAAGGGACATTTTTTCCTCTCGTACCCAACCGGTGCAGAACCTTCCTTCACACAATAAGATCTTGGTCTGTTTGGGCCTGATAAATTCTGCTGGCCTCACCCTGACAACTCCCTGAGACCCTGCCCCACCAAAAGGTCTGTAGGTACTGGACGAGGGATAGCTAGACTCGGTATGCCTTAGGACATTTGCTGAGTGGCCTCAGACCCAGCACTGACTTCAGGTTTGAACCTGTATCAGTCTTGTGAATACCACTCACTTCTACCTGGTCACTCATTAAGAATCTGTCTCAATCAACTTGAGTATGGCCAGAGGTTCTTTTATTTACTGAGCCTAACAGGTAGGCAACTGTTGGATCTTGGGGTGCCTTGGGCCTTTTCCTGCCCTGCCACCATGTATGATGCTGGTGTAAACTGGCCTTGGTGCACACTATGGCCCCTCCCATGCACTTCCAGGCCCAGAAGAGGTAGCTACAAACTGCATAACATTGTAGTTCCAAACAGGTAGCCCAAGGCCAGTCTAAGGCCGTATCTGACATTGACCTACACCAGATTCCCTCCCAAGAGGCCCCAGAACCAACACACCTGGTGGTGTGCTGCAAACCACATCAGAGACAGGACCCAATTAGCTCCACAAGTGGCACATCCAAAGGAGGATCTCAGTGGGAACTAGATACTGCTGGGATGAATTCCATTTCATGTGGTCAGCACCCTCACAATAGCTCAGCTGTGGTTGGGTTCAATCCTCAGTGTCAGCCAGCCTGAGGGTTGACCCACACTTGAAGGGGCCAACGGCAATCAAGACTTGACTACAATAGGAGGCCAACAGCAATCAAAACTCTACAGCACCAACATACTCCACAAAAGGAGCATCAGGCTTTGGTGATAAGGAAGACTGTGCCACTTTGCTCCATAGGACACCTACTACACTAGGCTACCATTCCAAGACTGGAAGATACAGCAGATCTATCTAATACACAGGTAAATACAGAGAGTCGGCCAAAATGAGGAAACAGAAACATGCCCCAAATGAAAGAATGGGAGAAAGCTCCAGAAAAAGAAAGAAATGGAGGCAAGCAATCTACCTGACACAGAGCTCTAAACAATGGTTATAAGGGTGCTCAAGGAACTTGGGAGAAGAATAGATGAACTCACTGAAAATTTAAAGAGATACAAAGCATAAAAGAGGACATAGAACCCATAAAAAAGAACCAGTTAGAATGGAAGAATACAATATCTGAAATGAAGAATATACTAAAGGAATAAACAATAGGTTGAATGAAGTAGAGGACCAAATCAGTGATTTGGAAAAACAAGGTAACAGAAAACACCCAAACAGAGCAGCAAAAAGAATTTTTTAAAATAAGGATAGTTTAAGGGACCTTCAGGACAACATGAAGCATAGCAACATCCACATCATAGGGTTACCAGAAGGAGAAAAGATGAGACTAAGGGATTGAGAATCTGTTTAAAGAAATAATGACTGAAAATTTCCCTAGCCTGGTGAAGGAAAAAGACACACAAGTCCAGGAAGCTCAGAGAGCCCCAATCAAGATGAACTCAAAGAGGCTTCACACCAAGACAGACATAAATAAAACGGCAAAAGTTAAAGAAAAAGAGAGCCTTAAAAGCAGCAAAACAAAAGATGGTTACCTACAAGGGTGATCCATAAGATTGTCAACTGATTTCTTAACAGAAACATTTCAGGCCAGAAGGGATTGGCACGAAATATTCAAAGTGAGGAAAAGCAAGGACCTACAATCAATACTGTTCTACCAAGCAAGGCTGTCATTTAAAATTGAAGGAGAAATAAAGAGTTTCCCAGACAAGAAAAAGGTAAAAGAGTTTGTTACCACCAAATCAGTATTACAAGAAATATTAAAGAGTATTCTTGAAGAAGAAAGCAGAGAAACATAGTTATAAAGAATAAAATGGCAATAAATTCTTATTAATAATCACATTAAATGTAAATGGCTCATATGTTCCAACCAAAAAACATAGGGTATGATTAGAATAGAATAGAATTAGAACATGACTCATATATATGCTGTCTACAAGAGACCCAGCTCAGAATGAAAGATGCACACAGACTAAAAGTAAAAAGATGGGAAAAGATGTTTCATGCAAGTAAACATGAAAAAAAAAGCTGGGGGAACAATACTTATGTGAGACAAAATAGACTTTAAAACAAAGGTTATAGTAAGATGCAAAGAATGACACTACATAATGATAAAAGGATCAGTCTAACACAGGAGCACCTAAATATGTAAAGCAAATATTGATGGATAAAAAAGGAGAGATTGACAATAATAGTTGTAGTAAGGGACTTTAACACCTCATTGACATCTTCCAGTCAGAAAACAAGGAAACAGAAGCCTTAAATGACACACTAGACCAGGTGGATTTAATTAATATTTTAGAGCATTTTAACCCAAAGCAGCAGAATATACATTCTTTTCCAAGTGCACATGTAAAATTTTCTAGTATAGACCATGTAACAGGCCACAAAACAAACTCAGTGATTTAAGAAGATTGAAATGTCAAGCGTCTTCTCTGATCCCAATGAAATGAAACTAAAAATCAATTACAAGTGAAAACTGGAAAACACACAACATGGAGTCAAAATAACATATTAATAAACAATGAATGGGTTAACAATGAGATCAAGGAAGAAATCAAGAAGACAAGTGAAAATGGGAATACTAGTACAACAACTGGAAATCTATGGGGTACAGCAATGCAGTTATACAAGGGAAAATCATAGCCTTACAGGCCTACCTCAAGAAACAAGAAAAATATCAAATAAACTATCTCACTTTTCACTTAAAGGAACTAGAAAAGGTAAACCAACAAAGTCCAAAGTGAGTAGAAGGAATGAACTAATAAAAATCAGAATAGAAATAAAATTAGAAAACAATACAACATATTAATAAAACCACACTGGTTCTTTGTAAAGATAAACAACATTGATAAACCCTCAATCGACTGAGTCATCATAAAATGGACACACACACAAATTCAAAAGATTATAAGAAAATATGAAAAACTAAGTCTACAAATTGGACCATCTGGAAGAAATGTTTAAATTCCCAGAAGTATACAGTCTTTTAAAATTGAATCAGGAAGAAACAAAATCTGAACAGACTGATTATAACTAATGAAATAAGAAGCAGTAGTAAAAAACAAAAAAACAAAACAAAAACCTTCCAACAAACAACAGTCCTGAACTGGATGGCTTCACAGGTGAATTTTATCAGACATTCAAAGAAGAATTAATACCTATCCTTATGAAACTATTCCAGAAAATTCAAGAGGAAGGAAGATTCCCAAGCTCATTTTACGAGGCCATTTTATCCTAATTTTAAAACCAGATAAAGACACTACAAAGAAAGAAAATTATAGGCCAATATTCCTGCTGAACATAGATGCTAAAATCTCCACCAAAATATTAACAAATCAAATTCAGCATTGCCTTAAAAGGGTAGTAACGTTTTGGTCAAGTGGGATTTATTCCTGGGATGCAAGGTTGATACAACATCGGCAAATCAATTAAGATAATACACCACATAAACAAAATGAAGGATAAAAATCATATAAATAGATGCTGAAAAAGCATTTATTGTAATCCAGCACCTGTTTATTATTTAGAAAAAACTCTCAGCAAAGTGGGAATAGAGGCAACATACCTCAGTTTTGAAGGTGACAAACCCACAGCCAACATTACACTGAAAAGGGAAGAACTAAAAGTGTTTCCCTTAAGATCAGGAACAAGACAAGGATATCCACTTTCACCATTCTTCTTCAACAGTATGAACAGTCATAAAAACAGATGTGTATAGATGAAAGCCCAGAAACAAGCCCATGCCTGCATGGTCAATTAATATTTGACAAAGGGAGCAAGAACATAAAATGGGATAAAGACAACCTATTCAATCAATTGTGTTGGGAAAATTGGAGAGGTACATGCAAAAAAAAAGAAAGAAAGAAAGAAACTAGACCATCACCTTACATCATATACAAGAATAAACTCAAAATGGATTAAAGACTTAAATGCAAAACTGGAAACCATAAAATAGAAGAAAACATAAGCAGTAAAATCTTGGATATTTATCTTAGGAACTAGAGGCCTGGTACACAAATTTGTGCACAGGTGGGGTCCCTCTGGGTGGCCTGCAGGGTTTGGGCCGAAACCTGCAGTCCAATGCTGCCTGCAGCTCCTACCTGCCGCTCCTGTTCATCCTGGCCCCATTGTGCCTGCTGTGGGCTCATGCCCAGTCAGTCCCGGATCAGGAGAGGCTGGCGCTGCCACAGCAGTGCTCACCAGCCATGAGCCCTGCATCTGGCGCCCTCCCAAGGGGAGTGGCCTGCTGAATTGGGCTGAAACCGGCTCTCTGATATTCCTCCGAGAGGTCCCGGATTGCAGGAGAGCACAGTTCAGGCTGAGGGACCCCACCGGTCCACGATCGGACCATTGGAGGGCTCCGGGGCGTGTCTGGCCCATCTCGCTCAGTCCCAATCAGCTGGACCCTAGCAGCAAGGTAACCTACTGGTCAGAGCATCTTCCCCCTGGTGGTCAGTGCACGTCATAGCAACTGGTCAACGCTCTGCCCGCTGATGGTCAGTGCATGTCATAGCATGTGCTTGAGCAGCCTTAGCATATCATTAGCATATTATGCTCTGAATGGTTGTTGTCTATTTGCATATTACCTTTTTATTACATATGATTATATAGGACTAGAGGCCCAGTGCACGAAATTCGTGCACGGGGGGTTGGGGGCGGGGGGTCCCTCAGCCCAGCCTGCACCCTCTCCAATCTGGGACCCCTCGAGGGATGTCTGACTGCCAGTTTAGACTGCCGGTGGGATCGGTCCTAAACAGGCAGTCGGACATCCCTCTCACAATCCAGGGCTGCTGGCTCCCAACTGCTCACCTACCTGCCTTCCTGATTGCCCCTAACTGCTTCTGCCTGCCAGCCTGATCACCCCCTAACCACTCCCCTGCCAGCCTGATTGATGTCTAACTGTTCCCCTGCCAGCCTATTTGCCCCCAACTTCCCTCCTCTGCCAGCCTGGTCACCCCTAACTGCCCTCCCCTGCAGGCTTGATCGCCCCCAACTGCCCTCCCTTGCAGGCCTGGTCCCTCCCAACTGCCCTCCCCTGCTGGCCATCTTGTGTCCATATGGGGGCAGGATCTTTGACCACATGGGGGCAGCCATCTTGTGTGTTGGAGTGATGGTCAATCTGCATATTACTCTTTTATTAGATAGGATAGAGGCCTGGTGCATGGGTGGGGACCAGCTGGTTTGCCCTGAAGGGTGTCCCGGATCAGGGTGGGGGTTCCCTTGGGGTGTGGGGCGGCCTGGGCAAGGGGCCTGTGGTGGTTTGCAGGCCGGCCACGCCCCCTGGCGACCCAAGCAGAGGCCCTGGTATCTGGGATTTATTTATCTTCTACAATTGAAACTTTGTAGCCTGGAACGGAGCCAAGCCTTCTGCTCACTCCATGGCGGCAGCCATTTCTGTTGGGATTTATTTATCTTCTATAATTGAAACTTTGTAGCCTTAAGCGGAGGCCTGGGCCGGCCAGGGTTTACGGAAAGCTTGGCTTCCTCCATCGCCGGGGAAACCCAAGCCTCCCTCCTGCTCTCTCCGTGGCCGCAGCCATCTTGGTTGGGTTAATTTGCTTACTCGCTCCTGATTGGCTGTTGGGCGTGGCTTGTGGGTATAGCAGGGTGATGGTTAATTTGCATATTACTCTTTTATTAGATAGGATAATTTTTTCTGATATAGCTCATTGGCAAGGGAAACAAATGGGACTGCATAAAACTAAAAAGGTTTTGCATAGCAAAGGAACCATCAACAAAATGTAAAGACAACCTACTGAATGAGAGGTCATTTTTGCCAATAAGACATCTGATAAGGGGTTAATTCAAAATGTAATAAAGAAGTTTCAAAACTCAACATTAAAAAAATCCAGTTGAAAAATGGTGAAAATACCTGAATAGACAGTTCTCTAAAGTAGACATACAGGTGGCCAGTGGACATGTGAAAATACGCACAATGTCACTAATCATTAGAGAAATGCAAACTTAAGAGAGTGAGATATCATCTCACACCTGTCAGAATGGCTATCATCAGTAAGTCAACAAACAAGTGTTGGCAAGGATGTGGAGAAAAGAAATCTTCATGCACTGCTGGTGGGAAAGCAGATTGATGCAGCCACTATTGAAAACAGTATGGAGTGTACTCAAAAATTAAATGTGAAACTGCCTTATGACCCAGGAATTCCACTTCTGGGTTTTTGTTCAAAGAAACCCAAAGCACTAATTCAAAAGAATATACGCACCCATGAGTTCATTGTAGCATGATGTAGGATATGGGACAACCCACATGCCCACGCAAAGGTGAGTGGGCAAAGAGCATGTGATACAAATACACAATGGAACATTACTCTGCTGTGAAAAAGAAGGAAATCTTACCATTTGTGACAGCGTGAATGGACCTAACGGGTATAATTCAGAGAAATACCATAGGATTTCACTTCTACGTGGAAACCAAAGAGCAAACGAAAAAAGGCTAAACAGATTCATAGACACAGAGATCAGACAAGTGGTTGTCATTAGAGAGAGAGGTTTTTTTGGGGGGGAGTGGGAGGTGTGGAAAGGTTGAAGAGATTAAGAAGTACAAATTGGTAGTTTCAGAATTGTCACAGAGATGTAAAGTATAGCATAGGCAATGCAGTCAATAATGTATTAGGGGGGAATTTGTAAAGTATAGGGTTGTCTAATCACTATGCTGTACACCTGAAACCAATATAAAATAAAAAATAATACTGAAGTTAAACTGGAATGGAAAATTTTTAAAATAAATAAAATATTTAAAAATGCTTGGTTTTAGCATGGATTGAACAATATGTCTTTTGGTGTTTTTTGTTTGGTTGGTTTTTGGTTTTAATTTATTGATTTTAGAGAGAGAGAAAGGGAGAGGGAGAGAGAGAAACATTGATTTGTTGTTCCACTTACTTACGCATTCATTGGTTGATTCTTATATGTGCCCTGTCTGGGGATGGAACCCCACAACCTTGGTGTGTTGGGAGGATTAACCAACTGAGCTACCCAGCCAGGGCTGAACAATATGTCTTTTGGATTGCTTATAGAAGTGGTAACATAATATTCTTTTAAAAAATAAATATTTGTCAATAGGGATACATTTTATTAAATGATGGGATCATATATTTTTTATTGCTTTGTATGTTTTAGAGAATACTAATTGCTAGGCAATAATGTAGCACAAAACACATGATTCTTGTCCTCCTGCAACTTAACCATGTAAATGGGCATGTAGTTGTAAAATAATCACATTTAAATATGAATTCTAATTTTTTATATGTGCCCTGCAGGAAAAACTTAGGCTGCTATAAGAATGTAATGGGAGAGCTGGGAAATCAGGAAAGTTTTCTCTTGAGAAAGTGTAAAGTTGATTCCTTGAGAATAGTAGTAATTAGACTGATGGAGTTCAGGGAAAAGAACATTTTAGGTGGCAGGATCACAGTATTTGAAGTTTATGAAGTGGGAAAAATATTGTCAAAATTGAAAGATGGCAAGAGTTTGCTGGGTTGTAGTTGTGGGGAATTGGGGAGTGGAAGGAGATTCGAAAGGAGAGAGGTAGGCAAGGATTGTCTGCAAGGCCTTCGTACGGTGTTAAGAGGTAGCTATCCCAGGGGAGTGACATATGCTGTGTTTACTTGTTTAAAAGATTACTTTGTTGGTTAAAGTTCCATACTAGTCGGGGATTTGGTATTGGATTCCAGGGACTCATACTGAGACAGGCTAGTGAGCCAGCACTAGGGAAACTGAGAAAAATAGTTACACAGCAATTTGCAGCCATCTAGTATATTCTGTCTATCTTCTCTAAACCAAGGACACTTAAGAGTAAATGGTTTAGCCCTGGTCAGTGTTATTCAAGTTAGAGTTTAGACTCCAGCACCCAAGAGTCTCATACCTGGTCAAGGGCACATACCTGGGTTGCAGGTTCGATTCCCAGCACAGCCAGAGGCAACCAATCACGTTGATGTTTCTCTCTCTCCCCTCTCTCTCTTTCTTCCCTCCCTCCTTCCCTTGCACTCTCTAAAAATCAATGGAAAAAATATCCTTGAGTGAGGATTAACAACAACAAAAAAGAGTAAATGGTTTACACTTTTCTCTAACCAGAAGGTAAATAGCTTAAATCACCCTACTGGAAGAGAGATAGCAGAAATCCAGTTATAGCCATTTGCCATCATACCCAAGGATAGGTAAAGTTAAGAGAATAAATCTCATTTCAGTACATAACCATTAAAAAAGAAAAAAAAAGATTACTTTGCTAAGAGAAGAACCAAGAGATGAGAATGTTTTGGAAATATGTAGTAGCATTAGAGGTGGATGAATTAGTGAATGGATTTGAGATTTCCTTATAAATCGAATCTTTAGGGCCAGATAAAGAATGGTATACTATTAAGGAAGACTGGATTTTCTGCTTTGAGCAGCTAAGTAGCTATAAATGCCTTTTACTATTTGGGAAAGATAAAAAAAAGCAGAGTCTGAGTTATATTTTTTAATTCCTTTATGGTGTTGGTCTCAGTCACACTTATTTTTTGTTACTTGGTAGATGTTTGTATGGAAAATGCTAGATTAAACACTGTTTTAGGGTTCAGTATATAAGAAAAATATTTCCACCCTGGCCAGTTGTTTGGACATTGTCCAGTGCACCAAAGTTTGCCCGTTTGATTCCTGGTAGGGCACATATCCAGGTTGTGGCTCAATCCCCAGTAGGAGGTGTGCAATAGGCAGCCTGATCAATGTTTCCCTCTCACATCAATGTTTCTCCCTCTTCCTTTCTCTCTAAAAATCAGTAAAAAATTTAAAAAAAAAAAATTTCTTCTTATAAGGTTATTGAGGATAAAAATGAAAATCTGAGAATTCATGAAATATTTAAAGCATTCCCTCTACTGAAATGTAATTCTGCTTAAGATCAGCATGTTCATTGTATCTTACATGTATTTTACTCTAGCCGTGCAGGACGCTCCAAACAAGCAGCCACTAAAGAAAATGATTCAAGTGAAGAAGTAGATGTGTTTCAGGGTTGCTCTCCTGTCAATGATGATATTCCACAGGAAGAAACAGAAGAAGAAGAAGTTTCTACAGTAAATGTATGTTTTTATTAAAATGCCGTGTGTAATAGTGATAACAGGAAAGGTGAGCCTAGGGTTTTTCCTGGGGCCATGTCTCACAATGCTGAAGATTGAGCTCTGCAGACCCGAAGATTTAAGCAAAAGTGTGGAAAATTTATTACAAGCAGATTCAGACTCCCCTCACGGAGAGGGGGACGCTAATAATGGGCTGCCCCCCTTAAAGCCTTGTAGTCCTGGGGTATATATTTGCTACAAGTCTACTCCATATCTACCTGTGTCTTCACCTGATTGATTCCCTCAGTTGTTCTTGCCCAGCAACGACGGACTGAACTTTCCCTGTTTCTATGTGTTCTTTCTCTGTTCCTATGCTGAACTTCCTGTTTCTATGCGTTCATACACGTTGTTGCTGCAGGCCCTCACTTGTTCTCCCATGCCTCTCTGACTTTGAGTCCAGAAACATTTTATTATTTCTGCTTTGTTGGTTTCTGTGATTAGGCTGCTCAAACTACCATGTCTGCCCCTGCCTATGTTCCACCTGCCTTTGTTTTCCACTGGACCCCTGCCCTGTCTGCCTGTGTTTCAAGTTAACCTTCTCAGTAGTATGGAATGTAGAAATAGGGTTGGTAAATATTTGGTCAAATCTTTTTAGCATTTGATGTTTCTTATAATTCTAAATATATATATATTTTTTCATTACTTTATAGCATTCTTTCATCTACCAGCTTGTATAATGCAGAAGACAATCTTTTATGGAAATCTAAAACTAAGTGAGAATAATGAATGTAGCCTAGTGCAAGTGCAAATGTCAAGTTTAAACTGATGTGAAAAAGAACAAGTACCAGTATGATACTGACACTTCAGGCATTTTTATACCTTGATTTTAGATATCTGTTAAATATACTATTATTTATGTTTCATTACTTTTTGTTTTAATTTCAAAGTAAAAACTAGAAATTAGTCAATCATATAGAATAAAATCATAGTTTTTACTAAAATCAGCCTTTGGAATTCATAACATTGGTAATTGACACTTTTTTTTACAAAAGTAGGAATGTGGAACTTCCTGAGGTACTTTTTTTTTATTTTTTAAATAATGAATTGTTTTGCCAGTTAACACATCTCAGATATTTTACTGTGGAAGAAATATAAACAGTTAATTAAGAGCTGTTCTCTTAATAATACTAATGCTGAATCTTTGGATCAGCTCAGCCAGCCATCTTATTTGAAAAATCAGTGTACTGTGATCAAGTCCCAGAGTTGATCCCTACTTCTCTGACCTATCTAAAATATAATTAGCTCTTCAATCTGCAGCAGAATTTATTTATGTTAATGGATTAACACTGCAGAAAAATATTCTGAATTGTGGTCTCAAGCTAGCTGAGCTTGATTCTTAACGGTTTTTGGGGGGATGTAAAAATAAGGTGAAAGAGTCTTCAATATCTTCATCAAAGAAAAACTATACTGTTAATTAAAATACTGTCCTTTTTATATTCCTCTTGTTTGAACTAAAGTTTTATGCTTTCAGTAGCTATTGCCAGTTAATGGGAATGTGTCTGAATTTTAGCTTACTTATATGTATTTGATAGTTGTTAGGATCTAAACTCAATAACTATTTTCCCAGAACGACAGCTATAAGTTCATAAGTATCAAATTTTGTCTTATCACAGAAATATAAGTAAAAAGATGACATTTCCAATTGATTTTCTTGCTGTCTACATTGACTTCTGATCATTTGTTTTTAAAATTACTAAATAGAAAATGAATGATTTTTCTCTTGCTATTCTGGGAAAAGCTATTTATGAACATTCAAATATTATAAAGTTCTAAATAAGTGATGCCAAGGCAGCAATTTAAAATAGGAGAAAGGGTTCAATGAGAGAAAAGCAAAGAAAATCAGGACCAAGTAAAAATAATGATTGGTTAAAAAATTATTATTATTGCTATGTCTAATAAATGTGTACCCATTTTAATTAAGCATTTGATGATTTTTCTTTTAAGGTACGGCGGAGAAGTTCTAAAAGAGAAAGGCGATGAACAAATGTAATTAATAATTTCTATGTGAACACTCAAAATATCATTTTTCATCAAGCTTGAGGCTGAATAAAACCTTTGATGCACAAAATGGGACTGCTGAAGAGTGGACAGTTGGACCTCCCTTTGATGACCTCATATATTTGTGGTCACACTTGAGCCATACGCATGGTGATAACATTGACTTGTGAAAGTGTAATTTGCTATGGCTATGTAGAAATAAACTAAAGAAGAAACTTGTAAATATATTTTTCCTTTTTTTTTTTTTTAATGTTTCTGACTTCTAGTGTGCTTGTATAGCTTTTATCTGTGGCTTTAAACTGACAGTACCCAACTGTTTATTGGATCTATTGCTTTGAAAAGAGTTTGTTAGGATAGATCTTAAGCAGTCATCTGTCAGTGTTTGTATTTGTATACTCTGCAGTTTTACTGTGAAAAAATTATTTTTCAACAAATGGTGTCATTTTCTTGATGTCACTATTGGTTGGAGAGTTAAATGGTCTCTTTCCCTTGTGTATCTTACCTAGTGTTTACCCCTAGGCACCCTTAACCTTCAGAGGTGCTAAATCATCTGCTATTACACCTGAACGATGCCTCTGATGGGAGGAAACCACACAAATTGTGAAATACTCCTGAAGTTGATTATTTTACACCTCAGTATTGGTCCCAGAATTTTCTGGCCTCCTATGGCAATGAAAATTTTAAGAAAAAGAGATTTAAATATTTTAATTTTAAAGAATGTGTTATAAAATAATGTACTGAAATCTTTATCCCATTTTATCATCCCTTTTCAGTTCATATAATCTACTGTATCAATAAAATTCTGTAATTTGAATTAGTTTTTAATAGTCTAGAATGTTATTGTGTATAGATATTTCCTCTTGAACATGTTCAGAAAGTGCAAATTATTACACTATAATATAAAATCTGATATATACAAATTAGGAAAGTTCCAGTTCTTCATAACAATGTAAAGGTAATCAGAAAGAAAAAAATTTTATTGATGCAGTGTGTCTTTATAAGGCTGTTCTTGAAAACAAGTGTTTTGTATTTTATAGTGAGTTGCATGTTTATGAAAAAATGCTAAAAATGGAATGTGCTCTTTTCTGTAAATTCATAGTTAGTCATAGTATATGATAGATTGCCCCATAACATAGTTTTCATTAAGAGTTTATTATTGTTTTTTATTTTGGAGCCAAAAACATTGTTTTGGGAGGAAGGACAAAGTGGGAGTGATATATCGAACTACATGAGCTACTGTAGTAGGTATTACAGTCTTACGAACTTTTTAAATGAAATTCCACTTTGTCCTGATTGGGAAAAGTGGAAATTTACTTGGATTTAAAGATGATCTTTTCTTTACTTTATTGTAAGCTGCAAAATTATAGAAACAAATTACATAAGGCAGTATACTTTTACAGTTTTGTAAACTGTATTTTGAACCAAACTTATAGGTTGTTACTTTATGTGTAGCTAAATTCATTTAGTATTTCAGGTGCTGTCCTTTTCTTTTTTCATGGTTAACATCAAAGAAAATCATATTCTAACTTGTTAAATTTATCACATTGAATAATGGAGCATTTTCATGTAACACACTATTATGTTTATGGTATGTTTCCAAGATTGGTGATAATAGATGAGGGATATAATAAAGAAACTATTTTGGAAAATGACATTTTACTATTTTCCAATGCATATCACAATTAATGTGATTATTATTTTTTTAGAGATTTCTTCATGTTAATGAAACTGCCTTTTATTTTTTAAAAAATGTTTTTATTTGTGTCTTAATCTCTCAATATTTAGCTATTCTTTATTTACAATAGTACTGACACCAGTGATTATGGGTGGCTGCTATATATCAAGGCAGCTAATGTTGGACCAAGATACATTGGTTTTTAAACATTTCATTAACTCAGTTCTCCCAAACACGCTGTTTCTATTCCAGCAGTACAAAGGCATGGTTATAAATCTATAAAATAAGAATAAGGGATAGCTTTGTATTTTTGTCATTGACTAAATTGCACCAGGAATGTTTATGGAAGTATATCTTTAAGACCATTTTATAAAACAACAACAACAAAAAATGATTGTGGAGGATTTTTATTTGCATGATCATAATTTATCAGATTTCGTTGTACATTAATTCTGTACATCAGATCACAAAAATGTTCATTGTAGATTCTGTTTAATGCCGATGACTCTGATTTTCTTACACATCTGTTCCCTTTTGGGAGAATTATGATGTATATTTTCCATTTTTCTGTAGAAAAATAGGTGCAATAATTATCAAAATTTTGTCCTGTGTCTTCATCTTAAGGGATTATCTTATTATGTTTAAACTTAACATTTCATGTACTAACATTTGGAGAGCCACATACCATAACTAAAGTAAAAAGTATAAAATACTAAGTGCTAACAGTGGTTAGCAAGCTCTTCAGTGATAATGTTCATTTTGAAATATGTACTGTAAAAAATTGAGAAAACATTTAACTCACTGTAACAAGTTCCATTATTAAAATCTTGTGATTCTTCAGTGAGATTATCTTGCTGCACTCTGTGGCAAATCCATTTAATCTACATTATAATAAAATTTTTTGCTGCAGTGCAACAAGAAGCTTTTTCAGTGATCTCCACTGTATATGTAAATTACAAATGTGGCTATAAAACTTGTTCCAGGTATTATAGGTTACATTCTGTATCATCTTACAAGTTATAAGTATAATTTTTAAGACTTCCTTTTTGCCCACTTGAAAAATGTCAGGAATTTAAGAATTTGTTTAATTTAGGTATATCTCCCTTACCATATAGTATTATGTCACCATAATGAACAATTGGTATTTAGATAACCAACTTTCAGACACATTATTGGATTTTCTGTGAAGCTGAATAAACATGAAAGCTACTATATAATTGTATTATTTTATTTATGTGAATCTATGTACCTACATATATTTAAATGTTTACTTAATGGTGAAAGGCAAATTTTGATGATTTTTAATTTTGGAGCCTTTGTTTTATAAGAGAAAATAATATTTCCCACTAACATTTTTTCAAACTTTTTATTTAAACTTCTCATGCAATATCTTGGCTGACAGATTTACTAAGTACTGTTTAAGTGAAAGTATTGCATAACTCAAGAAAATAAATGTATAATATAAACTTTAAAAGTAAGAACTAAGAAAAATTATTAAGGGCAGTTTTATTAATTTACTCAGCAAATATTTATTGAGTGTCTACTATGTGCTGGGCTAGTAGTGGAGGAATAAAGTTTGATCAAGATAGATTAAGCCCCTGCCCTTGGTGAGCTTACATTCTCTATAGGGATGGTGGGAGAATAAGGAAACAATAATCTTCCTAATATATAAAAACCCAGGGTCTGTAACGTCCAAAACAACTGAAGGCTCGACCAACGCCAGGCTAGGGAGCTGAGGGGGCGTGACTGGCCTTCAGACCGTGGGTGGCCCCTAGCCCGGGGAGGCTTCCTAGCCTAGGACGCTGGAGTCTGTTCTGGACCTAGGGCCGCACTTTCCCCATGAGCGACTCGGAAGCCGCCAGTGTCTTAACTGGCCAGTCTCCGGGAGGTTGGAGTGCATCCACCGTCCACCAAAAAGTAGGACCATCAAACCGTTCACAGTCTCAGTGCAGACACCGGTCCGTGGCTGACGGGGTGGAGGCCAGACCAAAACAGAACAGCAGAAACACCCTGCCCACCTCGGCGGGTGCAGCCGCAGACCACGCGGGCCTGGGCAGTGTAGAAAGCGCTACCTTCTCCCAGGTCCTGTGCTGGCACCGCAGCCTCACTCACCTTCAAGCTCCCCTGAGTCCTGACAGCAAAGTGTGTAGGGCATCCTGCAGGAGTTGTGCCGTTCTGGGTGCTTTTGCCCAAAGACACCCTTTGGGATGAATTCAGAGCCACATCTCACTTCCCATGAGACTGGAAGAACCATGTAAAAGGAATTCAACAAAAGCTTTCCACATCTCTGTTTATTCTTCTGAATCCATAAAACGACCTTAAAAAGAGCATTCGGGCCACCTAAGAGAGAATGCACTTTCTAGTCAGAGCATGCAGGATTCTTTTGCCCAACAGGTTAAAAGAAGCAGGGAGATGGCACAGTGGAAATGGCCCTGGTGCCCTAAGAGGAGACCGCGGGAATGGGGTTGCAGAAATTCCACAAGCCTCTTGCCACCTTCTCCTTTGCAAATCACACCATCCAGATCCACCAGGACTGGAGGCAACTGGGAGTCACAGCCGTGGTTTGGGACACGGTAAGCAAATCCTGGGGGGGAGTGGGGGGCTCTGAAAACATCTGCAATTGATTATAAGACTGGTCTTTATTTAAAAAGAAAGAAAAGAACAGCTTTGTTGAGATATAATTCACATACTGTACGTGTCAACTAAAGTGTACATTGAACTGCTTTTTTAAAGTAAATTCCGAGTGGTACAACCATCACCATGCTCAATTTTTAAATATCTTCACGACCCCATCCCCTCCAAAAAAATTCTACTCACTAGAATCACTTTCCTGATCATCTTCCCCAAAATAGATTGCATTTTAAGGGTGGGTAAAGGAAAGTTGAGGGAAGTTAAAATACTGCACAAAGGATACTGTAAAATGACAAAGCCCAAAGTGAAGATCATGTGTTTTCTTAAGTTCTGCGTGGTTGTAATGGTCCCCAAATCTATACTAATAAAAGGGTAATATGGTAATTACAGTGGATGTCTTCCGGACGTCCTTACAGACAAAGCTGCAACGGCTGTGCGGGCCAAGGCTCAGGCAGCCATGAGCAGCTGCAAAGGGCCCAGGCTCAGGTTGGCAGTGGCAGCAGCAGCAGCGGGGTAATGGGCGCGGTGCCTTCCCCTGATCTGCCAGGTCACCTCCCACAGAGGGAAGCCAGACGGGGGGCCCAGGCAGAGGCAGTTAGGGCCGATCAGGCCGGCAGGGGGGCAAGGTAGGGGTGATCAGACTGGCAGAGGGGTTAGGGGCAATCAGGCAGGCAGGCAGGCGAGTGGTTAGGAACCAGTGGTCCTGGATTGCAAGAGGGATGTCCCGACTGCTGGTTTAGACCCAATCCCACAAGGGGTCCCAGATTGGAGAGGGTGCAGGCCGGGCTGAGGGAACCCTCTACCCCCCCCCCCCCCCCCCCCCCACACACACACACACACACACACACGAATTTCAGGCCTAAACCAGCAGTCAGACATCTCTCACAATCCGGGACTGCTGGTTCCTAACCGCTCGCCTGCCTGCCTACCTGATCACTCCTAACCACTCTACCTGCCTGCCTGATCGCCCCTAACTGCTCCCCTGCCGGCTGGCCTGATCACCCCTAACCACTTGCCTGCCTGCCTGATTGCCCCCTAACTGGTCCCCTGTTGGCCTGGTCACCCCCTAACTGCTCTCCTGCCGGCCTGGTTGCCCCCTAACTGTCCGGAAGGAAGTCAGACATCCAGAAGATGTCCCATCGACCTGGTGTAATTAGCATATTACCCTTTTATTAGTATAGATTGATAGTATATGTTTTAAGCCTACCTACCATCTTCTATTTATTTTCTTTTTCCAATCTTTTCTTTATTCATAAATTTTCTTTCCTTGGGCTCAGTAAATTGCTTCTTACTATTTTATCTCTTCTGTTAGCTTTTTAGTTATGCCTGACTATATCTTTTTTTTTTTTTAAATATATTTTATTGATTTTTTACAGAGAGGAAGAGAGAGGGATAGAGAGTTAGAAACATCAATGAGAGAAACATCAATCAGCTGCCTCTTGCACACCCCCCACTGGGGATGTGCCCGCAACCAAGGTACATGCCCTTGACCGGAATCGAACCTGGGACCCTTGAGTCCGCAGGCCGACGCTCTATCCACTGAGCCAAACCGGTTTCGGCCTGACTATATCTTTTTTAGTGGTTACAGATTGTGATGTTTGACTTATAGTCTAGTATATTAATGCTTTTATTACCTCCTGAACAATCCAAGAATTTTAAAACAGTTCAATTCTGTTTGCTCCTCTCTACTCTTTGTGCTATACTTATATATTTTGTGGTTATAAACGCCATGATATTATTTCTTTAATTAGTATTCTTTTCTTTGTGTGTGTGTGTGTGTGTGTGTGTGTTGTGTGTTTAATTATAGTTTTTTGCTTCCATCTTAATTTTCCTTCAGCATGAAGAACTTCTTTTAGTATTACATATAATGCAGGTCTGGTGGCAGTTAACTTATTCAGATTTTGTTTGAAAGTCTTAATCACACCTTCATTTTTGAAGGGTATTTTTATTGGCTACAAAACTTTGTTCCAATAACAAAGTCTACCATTGGCTGGCAGGGGGGCAATGTAGGGGCGATCAGGCTGGCAGGGGGACAATGTAGGGGCGATCAGGCCAGCAGGAGAGCAAGGTAGGGTCAATCAGTTTGGCAGGGAGGTAAGATAGGGGCGATCAGGCTGGCAGGCAGAGGGATTAGGGGTGATCAGGCAGGCAGGCAGAGGGGTTAGGGACAATCAGGCAGGTAGACAGGCGAGCGGTTAGGAGCCAGTGGTCCTGGATTGCGAAAGGGATGTCCGACTGCTGGTTTATTGGCTCAACAATTACTAGGTTAATAATTTTATTTATTGGGCATTTAAAAGTTATTCTATTCTTCTGGTTTTCATATTTTCTGTTGCAAAGTGAGCCAACAACCTTTTTACTATTTGTAGATAATGTGTCTTTTTTTTTCTGGCTACTTTTAAGATTTTCTCTTTATCTTTGATAAACAGTTTGACCATGATGAACCTACTTACGGTTCTTAACATTTTATTTATCTTGCTTGGGGTTTACTGAGCTCTTGAATCTGTGATTGATGTATCATATCAGTTTTGAAAACTTCTTGGCCATTATCTTTTCACATGACTTCTACTCTATTATTGTTTCACTCTTTTTCACACGTCATTGTAAATATATTATACTCTTTGTGTCCCATATGCTTTTTATTTTCTCCATTCTTTCCAGTCTTCTTCCTCTGTGTGCTTCATTTTGATATTTCCATTAACCCATCTTCAGATTTACCAATTTTGCCTTCTGCTATGTCCAGTTTTCCATTTAACCCATACAGTTAGTTGATTTCAAATATTGTATTTTTTAATTTCAGAATATTTAATTGTATAGATTTTATTTCTCTATTGAAATCTCCATCTTTTTATTCTTATTCTTTTATTTTTATAACATAGCTGACAAAGATTTGAATTATGTAATGCCAACATCTGAATCATCTCTGGATCTGATCCTGTAGTCTGATTCTTTTATACTTTTGATTATCAGTCACATTTGTCCAGTCATACTTATTTCTCCCTTGTAATTTTTTTTCTTTTATGCAGGACTGTGTGTACAAAAGAACTGATGATGTGAAGTTGATATGATGCCCCCCACTTCCCAGAAGGGGATTTGTCTTATTTTCTTTTAGGCCTTATAGAGATTCATCACTTCAATCTATGGCACTAGGTTTGGGTTTCAGTTTTAGTTAGACTTAGTCCACATATTGCAAAAGTCTTTAGGGTAAGACTTGTGTTATATTATAGACAGACTTTTAGCACAGCAAGGCTGCAGGAGATTCCAGCCTAGCCTCTCAGTGGGAAGGCTATTTTATATAGAATAGCCAAAGAAGGTTTTTTTGTAATTTTTTTTTTTTTTATTCCTCACCCAAGGATATTTTTTCATTGATTTTTTAGAGAGAGGGGAAGAGAAATACCTGTGTGAAAGAAACACATCGACTGGCTGCCTACAGCGCGCACTGAGATCATGGAGGAGTCTGCAACCAAGGTACGTGCCCCTGACTGGAATCGAACTCGGGACCCTTTTGTCTGCAGGCCGATGCTCTATCCACTGAGCCAAACTGTCTAGGGCCGAAGAAGGTTCTTTGAAAAGAGAACATCCAAGTATGGACTTTTAAGTGAGGATCAAGACATATGCATACCTGGGGGGAAAGTATCACAGGCAGAGGGAAGAGCATGTACAAAAGTCTTTAAGAATGAGTGAACTTTGAGTATATCAGGGATTTCAGGAAGGGTAAGGTTTCAAGTAAAAGTGACCAAGGGATAAAGAGGTAGGAAGGAAAAGAAAACAAAGAGCCAGAATATACCTGTATGCCTATTGGGAGTTTTGCTCAAAGTTCGATGGGAATCCATTGTAGGGTTTTGAGTAAAAGAGTGGCAAGATCTGACGCTTTTTTTTTTAATTTTTAAAAATACTGGATTCAACATATTCAAAACTGAAGGTATAACTTTTCCAGATCTGATCATCTTCATATATCTGAAAATAGAACTAGTAATGCACATGAGAAATGTAGAAGTTGCTCTGATTCCTCACCCCCATATCAAGTCATATTGAATTTACCTCCTGGTTATTTCTGCAACTTTTCTACTTTTCTAAAAATTCAATTGATTGGGGTGGCATTGGTTAAATAAGGTCATACAGGTTTCAAGTGTATATTCTCTGATACATGATCTGTATAATGCATTGTGTGCCCACACCGTATATTTGACTCCCTTGACTACTTCCCACCCACCTTTCCTCTGATGGCCACGATACTGCTGTCTGTGTCTGTGAGGTTCAGTTTTATAGTCCACATATGAGTGAAATCATATGGTTCTTAGCTTTTTCTGACTGACTTATTTGGCTTAGCATAATATTCTCAAGGTCCATGTTGTCACAAATGGCAGTATTTCATCTTTTCTTATGGCTAATATTCCATAGTATATATGTACCACAGAAGATGTGAAAGTTTTCTACTTTTTCTCACTAGTGTAATCACCTTTAAGTTCTCATCATTTCTTTGCCTCTATACTGGTCTGCTGACATTTACTCTTGCTTGACCTCAAATTCATGTTGATAGTGAAGCTACACAATTGTGAAATAGTGATCTCATGTATCCCCCGCAGCAGCAGCAACAAAAACAGTATAGCCCCTACAACCCTGTAACAGTTTACCGTTGCATTTAGGATAATGTGCGCTACAAAGCTCTGCATCTTTGGTCACTTCTGTCTAGCCAGTCTCTTCTTCATCACCTGTGCCAGCTACACTATTCTTTCAGTCCCTTATACCTAGTTGCCAGAGGTATTAGAGTGCATATAAAGGTATATAGACACCAGAAAGATAAAGCATATTCTATAACAGTGATGGCGAACCAATGACATGCGTGTCAGCACTGACACGCGTAGCCATTTCTGATGACACGCGGCCCAGCGGCTGCATGCCGAGGATGAAACATTTGCTGCTCCTGAGGATGAAACATTTGCGAAATAATGTTTTTTCCTCAAAGTGACACACTACCCAAGTTATGCTCAGTTTTTTGGCGAAGTTTGACACACCAAGGTCAAAACATTGTCCATCACTGTATAAGCTATGCTTAGAGCACTCTTCCTCAGCTACATCTAGTTATTTCCTACTCATTTTCCCTAAGGATGCCTTTCTTGATTGTCCATGAACGGAACATCCCCACATACACACACACTATTATGTGCCCTCTTAGTTTACCTCTCCCGTTAGCACTTAGCACAATCTCACTGCCTCCAGTATGGTCAACTACATGAAGACAGAGAAGGTATTTGTTTTTGTTTACTAGTCCATTTCTAACACTCAGCACTAGTACTCAAAAATGTTGATAAACCAAATTAATTATGTTATTAAAATGTAGATAAATAACAGACCTTATGAAGGAACCTGATAATTTGTTTACAAATATCTCATGTGGTACTATAGCTCTGTGTGGTAATTGATGGCATGCCCAAAGACCAGAGATTGTGGTTTATTCAAGGTTCCTCATTGTTAAAATGGTAGCTGAGGTTTTGATCAAATGTTTTATTCCAGAGCCATACTCTTTCTGTATGCACCTCAAATATTAATCATCAAGTCAACATTGAATGAATAAATATTAATACTTTTTAAAGAAGTAGTGATAACAATTCTGATATTGTGTTGGGATTTTTTAGTCAAGAGAGTGAACATAATATTAGGCACATTTAATTGAATAGTCTGCTACCTGTTTCCCTAAGTTATTTCCCATTGTGAGGAACACATATTAAGAACATTTTACAAATAAACCTAGATTTGCCCAAAGGTCACAAAGTACAACCAATCAGAATTGATGGTCTTAATACACAATTGATTTGGACTAGAATTCAAATAACTTAGTTAAATCAACTGCTTTCTATTTATTGAAAGCACATAAAATGCTTCAGACTGAGGTCTTAGAAAGTGATGGATAAAAATGTAAATATGTTACATAATATAAATCCTTGAGCTAAGTTTAACTGGGTTTACTATATAGTCTTCTGCATTAAGCCCCTTGGGTGCCTATATTTACCATGTATAAAAATTGTGGGAGGAGTAAATACTGTTAGCACTTTTTAGATGGTATGTGAATGTTTGGGTGTTGGGTGCATACCAGATTAGGTTCATTTGGTAATTGATACCGGTTTGGCTGAAGTGGAGAACCTTTTGAATTGTGGGGAGATTTCCTTGCAAAAGCAGTTTAGGAGAACATTGTGTAGGTCTTTGAATTTCAAAGATAGCTATCTAAGGGTGCTACTGACAACAGCTTTTGCAGAAGATAAGAAAACAACTTTTAACATGGTGGTTTTTAAAGAATAAATTAAAAAGGGAGGAGATAGAAACAACACAGACATTCAGAGCAAAATATGAAAATAACTCCTCAGTTCAGTAGATTAGAATTTTAGTCTGTCACTTTCTCACTTATATATACAGGGTGTCCAAAGAAAAAAAAAAGTACATACACTTTAACAGCTGATAGTTCTATTTTGAAAAAAAAAAGTATATTAATAAATACTGCCTTTATAATTATTCAGAGTGTGTATATATATTTTTGGCAACATCCTATATATCTTTTATTTTTATGTAAGGATCATACTGTACCTTTCCATAGTTTTTCCTCTACTTAATGTTCCTACAGAGCTATCAGCACATCAGTTTTTCTTTCCCTTTTTAACAGTTGCATAATATCCATTGTATAGACATGCCATGATTTAATTAGTCACTGTTCTGTGGATGGACTTTTGGGTTATTTGCATTTTACACTTTTACATACAATGCGGTAAATGATCATCCCTTGTATATGTCTTTGTGCCAGAGTGCCAGATTTCCTGTCAGAAACAGATTCCTATTCAGAGAATTGTGGAGTTCCTTTAACACTATATAGTCTTCTGCATTAAGCCCCTTGGGATCCTATACTTGGGTGCTAAATTGCTTTCTAAAAAGTCCACCAATTAATACTGTTTTTTATTTTTATCAACCCAGTGAATACAAAATTACTTAGTTTTCATTTGCATTTCTTCAATTACAAATGAAACAGCATTGTTGCCTGTTTCCGTTTTGATTTGCTGTTTCTAGTCTATGAATTATTTGTTCATATTCTTTGCCCATTTTTCTCTTTAGTTGTTAATCTTTTTATTGTTTATATCTGGGTACAAAGGGATGGGTTATAGACTTTAGCCACACTATACATTTTATTTCTTATAAGAAGGTACTGCAGTTTTGGGCAGGCATATACTATGCTAAAAGTGTATTTTTTTGAGCTCTTCAAGTATTCTCACATTATTCTCTTGTTAAATATGTGGAAGATACCTTGTAGTGATTTTTTTAAAATGGTATCTTTGCCCTGGCTGGTGTTTCTCAGTGGTTAGGGCATTGGCCTGTGCACTGAAGGGTCGCCAATTCCATTCTAATCAAGAGCACATACCTAAATTGTAGGTTTGATCCCCGACCCAGGTCAGGGCATGTGCAGAGGCGGCCAATCAATGTGTCTCTCTCACATTGCTATTTCTCTCTTCCCGCCCTCCCTCCCCCTCTCCTTTCCACTCTCTGAAAATCAATGGGATTAAAATTCTGGTGAGGATTAAAATTAAAAAAAGGTTTTTCTATCATATTTAGGAAATTTTTCCTCTTTGTGAGCTCAAATCTATCAGTATTTTTCATTATGGCTTCTGGGTTTTGTGCTTATAAGACTTTCAAAGTATTGTCCTGTTTCTTCTTCTAATACTTACACTTTTTTTATTTTACATTAAATCAGTTCATCTGGAGACTAATTTTATATTTTGTGTATAATTGTGCTCTAAATGTCTTCATCTATCTGGATCTGTTTTTGGACTCATTTTATTGATCTATTTGTCTATGCGTATACCAACATCTAATGTAATGTATATTATATGTTTTTATACTTGGTCTGAAAATGTCCCCTAAGTTTTAATTTTAACAATGTCTTGTTATTTTTGACTGTTCTTGTTTTCTCTATAATACTGAGTAGGCCCACTAAGATAGATCTTTTAAAAGATCTTCCCTTCAATATAGTTTTATTATTTTCTTCATAAAAATGGGCTTTTCATCTTTTATAAAGACGTTATGAATTTTATAGCTAACATTTTTTTCTGTTTTTTTTTATTTTACTTTTTTTAAATTACATTTGTCTTCTTTTTCCCCAAGTGACCCGCCCCCAGACATTCACACCCCAAGGCAAGCTCCCACCGCCTCAGTGCCTGTGTCCATTGGATATGCTAATATGCATGCATACAAGTCTTTGATTGCTCTCTAAACCCCCGCCCTCCCACCACCACCATTTGATCTCTGGATCTATTCTTGTTCATCAAATTATGTTGATCATTATATCCCACATATGAGTGAGATCAGTTGATATTTATCTTTCTCCGAATGGCTTATTTCGCTTAGCATAATGCTCTCCAGGTCCATCCATGCTGTTGCAAATGGTAAAAGTTCCTTCTTTTTTATGGCGGCATAGTATTCCATTGTGTAGATGTACCACAGTTTTTTAATCCACTCATCTGCTGATGGGCACAAATCTTAGCTATTGTAAATTGTGCTTCTATAAACATAGGGATGCATATATCCTTTCTGATTGGTGTTTCTGGTTTCTTGGGATATATTTCTAGAAGTGGGATCACTGGGTCAAATGGGAGTTCCATTTTTAACTTTTTGAGGAAACTCCATACTGTCTTCTACAGTGACTGCACCAGTCTGCATTCCCACCAGCAGTAAAGAAGGGTTTCTTTTTCTCCACATCCTCTCCAGCACTTGTTGTTTGTTGATTTGTTGATGATAGCCATTCTGACAGGTGTGAGATGGTATCTCACTGTTGTTTTGATTTGCATCTCTCAGATGATTAGTGACTTTGAGCATGTTTTCATGTGTCTCTTGGCTTTCTGTATGTCCTCTTTCGAAAAGGGTCTATTTAGATCCTTTGCCCACTTTTTGATTGGATTGTTTATCTTCCTTTTGTTAAGTTGTATGAGTTCTCTGTAAATTTTGGAGGTTAAACCCTTATCGGAAATATCAATGGCAAATATGTTCTCCCATACAGTGGGCTTTCTTATTGTTTTGTTGATGCTTTCTTTTGCTGTGCAGAAACTTTTTATTTTGATGTAGTCCCATTTGTTTATTTTCTCCTTAGTCTCCATTGCCCTAGGAGCTGTGTCTGTGAAGATATTGTTACAACATATATCTGCTATTTTGCTGTCTATGGAGTCTTGTAGGATTTTTATGGTTTCCCGTCTTACATTTAAGTCCTTTATCCATTTTGAGTTTGTTTTTGTGTATGGTGTAAGTTGCTGATCTAGTTTTCATTTTTTTGCATGTATCTGACCAAATTTCCCAGCACCATTTATTGAAGAGACTGTCTTGACTCCATTGTATGCTCTTGACTCCTTTGTGAAATATTAATTGAGCGTAATGGCTTGAGTCAATTTCTGGGTTCTCTGTTCTGTTCCATTGGTCTATGTGTCTGTTCTTGTGCCAATACCATGCAGTTTTGAGAACCGTCGCTTGGTAATATAGCTTGATATCTGGTATTGTGATCCCTCCAACTTGGTCTTCTTTCTCAGGATTGCTGTGGCTATTCGGGGTCTTTTTTTATTCCAGATGAATTTATGGAAAGTTTGTTCTAAATCTTTGAAATATGCTGTTGGTATTTTAATGGGGATTGCATTGAATCGGTAGATTGCTTTAGGCAGTATGGACATTTTAATGATGTTGATTCTGCCAATCTATGAACATGGTATGTTCTTCCATTTGTTTATGCCTTCCTCTATCTCTTTTTTCAATGTCCTGTAGTTTTCTGAGTACAGGTCTTCTACATCCTTAGTTAAGTTTATTCCTAGGTATCTTAATTTTTTTGGTTCAATGGTAAATGGGATTGTGTTTTATTTCTTTTCGCTTTTCTTTCTGTGAGTTCATTATTATTGTATAAAAGGCCATAGATTTCTGAGTGTTGATTTTGTATCCTGCTACATTGCCAAATTCATTTATTAGGTCCAGTAGTTTTTTGATGGATTCTTTGGGGTTTTCTATGTATAGTATCATGTCATTGTGAATAAGGACAGTTTTACTTCTTCTTTTCCAATTTGGATGCCTTTTCTTTCTTCGTCCTGTCTCATCACTATGGCTAGCACTTCCAGTACTATATCAAACAGGAGTGGTGAAAGTGGGCATCCCTGTCTTGTTCCCATTCTTAGGGGAAATGAGTTTAGTTTTTGCCCATTGATTATGATATTGGCTCTAGGTTTGTCATATAAGGCTTTTATTATGTTGAGATATGATCCCTCTATTCCCACTTTGATGAGAGGTTTTATCAAGAAAGGGTGTTGGATTTTGTCAAATGCTTTTTCTGCATCGATTGATATGATTATGTGATTTTTGCCTCTCAGTTTGTTTATATGATGTATCACATTTTATTGATTTGCGGATATTGTACCATCCTTGCATTCCCCAGAATAAATCCCACTTGGTCATGGTGTTTGATCTTTCTAATGTAATGCTGAATCCTATTTGCTAGAATTTTGTTGAGGATATTAGCATCTGTGTTCATCAAGGATATTGGCCTATAGTTATCTTTTTTTGTGGTGTCTTTATCTGGTCTTGGATAGGGTAATGCTGGATTTGTAGAAAGAGCTTGGAAGTGTGCCTTCATCTTGTATTTTTTGGAATAGTCTGCGGAGGATAGGTTTTAGTTCTTCTTTGAATGCTTGGTAGAACTCCCATGTAAAGCCGTCCGGACCAGAGCTTTTGTTTGCTGGAGGATTTTTTATTGCTGCGTAAATTTCTTCAGTAGTTATCGGCCTATTCAGATTTTTTTATTCTTCTAGATTGAGTTTTCGGAGCTTGTATTTTCTAAGAATATGTCCATTTCATGTAGGTTGTCCATTATGTTGGAATAAAGTTATTCATAATATTTTTTCATAATCATTTGTATTTCTGTGGGATCAGTTGTTACTTTGCCACTTTCATTTCTGATTTTGTGTATTTGGGTCCTCTCTCTTTGCTTCTTGGTGAGCCTGGCTAGAAGTTTATCAATCTTTTTTATCCTTTCAAAGAACCACCTCTTGGTTTTGTTGATCTTTTGTATTTTATTTTTTTTTTTTCCGCCACCAGCCAGGGCCTCCCTCCCTTCCCCTGGCCGGCCCACCCCCTGATCAAACTCCCGAAAGAACTCAGGTCAAGGGGACAATTTGCATGCTACGCTTTTATTATATAGGATAATATTATAGCATGTTGGGTTTTACAGAAAGGACAACATTCCATGTCATCTGCATTATAATAAAATCCATAACCATGTCATTTTATATTTCTTCTTGTCATTTGGAAACAGTTATTGTTTTGTTATAATGCATTTGGAAAAATATTACATCTTCTGAAGAGTCCATGGAAAGGACTGGCAAGAAAAATCAGAAGATCTTAAAGCAAACTAGTTTATTTTTCTCCCTATGTGATCCCTCTGAAATTCGGCAATTCTTAATGAATGAATCATGGCAATGCATTTTTTTGCATAAATTCAATAAGTCTGGTTTCCAATGGTGGTTTTATTGACCAAAAACTTTGACTGGAGTGTCATGTTTTAAAGAGTCATGTCTGGACTCTGAAAACTTGAAGCCAGTAAGAGTGCCATGGAGAAAGTCTGGTATCTTGCTTGGTAGCCCTGAAAATGGATGGGCTGGAGCGTCAGGCCCATACCCTGCCATCGCTGGTAGTTGGTCAGAGTGGAAGGGGAGGAGCAAGGGTGCCTCTGCATCCCTGCTGAACCCCCACGCACTCTAGGCCACAAGTAGGAGGCTGCTGAGATGGGCCTTGAAGCCTATGGCACAGGCCTGGGTGGAGCTGCTGCAGGCACAGATGTTGGTGAGGAATTCACCTAACCCAGCAGATACTGCAGGCAGGCCTGAAGGTAACTGGATGGCTTGGCTTCTATACCCTAAGGGACACATTGAGACTCAATCATGGAATTTGGTAAAGGCGGTCAGTTACCATTTTTATTGTGTTTATGCAAACAATCAGGCCAAGTTGAAACTAGACTCAATGCAATAGATAAATTGGTCTTAATTTGGCTCTTTAATAAACATAAGGGTGATTTTAAGTAGAAAAAGTCTATTTCAATAGGAATTATTAGAACTGAAATGTTTTCTTTTCCCTTCCACCAGACCATTTGTTGTAACTCTTGCTGTTCTAATTGCTCAATAATACTAAATTTTATAATACAGTTTGTCTCTGCCAGGTCACAAGCCGACCTCCTTCTGTGCCTCATTGTACCTCTGACAGAGAGCAGGGATCTCTTGACTCGGAAAGAAAACTTTACCCCTCCTCAGCATTGAAACAGTCAGAGGAGCCCACCGATGCCCACTTTCCCTGAAAGATTTCAGAGCCAAGATCCTTGAGGGGATGTGTTAGGCAGTTAGACAGACATGAGCAGAGCAAGGACAATGGGCCATCTGGAGGAGAAATAGATGGGACCCTGAGACGTGCTTCTCACCACTCCAACTGCTCTGAAGCCGGAAATGAAGAAACCTGTGTAGACTCCCTCTCCCTTCCTCTAAGAAAGCCAACAGGTTTTAGGACAGCTAATAGAGATAGAATCAGTAAGCCCTGAAGCCCCAGATGTTACTCTAGACCAGATCTCTGGACTGTCATTGCAATCCCTTGGGTGATAAAGATGAAAAAAGACTGGAGCTGCTGAACACCCTACTTCCTAGCTTTGCGTCTTCTATTGAATCCCCAAAGCTGAAAATCAGCTTGAGGATCAAGAAAGGTGAATGAAGAGTAATATAAGACAATTGGGGGGAGCGGGGGGGCTAGCAATCTGAATCTGTGCAAATAACCAGTATTCTGACACACATTCTTGTTAGCCTATAATTACATAAGCCACTGCCCCTTCCTTAGGCAATAATCTGTTTCCTAAATACTCCCAGTTTACAAGGACCATAAACCAAGAATTTAATAGCTTAGCCAGAGGGGAGGTCACTGGCGCTCCCTAGGCCAAGCCCTTAGATGTAATCTTAGTTCCCCATTCTGACTGACTTAGGTAGAGCTGCGAAAGCCCGCCACAAAAGCCCGGAAGTTAGGAAACAAAGAAACTGAGGGGACAAGAGGAAAGCTTGCTCCATATCCATCACTCGGGCTTTGGAAAACTGACTCCCCTGAGTCACTGCACTAGTACATCTGCAAATGAAGGGTTTCTCCTGAATCTTCTGAGTACCTGTTGTGTGTTTTCCAGTCGCCTGGTAAATTCTGCAACAGTGGCTCTCCAGAATATTCAATCTGTCACAGTTAGTGATTTAGAAACACGTATGCTTACCTCTAAGTTTCTGGTTGCTCCTTCCTTGCATGGGCCCTAATCCCTAATTCCGTTTTCCCCATGAGCTCCTTTGTAGCCTTTGGAAATGTTGACCTATCTGACCATGGATCCCTGGCTCCTATCCCATGCCAGTGTCAGCCTTCTTCCCTGTGGCTTTCTTTTTTGCATTTCACTGCTATCCTCAGTTCACTCCACATGTCACTGACAGTTGATTTATAGATCTGCAGATCTTATGAAGGAGAAATGTGCTTGCAATCATAGTAATGTAATCCAAAAGGCAAGTATAACAGAAATAATTAATCCCTCTTTGCCTGTAACATTTTGTTTCCCCCTTTTCCCTAACTCCAGTATACAGTTTCTCCTGCTGCAAAAACAAAAAAACTCTAATGCTTGAACATTCAAATGCAGAGAGCAACTAATTTAAAATTTAATGGAGTGCATTTGAAGAAGTTAGTTTTCTTGGCAGAAGGATTATTTAAAATCTGGAGCTTCCTTGAATTGATGTTTAGAGATCTATGAATAAGTGGCAGAGCTGTTTAGAGCTCAAGGATATGGAGCCATAACCAGTAGAAGACAAAATGAAAGACCATCCAAGCAAGCATGGCTTTACTGTGAATGGGTGAGCGTTTTGAGAATTGGTTATGACATTGGACAAAGCGGAGGGGTCCTCTTTCCAACTGGGTGCTGCTGGGATGGAGTTCTTGTGATATCCCAAGAAAAGGAATTTTCTGAGACTCATGGGAGAACGGGTGATCTTTATTTTCATGGAATTATACCCCTGGGTTTCCAAAGTCCTATTTCCCTTAGTCCAGTCATACAAGAAGTGTAGCTGGGGTTTCAGTAAGGCTAGATGCAAAACCAGTGTCCAGGGTGTCTTTTCCATGTTGGAGCTGGGTCCAGTTCAATATCAGGCTAGCTACAATCCATTAGTCCATTGCATGAGGCAAATGCAAGAAAGCAGTATCAAAAGAGCCCCGAAAGCCCAGAGTCACACAAGTCCAAAGAAAACCAAGAGAGCATAAGAGCAAACTCCTTTGTTTAGGGGCTTATGTATCCCAGATCTCCACAGGCTTGTAGTGGTCACGCCCATTCTAGCCAATGACCTCTGTTCTCAGGTGTGACTGACAGCAAGCACCTTCCCTATGTCAGCCCAATTTTACTGGGAATGCATCTGTCTTCCCTTTGTCCAGTCTCCTTCACCCAATGTTTTCCAGGGAACATGCCTATAATGTCTGGCCTTCCCTTTGTTTCTTTCCTATTATTAATAAACTAGAAGCCCGATGCACAAATATTCATGCAAAAATGGGCCTTCCTTTCCCTGGCTGCCAGCACTGCCTTTCCACTCTGGCCCCAGACCCGCCTCTTTCTGCTCTGGCCCCGCCTTCCCACGCTGCCCAGAGGCCCTGAGCGGCTGGGGCGGTGCGGAACGCCTGCGTCGTCACCATGGTGACAACACAAGCGTCCCATCCCACCCCCAGCCGCTCAGCGCCTGCATATGCAAATTAACCCGCCATCTTTATTGGGTTAATTTGCATACCCACTCCTGATTGGCTGGTGGGCGTCGCGAAGGTACAGTCAATTTGCATCTTTCTCTTTTATTAGTGTAGATAGCTAATTACAATGTTATCATTCAGAAAAGATATTAGAATCTTACAGGCCAATAAAAAAATCCTATATAATAAAAGGCTAATATGCAAATAGACAGAATGGCAGAATGACCAGTTGCTATGACACGCACTGACCACCAAGGGGCAGACATTCAACACAGGAGCTGCCCCCTGGTGGTCATTGCGCTCCCACAGGGGGAACGCCAATCAGCCAGAATCCCTGAGCCTGGCTCAAGGCTGGTGAGCCCAGTGGCAGTGGTGGGAGCCTCTCCCGCCTTCTTGGCAGTGCTAAGGATGTTCCACTGCTGAGCCGAGCCATTAGTTGGCATTCCCCGAGGGCTCCTGGACTGCAGGAGGGCACAGGCCAGGCTGAGGGACCACCTCTAAGTGCACAAATTTTGTGCATCAGGACTCTAGTCTTACATATAAGGGACAATATGAAATAGCTGAATGTGTGGAGAGGAGAAAGAATTTCTTGGTGAAAAAGCTGCATTGTGAGGCCCCATTCCCCCACCACCAACACACACAAGTAGTGAGGGACTTGCTGGGTGACCTGTCACTGGTTCCCAACCTGGGCTAGAGAGAGCTGAGGAGGCCTAAGGCTGCTGTAGGGAAGCTCCACCCAGTGGTGCCTGGAAAGTGATGTCCTCCCCTCAGCTGGCCTGGTTGGTTCATGGCACAGAATCCTGGCCACAGATGTTGCACCAGGGTAAGGGAAAGGTTTGGGGTCATTTAAAAGAGATTTTGTCTAAGAAAGGCCTGCCAAGGTAAGGATTGCTCAGCAATAAGACGTGGAGGATTTCAAGGGCCAAAGTTGAAGATTGGCATCTAGCTGAAGGAAAGGCACCCTGAAGGGGGAAGTTCCCATGGGGGAAAAAAAAAAAAGAATCTCCTAGAAGCATCTGCTAATCTCAGAGAGATTGCCTACCACCATATCACAGATCACAGCTTTCTCTCCCCCATCTCTCTCCACTCCTTATTCCACCCTCCAGGATTCACCATGATGCCATCATAAAAAGAAGTCTGTGAAGAAGAAACTGAGCATATCACCTCCCCAAAGCAGTGAGAGATAAAACAAGCCCCACCCAGAATGCCTCTTTCTTCTGGAAACCAAGGCTCTAGTGCTGGGGGCTGGCCCCTTCTTCCATGGGTTGAAGCACAGGGATAGGCATGAAGTGGGATCCAAGATACATTCTCCCCTACTCACCTGTGACCAGCCTTAGCTTGGTGGGAGAGGGAAGAGAAGTAATCGGAGTGTTAATTAATATACTAGACCAAACCAAGTTTGAATTTGAGATTTATTACTTAAAGTAACCACAGAGTTTGTCTATACAACAGTGACCACAAAGGCCACAGGCTTCCCTAATTTTCATTTTTATTTCTTCCCCAATATCAGAGTGAAACTCATGCTTTGAAAAAATACCATGTCCTAGACAGGTTGGAAATTAAAGGGTGAAAAAAATATACCTGGAAAGTTATAAAAAAAAATGAAAGTTGAGAACAACATGGAAAGAACAGGTTTAAGACCAAAACAAACAAACAAACAAACAAAAACATTATCACCATAAAAATAAAAGGTTCATTTTACTGGGAATATATAATTATTCTACATTTATGCACTAGTAAGGTAGCTTCAAATTATATGAACAAATGGAAAAACTAAGGGACAAATCCATGATCATAATAGGTGAATTAATTAATTCTCTCAATTATTAAGTTAAAAATTAGCAAAGATACAGACTACTTGAACAAAGCATTAACTTAGATGATACACACCTTTCTCAAGCACACATGTATCCTTTACAAAAATTGATATTAGCCTTATAGCTCATTCTCAACAAATTTCAAAGAACTGAAATTATGTAGACTATGCTTTGTTTTCTGACCACAGTACCATAAAGATCATTAAAATGTTTTCATACATCTGAAGATTGACCGAATATATTATAAAGGAAATTTTAAATACTGGAATTGAGTGATGACCATAATATATATTAACAGTTGTGAAGTGGAACAAAAGTGATACTTGGAAACAGATTTATAGCCTTAAATCCTGATATCTGAAAAGAAACAAAGCTGAAAATAAGTTAAGTACCTAATTTAATGATATTTCAAAACAAAAACAAAATAATTATTTAAAAATTAAAAGGAAGGGAGAACCAAGATGGTGGCATACGTAAACACCTTCCTTAACTTGCTGCCTCGCACAACCACTTCAAAACTACAACTAAAAGACAAAACGGATATTATCCAGAACCACAGGAAGGCTGGCTGAGTGGAAATTATACAACTAGAAGGAAAGAGAAAAGCATAGAGACTCAGAGGAGGTGCGAAGGGGCAGAAGTGAAGTGTGGAGGTATGGAGGTGCACTCATGGAAAGGGGCTGGCAACTGAGTACGCTGTTGTCTTTTTCAATTGGGAGGGAGACACAAGCTCCCAACTGCTCTGAACTCCAGTTCCAGGTGAGATTCTGGGGACCCAGACTCACCTGTCTGGCATTGGGCCAGAACACGAGGGCAGCTTTCTCTCAGAGGTGCTTGCAGCGATCATTGTTCCTGCATGGTGCCACGGGGCACAGAGACTCGGGGGCCTCTTCGGGGCAGGGCTAATGGTCAGCCATTGCTGTTTGCTCTGCCCTGGTGATTCCCTGAGGCCCCCCCACACCCAATTTAAAACCCCACCCCAGCTGTGTGCAGGGGCTTTTGCATATGAATGGCCTGACCCTTTGCAATTTAAATGTAACATACTACAGCTGGTCAGAGAGCCCCAGAGCTTCCAAAGAAGGCCCAAGGCTGGACAGCAGCTTACATTGCTTCAGAGCTGGGCCTCATTTGAGCACCTCCAAACCCCAAACAAAGAAGAGGAATCTGCAGATCTCTCTGTAGCTCCTGCTGGATGGCCTCAGGCAGTGGCTGACTTTGCACCTCCTTGGAGATCCAAGAGCCAGTGTACCCAGTGGTCAGAGTGAGACCATCCAGATTACAACTCTTCAGATCCATAAGAGACACACTCAGGGGGCAGACTCAGTGAGCGCCAAAGCCCCACTGAAGCAAGTCTTGCCCCATAAGGGTGACTCCAGCACAGAAGTTCTCCCATCATAGACAACTGATCCTCACAGCCAATTGGCCTGGAGGTCAATTCTTCCCAGTGATACCAACAACAATCAAGGCTTAACTACAACAAGACTGTGCACACAGCCCACAAAGTGGTGCACCAAGAGTGTCCACCTCGGGTAACAGGGGAGGCTGAGCCACTGGGACCTATAGGACACCTACCACACAAAGCCACTCTATCAACACAGGGAAACAGCCAAAATGCAGAGACAAAGAAACAGGTCACAAAAGGACAGAAATGGAGGAAAGCAAACTACTGGATATAGAGTTCAAAATCACAGTTATAAGGTTACTCAAGAATCTTCTAGAAACCACCGATAAATTTAGTGAGACCCTCAAGGATATGAAAAAGGACCAACTAGAAATTAAGTATACACTGACTGAAATAAAGAATAATATACAGAGATCCAACAGCAGACTAGAGGATCCCAAGAATCAAGTCAAAGATTTGAAATACGAAGAAGCAAAAAACACCCAACTGGAAAAGCAAAAAGAAAAAAGAATACAAAAATATGAAGATAGTGTAAGGAGCCTCTGGGACAACTTCAGGCGTACCAACATCCGAATTATGGGGGTGCCAGAAGAAGAGAGAGAGCAAGATATTGAAAACCTATTTGAAGAAATAACGACAGAAAACTTCCCCTACCTGGTGAAAGAAATAGACTTACAAGTCCAGGAAGCACAGAGAACCCCAAACAAAAGGAATCCAAAGAGGACCACACCAAGACACATCGTAATTAAAATGCCAAGGGCACAAGACAAAGAGAGAATATTAAAAGCAACAAGAGAAAAGCAGTTAGTTACCTATAAGGAAGTACCCATACGATTGTCAGCTGATTTCTCAACAGAAACTATGCAGGCCAGACGGGAGAGGCAAGAAATATTCAAAGTGATGAATAGCAAGAACCTACAACCAAGATTACTCTACCCAGCAAAGCTAAGAAAAAGCTAAAGGAGTTCATCACCACCAAACCAGTATTATATGAAATACTGAAGGGTATTCTTTAAGAAGAGGAAGAAGAAGAAAAAGGTAAAGATAAAAATTATGAACAACAAAGTGACAACAAATACATATCTATCAACAAGTGAATCTTGCCAAAACCGGTTTGGCTCAGTGGATAGAGCGTCGGCCTGCGGACTGAAAGGTCCCAGGTTCGATTCCGGTCAAGGGCATGTACCTTGGTTGCGGGCACATCCCCAATAAGGGGTGTGCAAGAGGCAGCTGATCGATGATTCTCTCTCATCGATGTTTCTAACTCTCTATCCCTCTCTCTTCCTCTCTGTAAAAAATCAATAAAATATATTTAAAAAAAAAACAAAAAACAAGTGAATCTAAAAATCAAGTGAATAAAAAATCTGATGAACAGATTATATGGTGAAATATAATAGGATCAGGGGCATAGAAAGGGAGTGGACTGACAATTCTTGGGGAAAGGGGGTGTACAGGGTGCGGGAAGAGACTGGACAAAAATCGTACACCTATGGATGAGGACAGTGGGGAGGTGGGGTAAGGGCAGAGGGTGGGGTGGGAACTGGGTGGAGGGTTGCTATGGAAGGAAAAAAGAGGAACAACTGTAATAATCTGAACAATATAGATTTATTTTAAAAAAAAGTAAAACGAAGGAGGTAAGAGCAGAAATCAAAGAAATAGAAAACAAAGATACAATAGATAGAATTAACAAAGCCAACAATTGATTTGTTAAAAAGAATCTATTGATTTTATTAGAAACATCTGTGGAAACAAAGATCAAGAAAAAAATACAGAGAAGGCACAATTAAGGTTAGAAATTTAAAGAAACAGATTATGAATAGAGAAAATTTAAAAAGACAATAAGAAAATTATGAACAACTTTATGCCAATTAACTCAAAAGTTTATATGAAATTGACAAATTTCTACAAACAAAGCTTATCAAAATTGAGGAAAGAAGAAAGTAAAAAGCTTGAATCTGTAATGAAAGATATTCCTATTTTAAAAGGTACCCAAATTATTTTATAGGCAAGTTCTATAAAAGTTTTAAGAAACTGTAGAACAAGCATTTCCAACTCACAGCCTGCGGGCCGCATGTAGTCCACAACGAATATTTTTGAGGCCTAGCCAATATAACGGTATGTAAGAAATCCTATATAATAAAAGACTAATTTATGCAAATCGACTGAACAGCAGAATGACAGGTTGCTATGACACGTACTGACCACCAGGGAGCAGACGCTCCATGCAGGAGCTGTCCCCTGGTGGTCAGTGCACTCCTACAGGGGGAATGCCACTCAGCCAGAAGTCAGGCTCACGGCTGGTGAGCGCAGTGGCGGTGGCACGAGTCTCTCCACCTCTGCGGCTGTGCTAAGGATGTGAGACTGACGGCTTAGGCCTGCTCCCCATGGGGGAGTGAACATCCCCTGAGGGCTCCCAGACTGCAAGAGGGTGCAGACTGGGCTGAGGGACCCCCCGGAGTGAACGAATTTCATGCACTGGGCCTGTAGTGTTTTAATAAAAATTTCATAACTTAATTTTTACAATATCCTGTTATACATAATTATTAATAACAAACTACAACTTTCGCTAATGACTGATTACTATAATTGTGTTGCCTTCATTTCCCTTACGCACCTTTGCACAGGTGCACCATTTCTCTCCACTAACACTAGCACCGAATATTTTAGCAGCTGATTGCCATGTCATTAGTCTTGGACTGACTTGTTTGGTGTGCACAACAGGAAATATTTTGCTTTCAGAGCACAAGAAAAATAGGTTTATTTGCATTACACTTATTAACTTGTGCAGTTATTCAGTGTCTGGTAAATTAATGTTCAAGAAAAAATATTAATTTTTATTAAAATGTTCTATTACTTTATGTTAACGATAACTCATTTATTTCAGCCCTTTGTATTCAGCATGTCTCTATTGAAATAAATCTATGTTTCTTAGAGATTGTTACAATTGCATTGTCCTGTAATGTAAGGATTCAATACTGTCCCCAACAGGCAACATAACTTTTCAGTTAATTTTTCTTAAATCAACTTGAAATGAGATTGCCAGGTCAATATAGTGAAACACTGAAACAGCAGTCTTGCTGTTCAAACAATTATAGTTGGGTGTATAAAACTTGCATTTTTTTTTCTTTTAAAAGCTTGCATTTTTAAGTTCAGGTTTTTTACCACTAGAAGGAAGTCTGTAGATATCCTTAGATTTTTACAGAAAGTAAGCTTCATTAATTACATGAGCTCTGTTGGGCTACTTATCAGAATATGATCAGTTTTGCATCAACATTAAATAAACATTGATTGCTATCTAATCTCTATGGATCTAGAGAATTAATGCTCTGATCATAAAAAATGCATGTGTGGTAGAACAACTCTGATGTTAATAAGAATTATTGCTGTGACTATTTCTGGCATTAAAACTTCTTCAACCTTCTAAAATCTGTTTCGAAGACCTTGGCATTTTAAGAGGATAGCAAAGAAAATACACATTTCATTGTAGTAATATCTTTTGTTATGTTTAGTGGCTGTGGTTATTTGTCAGGGTTGTTTGTTTGTTTGTATTTGCTCCACCACTAAACCAAAACAAACACAAAATCTGGAAATCAGGTCAGTTCCCAAAGCAATGGAAGTAGAGTTGTTAGCATCTTGGAATATAAAATTTAAATTCAAAATAATATTGACAAGGTGAATTGTTGGCAGAATAAGTAACATTATGTTTGTTGAGAATAAGAGTATATTTTGGGTGAATAAACATATCTAGGTGCTGCCTGGAGATCCTGAAAAAGTCCAGCTCCGACTGTATTGAACCCCAGTTCTGGGCGAGACCCTGGGAAGCCAGGCTCATGCTGGGGGAATCTGGGCTGTGGGGCAGCGGCACAGAGGAGTGGCGAAAGGCAGAGCTCCAGAGCCGCACACGGGAATGTGCGCAGAGGACGGACTGTTGCCTGTGCCGCTGAATTGCCCTGGCGGGGAGGAGACAGGGGCTCCGGACCGTGCTGAACCCCAGTTCCGGCTGCGCTGGGCCCCGGTTCCGGGCGAGACCCTGAGAAGCCAGGCTCATGCTGGGGGAATCTGGGCTGTGAGGCGGAGACGCAGGGGAGTGGCGAAGGGCAGAGCACCGGAGGCGCGCACGGGAATGCGCGCAGAGGATGGTCTGTTGACCGTGCCGCTGGATTACCCTGGTGGGAAGGAGACAAAGGCTCCAGACTGCACTGAGCCCCAGTTCTGACTACACTGAAACCCAGTTCCGGGCGAGAATCTGGGAATCCAGATTCATTGGGGGAGAGACTAGACTGTTTGGCGGCGGGCGAAGCTCCAGGGCGCTTTTCTCTCAGAGGTGTTTGCAGGGAGTACAGAGGGACACTGAGACCCAGGAACCTCATAGGGCGGGGCTGACGGGAAGCCAAGGCTGTAGGCTCCACCCTGAAACTCTGCCCCATCCAAGCTGAGCACAGAGGCTTTTACAATTTTGCAAGTCTAGTTGAATAAGTCTGTCTCCCAGCGTAGACACAGCTGATCCTCACAGCCAATTGGACTGGAGGTCAAATCCTCCCAGTGTACCAACAGCAATCAAGGCTTAACAACACCAAGACTTTGCACTCAGCCCACAAAGTGGGGTACCAAGAGGGTCCACCTAGGGAGATTGGGGAAGCTGAGCTACCGGCCCCTATAGGTCACTGACCACACAAAGCCACTCCATCAACATAGGGAGGCAGCCAAAAGGTGAAGACACCGAAGCAGGTCACGAATAGAAGGGATGAAGGAAAGTAAACTAATGGACTACACAGTGTCCAGAACCACATTTATAAGGTTACTTAAGAATCTTCTGGAGGACCGAGATGGCAGCATAGGGCAGACGCCTGATTGTTGCCTACCACAACAATTTTGAGACTGCAACTAGAGGGCAGAGCAGACACCATCCGGAACAATGGCCGGAGGAGTTGCTGGGAGGGGGTTGATCGATGGGAGTTGGGATCGGGAAGACAGGGCCCCGCTAGGTCCTGGATCCGGGTGCGCTCACCTGGCGACTGGTCGCCGCTGCAGGCCCGAGTGCCACCACAGCGACCTTGGACCGGCCTGCCGCCGTGCACCGGGCGCACCGGAGCTTCGCCTAGCCTGCCGCCCGGCGAGTTCCGTGGCGGCCGCCCCGGAGCTTTGAGAGGATGGCCGAAGGAATTGCTGAGAGGGAATTGACCGACAGGAATTGGGATCGAGAAGACGAGGCCCTGCTGGGTCCCAGGTCCGGGCGAGGCCGTGCGCCCCTGGATCCGGGTGAGGCCACGCGCCCCTGGGCCCAGGTGAGGCCGGTTCCCAGGTCTGGGTGAGGCCGTGCCCCTGGGTCCGGGTGAGGCTGGATCCGGGTCCGGGTGAGGCCACGCGCCCCTGGGTCCGGGTGAGGCTGGGTCCCAGGTCCGGGTGAGGCCGCGCCCCTGGGCCGGGATAGGCCACGCGCCCCTGGGTCCGGGTGAGGCCGCGCGCCCCTGGGTCCGGTTGAAGCTGGATCCCGGGTCCAGATGAGGCCATGTGCCCCTAGATCCGGGAGAGGCTGGGTCCCGGGTTCGTGTGAGGCCGTGGCCCTGGGTCCAGGAGAGGCCACGTGCCCCTGGGTTCGGGTGAGGCCACGCGCCCCTGGGTCCGGGTGAAGCTGGATCCCGGGTCCGGGTGAGGCCGTGCGCCCCTGGATCCTGGAGAGGCTGGGTCCCGGGTCTGGGTGAGGCCGTGCGCCCCTGGATCCTGGAGAGGCTGGGTCCCGGGTCCGGGTGAGGCCGCGCCCCTGGGTCCGGGAGAGGCCACACGCCCCTGGGTCCAGGTGAGGCCACGCGCCCCTGGGTCCGGGTGTAGCTGAATCCTGGGTCCGGGTGAGGCTGTGCGCCCCTGGATCCGGGTGAGGCTGGGTCCCGGGTCCGGGTGAGGCCGCGCCCCTGGGTCCGAGAGAGGCCACGCGCCCCTGGGTCCGGGTGTAGATGAATCCCGGGTCCGGGTGAGGCTGTGCGCCCCTGGATTCGGGTGAGGCTGGGTCCCAGGTCTGGGTGAGGCCACGCCCCTGGATCCAGGAGAGGCCACGCGCCCCTGGGCCCGGGTGAGGCCGTGCGCCCCCAGGTCCGGGAGAGGCCGCGCGCCCCTGGGTCCGGGTGAAGCTGGATCCCGGGTCCGGGTGAGGCCGCGCCCCTGGGTCCAGGAGAGGCCACGTGCCCCTGGGTTCAGGTGAGGCCACGTGCCCCTGGGTCCGGGTGAAGCCGTGCCCCTGGGTCCGGGCAAGACCAAACCAGAGGGAGTCGGACCTGCATTACCACCATTTGTCCACCATCCAGAGCTGAAAAGTCAGTGCTGACATGTACACATAAGGAACTGGTAGACATTGAAATTGGGTCTCAAAAGAACTGTTGGCCCAGAAAGAAACTCACTACAGACTGATTCATTTGCCTGTCAGCATAACTATTATTGCTCGTCTCACATTTGGTTCTTATAAGTATATTTCTAGTAACACATGATCTCACTCATCTAGGGGAAATGATGAACAACATAGACTGATGAACAAGAACAGACCCAGAGCCAAAACCGGTTTGGCTCAGTGGATAGAGCATTGGCCTGCGGACTGAAAGGTCCCAGGTTCGATTCCGGTCAAGGGCATGTACCTTGGTTGCGGGCACATCTGTGCAGGAGGCAGCTGATCGATGTTTCTCTCACATCGATGTTTCTGACTCTCTATCTCTCTCCCTTCCTCTCTGTAAAAAAAATCAATAAAATATATTAAAAAAAAAAAAAAGGAACAGACCCAGAAACAAGGAGGCATCAATCGGACTGTCGGGCCTCAGAGGGAGGGTAAGGGAGGGTGGGGGTAGGGGGGAGAGATCAACCAAAGGACTTGTGTGCATGCATACAAGCCTAACCAATGGTTAAGGACAACAGGGGTGTGGGGTGTGGGATGGGAATGGGGGGATGAGGACAAATATGTGCCACCTTAATCAATAAAGAAGAAAAAAAAAGACTCACAGAGGATAAAAGTGAAGGGATGGAGAAAAAATGTTCTACGCAAATGGAAATAAAAAAAAGCAGGGATAGCAATACTTATATCTGACAAAATAGACTTGAAAATAAAGACCATAACAAGAGACATAGAAGGTCATTACATAATACCTAAGGGATTGATACTAGAGGATAAAACCCTGGAAAACATATATGCACCCTATATAGTAGTACATCCTATATAATAAAAGTGTAATATGCAAATTGATCCTAACGGCGGAATGACCAGAATGACCATTCGACCAGTCGCTATGAGGTGTACTGACCACCTCTTGGTTCCTTTCCCCGGCTGGCAGGCTCTGATCACCTGAGGGTGAACAGGGAACTGGGGTGGGTGATGGCGGGGGGCAGGGTCAGCTGCGGGCAGCTGGGGAAAGTGGCCCTGATCGCAGGCCAGACCTAGGGACTGTATGTGTGCATGAATTCCTTGCATTGGGCCTCTAGAAAATATATAAAGAAAAACACTTGGAGGTTTTTTAAGGGAGAAATTGATGGGAATGTAGTCATATCAGGGATTTCAACACTTCACTGACTTCACTGGATAGATCTTCCAGACAAAAACTCAACAAGGAAACATTGACCCTAAGTGACACACTAGATCAGATGTATTTAATTGATATTTACAAACATTTCACCACAAAGCTGAAGAATGTACATTCTTCTCAAGTGCACATAGGTCATTCTTAATGATAAACCACATGCTAGGACAAAAACTAAGTCTCCACAAGTTCAGAAGATTGGAATAATATCAAGCATCTTCCCAGATTACAATGGCATGATACTAGAAATCAGCTACAATAAACACACTCAAAAACATTCAAACAGCAGAACAACAGTTTGGGTCCCCACCATAGACACCATCCCTATTGCTCAGTGAGGCAAAAGACAGCGGGACCCCATGAGCCTGCAGTTGACACCTGCAGGACCAGGTCTGTGGGGGAAAGAAGTACAGCTCAGAACAGGGTCAACCAAGGTGTAACTCAAGGCAGACCCAGCCTGTGGTCTAAGGAGTCCCCAACCATTGGACAGCAGGCATGATGACATTGGGGTTGAACCTCACTGGCAGCAAGTCGGAGGGTAGATCCCTTGCACAAATGGGACATCAACAATCAAGTCCAAATTACAGCAGGAGAGCCCAAACAACGCACACAAGAGGCATTCCTAGAGCATCCAGCTCAGGTGAACAAAGAGACTACACCACTGGACCCATAAAGACACTTTCTACATAAGGCCATCCCACAAAGACTGGGAAGCATAGCAGTTCTATCTAATTTATAGAAGCAAACACAAAGAGACAGCTAAAATGGGGAAACAAAGATACAACTCCCAAATGAGAGCAAAGAAGGAATCTCTAGAAAAAGAACTAAATGAGATGGAGGCAAGCAACCTATCAGATATAGTGTTCAAAGCAATGGTTATAAAGATGCTTCAGGAACTTAGTGCAAATTACAATAGCATAAAAAGGAAAATAGAGGCTATGAACAACATCTAGACATAAATGAAGAATGATATATCTGACATGAAAAACACAATGGAAGGTATTAAAAGTAGATTGGATGAAGAAAGGACCAAGTCAGCTACTTGGAAGACAAGGTTCAAATAAATACCCAATTACAGCAGCAAATAGAAACAAGAATTAAAAAGCAGGAAGATAACTTAAGGGAGCTCTGGGACAACATGAAACATAACAACATCAGAATTATGGGAATACCAGAAGGGGCAGAGGATGAGTAAGGTACAGAGAACCTGTTTAAAGAAATAATGACAGAAAACTTCCCCAACCCGGTGAAACAAAATGTCATAAAAGTTCAGGAGGCACAGAGAGGCCCAACCAAGATAAACCCAAAGAGACCCATACCTAGACACATCATAATTAAAATGGCAAATGCTAAAGACAAACAAAGAATCTTAAAGGTAGCAAGAGAGAGAACAAATTATATACAAAGGAGTTCCCATTATAATCTCAACTGACTTCTCAAGAAACACACTTCAGGCCAGAATGGAGTGGCATGAAGTACTTCAAGTAATGAAAAGAAAGGGCCTAAACCCAAGACTTTTATCCAGTGAGGCTATCATTTAAATTGACATTGGGGTTTTTCCAGACCAAAAAAAAAGGTTAAAGGAGTACATTGCCACCAAACCAGCAATGCAAGAAATGTTAAAGGGACTGCTCTAAGAAGAAAGGGAGAGAGAGGATCATAACCATAAAGAAAATAAAAATGGTGGATGATAAAGAAATTATGCATCATAAACAAGGAACCTTTGATGTTTTAAAATTTATATTTATCTGATTGCTATTGAGTTTGGTGATCTTTCTTTGTATTTAATGGCCACTTAGGTTTCCCCTATTCTGTATTGCCTATTTGTCTTCATGGCTTGTACTTTTTGTGTCTTTAGGTATATTCTGAATCCAGGGCTTATTCACATTTTGCTTCCTAATCTTTTTTTGTACAGGCCAGATTTTGTATTCTTACCACTTGATTGTTTATATGTGAAGCATGCCTTGCTATTGCTTTATTTTTGTTGATTTTATTCATGACAAGAAGTGTCAGTATGAGAATACTAGTATATCTTTTATGCAACCAACTTAATAAAGAAGTTAAAGAAAGAGTGCACTGATTGTTATATTATAAAGAATATAACAATATTATATTGTTATATTATTTCTTCATCTTAAAGGCGTGAGCAATGCAAAATAAAAAAATGGCAATAAATAAACACCTATTAATAATAACCTTAAATGTAAATGGATTAAATGTTCTAATAAAAAAAACAGAGGGTGATTGAATGAATAAGAAAACATGACCCATATATATATGCTATCTGCAAGAGACCCATCTCAGAACAAAAGATATACACAGACTGAGAGTGAAGGGATGGAAAAATATATTCCATTCAAAGGAAAGGAAAAAAAGCTGGAGTAGCAATACTCATATGAGACAAATAGACTTAAAAAAAAAGGCCATAACAAGAGACAAAGACGGCCACTTCATAATATTAAAGGGAATGATTCAACAAGAAAATATAACCCCTGTAAACATATATGCACCCAACATAGAAGCATCCAAATACATTAAAAAACTCTTGATGAAATTTAAGGGAAAGATTGATAGTAATACAGTCATAGTGGGGGACTTTAACACCCCACTTACATTACTGTGTAGATCTTGCAGACGAAAAAGTAACAAGGCCTTAAAGGACACACTAGATCAGATGGATCTAACTGATATTTACAGAACATTTCACCCCAAAGCAACAGAATATACAATCTTCTCAAGTGCACATGGAACATTCTCAAAGACAGACCACATGCTAGGGCACAAAACAAGGCTATACAAATTCAAGAACATTGATATAATACTGATCATCTTCTCAAATCAAAATGACATGAAATTAGAAATCAACTCCAATAACAAACCTCAAAATCATTCTAATACATGAAGGCAAAATGTTATTAAATAATGAATCGGTTACCAATGAGATCAAGCAAAATATTAAAAACTTCATGAAAACAAATGAAACTGAACACACAACCACCAAAAACCTATGGGACACAGCAAATGCAGTCCTGAGAGTGAAGTTCATAGCACTAAAGGCCTACCTCAAGAAACAAAAAAAGGACTAATAAAATATCTAACCCTACAACTAAATGAACTAGAAAAAGAATAGCAAGAAAAGCCCAGAGGAGGTAGAAAAAAATAAATAATAAAGATCAGAGCAAAAATAAATGAAATAGAAACTAAAAAGAAAACAATACAAAAGATCAATAAATCCAAGAGCTGGTTCTTTGAAAAGATAAACAAGATTTATGAATCCCTATCCAGACTCACAAAGAGAGAATAAGAGAGGAACAAAATAAATAAAATCAGAAATAAAAGAGGCGATATAACAACTGACACCACAGAAATACAAAGGATTGTAAGCACATACTATGAACAACCAAATGCCAACAAACTGGACAACCTGGGCATAATGGACAAATTCCTAGAAACATACAATCTTCCAAAACTCAATCAGGAAGAAACAGAAAGCCTGAATAGGCCAATAACAACTGATGAAATTGAAGCAATAATTTAAAAACTTCCAGCAAACGGAAGTCCTGGACTGGATGGATTTACAGGTGAATTTTGCCAAATATTCAAAAAAGAACTAACACCTACCCTCCTCAAACTATTCTCAATAATTCAAGAGAAAGGAACATTTTCAAGCTCTTTTTAACAAGTCAGCATTATCCTAATTCCAAAACCAGATAAAGACACTACAATGAAAGAAAATTACAGGCCAATATCCCTGATATATACAGATGCTAAAATCCTTAACAAAATATTATCAAATCAGATCCAGCAATATATTTTAAAAAATCATACACTATGATCAAGTGGGATTTAGTCCAGGGATGCAAGGCTGGTACAATATTCACAAATCAATAATTGTGATTCATCACATAAACAAATTGAAAGATCAAAACCACATGATCATATCAATAGATGCAGAAAAAGCAATCAACAAAATCCAGCACCCTTTTTTGATAATAACTCTCAGTAAAGTGGGAATAGAGGGATCATGCCTCAACATAATAAAGGCCATATACAACAAACCTACAGCCAACATAATACTCAATGGGCAAAAACTAAAAGCGTTTCCCTTAGGAATAGGAACAAGACAAGGATATCTGCTTTCACCACTCTTATTCAACATAGTACTGGAAGTCCAAGCCACAGCAATCAGACAAGAAGAAGAGATAAAAGGCATGCATCCAAATTGGAAAGGAGGAAGTAAAACTTACATTATTTGCTGATGACATGATATTGTACATATAAAGCCCTAAAGACTCCACAAGGAAACTATTAGACTTATAAATGAATTCAGCAAGGTAGCAGGATACAAAATAAAAATCCACAAATCAATGGCATTTTTATACACCAATATTGAACTCACAAAGAGAAACTAAAAAGCAATCCCATTTACCATTGCAACAACAACAAAAAAAGATACCTAGGAAGAAACTTAACCAAGGAGGTAAAAGACCTGTACTTGGAAAACTATAGGGCATTGAAAAAAGAAATAGAGGAAGATACAAACTAATGGAAGCATATACCATATTCATGGGTTGGAAGAATTAACATCATTAAAAATGTCTATACTACCTAAAACAATCTACAGATTCAACGCAATCCCTATAAAAATACCAATGGCATACTTCACAGAGCTAGAACAAATACTCCAAAAATTTATATGGAACCATAAAAGACCCCAAATAGCTGCAGCAATCTTGAGAAAGAAGAACAAAGTAGGGGGGATCACAATACCGGATATCAAACTATACTACAAAGCCATCGTATATAATAAAGAGGCAATATGCAAATTGACCATCACTCCAAAACACAAGATGGCCTCCCCCATATGGTCAAAGATGGCCACCCCCATGTGGACACAAGATGGCCACCACAAGATGGCAGGCAGGGGAGAGAAGCTGTGGGCAATCAGGCCAGCAGGGGAGGGCAGTTGGGAGGGACCAGGCCTGCAAGGGAAGGCAGTTGGAGGCAATCAGGCCTGCAGGGGAGGGCAGTTGTGGACGACCAGGCTTGCAGGGGAGGGCAGTTGTGGGGACCAGGCCTGCAGGGGAGGGTAGTTGGGGGGACCAGGTCTGCAGGGAGGGCAGTTGGGGGTGACCAGGCTAGCAGGGGAGAGCAGTTAGGGGCAATCAGGCCTGCAGGGGAGCAGTTAGGCATCGATCAGGCTGGCGGGGGAGTGGTTGGGGGTGATCAGGCTGGCAGGCAGAAGCGGTTAAGGGAAATCTGGCAGGCAGGCAGGCGAGTGGTTGGAAGCCAGCAGTCCTGGACTGTGAGAGGTATCCCAGATTGGAGAGGGTACAGGCTGGGCTGAGGGACACACACCCCCTGTGCACGAATTTCGTGCACCAGGCCTCTAGTTGTAAATAAAACAGCCTCATATTGGCACAAGAACAGATATATAGATCAATGGATCAGAGACCCTCAGAAATGGACCCAAGCCATTATGCTCAATTAATATTTGACAAAGGAGACAAGTATAAAATGGAGTAAAGACAGTTTCCTCAATAAATGGTGTTGTGAAAACTGGATTGACACATGCAAAAAAGATGAAACTAGACCCCCAACTTACTCCATATACAAGAACTAGAGGCCCGTTGCACGAAGATTCATGCAAGAATAGGCCTTCCTTCCCCTGGCTTTGCTCCCAGCCATCCGGGAGCTGCCAAGTCCCCGCTCCCAGGCTGCCTGGGAGCTGCCAAGTCCTCGCTCCCAGTCAGAGCATCGCTCCTGTAGGTCCCTTTGCCCCCTGCCTCCCCTCATAGCAGGCATACCTCCCCGCCTGGCCACTCCCCACCTGCATATGCAAATTAACCCACCATCTTTGTCAGGTTAATTTGCATACTCCTAATTGACTGTGGGTGTAGCGGAGGTACAGTCAATTTAAATGTTTGTCTATTATTAGGTAAGATAAAGTCAAAATGTATAAAAGATCCTGGCTGGCTCTCAGTGGTTTAACATCAACCTATGAACCAGAAAGTCATGGTTTGAATCCTGGTTAGGGCATATGCTCGGGTTGCAGGCTCCATTCCTTAATGTAGGGCATACAGGAAGCAGCTGATCAATGATTCTCTCTCATCATTGAGGTTTATATCTCTCCTTCTACCTTCTGCTCTGAAGTCAATAAAAAATATTTTAAAAAATGTATAAAAGACATAAATGTAAGTTGTGAAACCATAAAAATCCAAGAAGAAAATGTAGGCAGCAAAATCTGAGATATCTCTTGTAGCAATATGTTTGCAGATACATCTCTGAGGGCAAGAGAAACAAAGGAAAAAATAAAGAAATGGGACTACATCAAAATAAAAAAGCTTCTGCACAGCAAAAAAAACCATCAACAAAGTCAAAAGGGAGCCCACTGTATGGGAAAACATATTTGCCAAAATATCTGATAAGGGGTTAATTTCTAAACTATATAAAGAACTCACATAACTTAACTAAAGGAAGAGAAGCAATTCAATTAAAAAATGGACAAAGGACCTAAATAGACACTTCTCCAAAGAGGACATAAAGATGTCCAAGAGCACATGAAAAAATGTTCAACAGCCTGGCTAGCATGGCTCAGTGGTTGAGCATCCATCTGTGAACCAGGAGGTCACAGTTTGATTCCCAGTCAGAGCACATGCCTGAGTTATGGGCTTGATCCCCAGAGTGGGGCATGAAGGAGGCAGTGGATCAATGATTCTCTCTCATCATTGATGTTTCTCTCTCTCCCTCTCTCCCTCTTCCTTCCTCTCTGAAATCAATAAAAATATTTTTTAAAAATGCTCAACATCACTAATCATCAGAAAGCTGCAAAGTAAATGACAATGAGGTATCACCTCACACCTATCAGATTGGCTACCATCAACAAATCAATAAATGACAAGTGCGGGTGAGGATGTGGGGAATAGGGAAAACAGTACACTGTTGGAATGCAGATTGGTGCACACACTATGAAAAACAGTATGAAGTTTCCTCAAAAAATTAAAGTCAGAATTGCCATTTGACCCAATGATCCCACTTCTAGGATTACATCCTAAGAAGCTTGAAATACCAATCAGAAAAAAGTATGTTCACCCCTATGTCCATAGTGGTGCTATTTACAATAGCTAAGATCTGGAAACAGTCCATGTGCCCATCAGTAGATGAGTGTATAAAAAAGCTGTGATACATTTACACCATGTAATGCTATGTGGTTGTAAAAAAGAAGGTTCTCTTACCCTTTGAGACAGCATGAGGAACCTGGAGAGTATTATCCTAAGCAAAATCAGCCAGTCAGAGAAAGACTAGTATCACATGGTCTTACTTAAATGTTGAATCTAATGAATAAAATAAACTGATGAAAAAAATAAATTCAGAGACATGCAAGCATGAAACAGACTGAGGAATCCCAGAGGGAAGCAAGAATGGGGGGTATGCAATGGGCGGGAAGAGATTAACCAAAGAATTTATATTAATATATTCCTAATCCATGGACACAGACAATAGTGCGGTAGGCCTGAGGGTGAAATGATGTGGGGTGGAGGGGGTCAATGAGAAAAAGGGGGACATATGTAATACTTTCAACAATAAAGATAAATTTTTAATTATAGAATTCAAAATTTAGTCACAAAAAGTAAGAAATGTAGTATAGGTACTTTCCATATTTAATCTTTGTTTTTTAATTTTTTTATTGATTAAGGTATTATATGTGTCTAATCTTTGTTTTCATTGTTTTGTAGATAAGGCCAATGAAAACATTTTTATAATCTTAAAAATTTTTATTTTTAAATTCTCTTGATGATATATTAGCTTATAATTGATATCTTATAGGACAACATCTCTCATAGGATTTCTTTTCTTTTTTTTCATTTGAATTTTGAAAATTCATTTAGGACCAAAAGCCATGTTCTGAGTTCTTCATTCCTTTGTATGAGTAGGTATAACCTGTTAAATTGTGGGTGAGAAATAGATTAAACATTGTTTCTAAATTACATTTAAATAAAACATAATTAAATCAGTACTCAAAAATCTTTGGGAACACATATCCCCCTTCATTTTAACTTATTTTCAATTACTGAAAATATTGAATTCAATATTCAATTTACTTATTAAATAAAAGCAAAAGTTCTTTAGAATGTGTGTGTGTGGTACCTTCAGTATCCAAAGAAAACATTTTGTTTTATACATCTAGATCCATTCCCAGAAGGATCGTAATGTTAAATTAGCTTACAATGGCTAAAGGGAGAAATGACCTCCCAGATAACACATTATAATGCCTCTTCTGAGAAGAGAATTACAATAAAATTGTACTTAATTGTAAAAACTTATAAAAGCATGAAATTACATCTTAGGTTGTACATGAATCAATGTCTTCTTTGTACAGCGATTTTCCCACATACTAGTCTATCACTCAGGCTCAGCAACACACCAGCTCCTTTGGACCTCCCATTGCATACCCCTTTGGACTCCAGTGGTCTCAGCTTTTGCACCACTGAGGATTGAATTGCAATGCTGTATCATCCAGTGAAAGGAAAAAGACAAGATAAGACAGGACAGGAAAGGAAAGGGAAGGGAAGGAAAGGAATACCCAGATAGTTTGGGCTGGTCCAGAAGTGAAGGCTACTTTGATTACCTTTCTTATGGATTCCTACCCCTGTACTCTGTACCAAATTGGGGGCTCGGCCATTTCCTGTGGACTGACAACCCCATTGGCCTGTGAGTCTTGCCTATTTCGGTCTTTTGGTCCTGGGGAAGCACATTTTTATATTCAGAGGATCAGGCCAGATGGCCCAACTTACGCTGTCAACCATGTTGCTATAACTTAAACCCAAATGCTATGTCAATTTGTTTGCAAAGGACTCTCAAGTACTGTAAATGCCAAGCAGCATCAAAGCGACGCGTGCTGTGAAGTGGAGTAAACAAACATCTCTGAACTCACCAGAAAGCAGCTCTGAGACCTGTGGACTTCTGAACATGGTGCCTTGATGAAGTGGAAGGGCTGAGGAAAAAAGAACCAATACCTGCCTATATGACAGTTTTTTATTCTTTTGATTTTAAATAAGAGTAGCATTTCTTTGACCCACAGTTTAAAAATTACCCTGTCTAGAAAATGACTCTCTAACATATGTATAAGTGGAGAGTAACATATTTACTTGGAGTGGCCCATAAGGAGCTCCATCTTCCAAAGCAGGTAGAAAGGTTCTGGAATCAGAAAGAGTAGGTTTCTAATCTCAACTCTGATCTTGAGCAAAGTCCAGTTGATTTTTGTTTTCATGGTAATTGTGTTCTATAAAGTTGCTGTGAACACTGACTTAGCGAATATTGAGTCGTTGCCATAAATCAGAGAAGGTTGCTGCAAGCCCCTTATCTCGGAGTTTTCATCAACTCAACAATGCATTACCTTGTTTGATGTGTGTTTCTGTTTAAAGATCTCTTACTTAATATATATTGTTGAATCATTAACATTGAACCTACAGCCAAGAGACTAATTTATACCTCTGAACAAAGCTTATTTAATATACACATTTTCTCTGTAAAGCACGTTCCAGTCTTCTTGCACTTAGGAACACTAGACAGCAACCTCAGCACTGCACTTGGTGACCATTTTAAACAGTGAAATTATGAACAAACAAAAAGCACAAAAATGTGTCAGTAGATAGAGCATGAAAAGGACACTTTACAAGAATGTGTCAGGTGACTCAAATTTTACTCCCAGATGCTTTGGTCCTTCCCATAGCATACTCTTCCAGACTCCAGGGGTCTCCCTCCTAATCCATATTTCCCTCCTCCTTTGAGAAGGGTTAAGCCTCAACTTTGCCAAGAACATTTCCTGATAATCTTTCTCCCAGTTGGCACCACATCAGTTTAGATGATAGCTCTTTGTTTGAATCTAGTTTTAGAGTCTTGTCTTCTCATAGCTTGTAAACTTCTGTGGCCAGGGACCATGCCTGCAATCTTTCCTCTTCCTCACAGCATAAACATCACAGCTGGGGTCTCTGAGGATACTCTATAAGTAATGTTTTAAAAAATGAATAAATGCATGGGAGAAAGGAAGGAAGAAAGGAAGAAAGGAAGGAAGAAGGAGAGATATACAAAAAAGAAAGAAAGAGAGAGAGAGAGAGAGAGGAAGGAAGGAAGGAAGGAAGGAAGGAAGGAAGGAAGGAAGGAAGGAAGAAAGAAAGAAAGAAAGAAAGAAAGAAAGAAAGAAAGAAAGAAAGAAAGAAAGAAAAAAGGGAGGAAGGAAGGAAGGAAGGAAGGAAGGAAGGAAGGAAGGAAGGAAGGAAGGAAGGAAGGAAGGAAGGAAGGAAGGAAGGAAAATACACAAATCAACGAATCTGGATTTTCCATACAGTGTGTGCTTGCCCATTTGAATGTCTGCTCTTGACTCAATTAAGAGGTCCTCGTGACACTTAGGTACTTGATTTGCAGCTGTGTAGTGTGGTTTGAGGGCCACATTATGTAGTTCTTCGCTGGGCCAACTTGTCAGAGTTGATATGGAAAGAAAAGGAAAGAAAAAAGGGAAACTGGCAAGGACAGTAGCAGCCGCACAGATGACTCAAACTTGCCCCCTACAAATGCATAATTCAAGGTATTTTGGATTGACTCTTACAAATATTTTACTCTGACCCTACTCTCCAACTACTGAATTTCCTTTCTCTCTACTTTATGCAGCTATTTGACATGATCCTGGTAATCATTTGTAGCTTTCTGGCTACCTGACCTAGAATTGGTCATTTTCTCCAGAAACCCTCCTGTCTTTGAGAGAGAGAGAGCCATTTTAGGACTACACTAAAGATGGTCATTTTATTTCTAGTCCTTTTAAGTTAACAGGACTAAAGAAAAAAAGGGGTATCTTATCTAATAAAGAGGGAATATGCTAATTGACCATCACTCCGTCACAAAGATGGCTGGACCCACAGCTGAGGCCAAGTTCCCATAAGGAGCCTTAACGAGCAATCAGCAGGGACCTGAGGCTACGCCCTCCCTCACCCCCATGGGGCTTTACAGGGGACCTCAGGCCACACCCCCACCCAGCAGGGCTTGACAGGGGACCTCAAGGTGCGCTTCCTGTCCTGGTGCTGGGCTAGGGGACCTCAGGCTGTTCCCCCTGCCCCAGCATCAGGCTGGGGGAACTCAGGCGACGCCCCCCGCCAGGTGGGGCTTGACAGGGGACCTCAGGCCATGCCCCCCGGCCCAGCATCGGGCCAGGGGACCTGAGGCTGTGCCCCCCTGGCTGGCTGGGCTTGACAGGGGACCTCAAGGTAAACCCCCAGTGCTGGGTTGGGGGAACTCAGGCCATGCCCCCCGCCCAGTGGGGCTGGACGGGGGACCTGAGGCTGTGCCCCCCTGCTGGTGGGGCTTGACGGGGAACCTCAGGCCATGCCCCCCACCCAGCGGGGCTTGACAGGGGATCTCAGGCTGTGTCCCCACACCTGGCGGGGCTTGACGGAGTGTTGGAGACCGGGTGTAAGCTGACACAGTCCTTGCACCCGAAGGGGCTAGCAAGACTTAGCCCCCTACCCACACAGTTTTCCCAGACTTGTTTGGATGGTGACTATCAGTAGAATGAGAGCAACATTTGTAGAATAAGAGCAACTTTTCATGGCTTGCCAAGAAGTCTGTAACTATTTACTGAGATTTGCTGTACTGAGAATCTGCCTGATTTACTGTACCGAGAATTTGTCCTTCTGCTCTGTCTCTCCCTTAGAGATTAAGAGCAACAAAGAATACATTCCTCTTGACAGACCTCCTATTCAAGTGTTTGTGTATAAAAGGCATTACACAGTTAATAAAGCTGCTGCAGTCTCTCGATAACTCTCAGACCTCCCGACCCCGCTTTCCTGTCTTTCTTTCTTTTCTCAATTCCCACCTCCCTACCTCAGCCTGGTTCAACCGTTAGGCTGGCCCTGACAACGGAGGACCTCAAGGCACGCCCCCCCGCCCTGGTCTGGGCTGGGGGAACTCAGGCCACGCCCCCCATTCTGGTGCTGGGCCAGGGGACCTGAGGCTACGCCCCCTGCCCGGCAGGGCCGGGTCTGGATCTAGCCCAATGGGCGGCCGGGTCTGGGTCTTACATGATTTTGAGGAGCATGTGGGTGGGCGGGGACTTAACTCTGGGTCCCATGGTGAGCCACAGACTCTGACAGAAGGAAGGTTTTTATATACATTTTACTAATTTTCTTTCATCTCTGACACTTCTATTATAGAGAAAGGGCAAATAGCAATATTAAATTATTTCCTCTAATTAATTCCCTTTTAATGTGCATGAATTTTGTACACTGGGTCCCTAGTATATGATAAAATATCTCATGATTCCATATTGATAATTCCATTTAAAATTTGAGATAATAAGGCTTTTACTTAACTTATTCTCTATTATGTCACAATCTCCTTTCTTCTATACCCGTGGTCGGCAAACTGCGGCTCGCGAGCCACATGCGGCTCTTTGGCCCCTTGAGTGTGGCTCTTCCACAAAATACCACGGCCTGGGCGAGTCTATTTTGAAGAAGTGGTCTTAGAAGAAGTTTAAGTTTAAAAAATTTGGCTCTCAAAAGAAATTTCAATCATTGTACTGTTGATATTTGGCTCTGTTGACTAATGAGTTTGCCGACCACTGTTCTATACCAAGAATGGTGGTTCTAAGGACACAAGAAATGATAGAGTTAGAATAAACCAGACTACTTATTTTTTAAATCCCATAATCACACAGCACAGCCTCAGAATAACAGTACTATAAAAACAATATGACCACTAAAAACAAAACAAAGCAAAATTTGCATATTCTCCCTCCATTCTTCCCCCATAAAAAATAGTTACATTAACGCTGTATTGTCAGAGTATATAGCCACTACATATTATACATATTCTCTCTTTTTAAAAAAATACTATATTATTTATTTATTTATTTTAATTGAGGTACAATTGACATATAACATTATGTTAGTTTCAGGTGTACAACATATTGATTCCATATTTGTCTACATTTTGAAATGAGCCGCTCAATAAATCTAGTTAACCTCTATCACCTAACATAGCTACAAAATTTTTTTCTTGTGATAAGAACTTTTAAGATCTGCATTAGCTATGTTCAAATATAAAACACAGTATTATTAACTGTAGTCACCATGTTGTGCATTTCATCCCCTACTCTTTCTTTCTGAACTGTCATTTAGTCTTCGTTCTACAGGTTACTATGTATTTATTGCTCATCATTTATCTTATGTCCCTCTGGTCATCTTGGTTATCTTGAGCTCATTCTCTAGTTGATTTCTCAGAAAGGGCTCATGGAAACAACAGTGCTTGAATTGTTGCATATTGACAATAGTGTGTCTGTGTCTTTTATACTTGAAAGTCAGTTTTGCTTGTTATAAAACAAATGACTTACACTTTTTTTTCCACAAGGGATCCTAAATATGTCCTTGCAGTTTCTTTTGGCATAAATGTTCTTTTTAAAAGTTTGATGATAATCTAAATTTCTTTCCTTTTGAGTTATGTATTCTTTTTTCTAGAAGCCAAACATTCCTCCTTTCCTAACTCTCTGTATCTTTCCTCTTTTCCTCCAATAATTTTACTAGACTATCTCTTGGTCATTCTAAGGTTGATATTCTCATGTACAAAATGTGCTTTAAATATGTGGCTTCAATTTTCTTTTTTAATTTCATACAAGTTTTCCTGAATTACAGTTTTTAGTATTCATTCTGCTCTCCTGTTTTAGTTTTCTTCTTCAGGGATTCATATTATCTGCATTTTACTTTTTTCAATTTATTTTTAATTTTTTTTATTAAAACATTACATACATTACATTAGTTTCAGGTGTACCGTGTACTGATTAGAGATTTATATAACTTACAAAGTGATCACCTTGATAAATCTAGTACCCTTTTGGCACAATACATAGTTATTATAGTATGACTGACAATATTTCCTAAGCTGTATTTTACATCTCTGTGACTATCTTTATAACTGTCAATTCATACTTCTTAATCTCTTCATCTTTTTCAACCTCCCTCTTAACCCCCCTCCCATCTGGCAACTATAAATTTGTTTTCTGTATCTATGCGTCTGTTTCTGTTTTGCTTGTTCATTTATTTTGTCTATTAGATCCACATATAAGCAAAATCATATGGTATTTGTCTTTCTCTGTCTGTCGTATTTCACTTAGCATAATAGCCTCTATATCCATCCATGTTGTCGCAAATGGTAAGATTTCATTCTTTTCATGTCTGAGTAATTATCTGCATTTTCAATCTTTAATATTTGTTACTTTCTATCAAATTCTTTTTTTCTTAATTTTTTTATTTTTTAATTTTCCTTTCTTAATATTTATATCTCTTAAGGCATTATTTCTTATGTTTATTTATTCTTGTGTTTTTTCCAGTTTAATCTTAAATTCTGAAGTGATTTTTTAAAACTGATTCTTTTCTGCTACCTCATTTCTAAGTTTTTCTAATTCTGATTTATGTTTTCTTTTGTGTTTTATATACCTTTCTTTTTTTAAAAAAAATCTTTATTGTTCAGATTATTACAGTTGTTCCTCTTTTTTTTCCCCATAGCTCCCCTCCACCCGGTTCCCACCCCACCCTTTGCCCTTACTCCTCCCTCCCCCCACTGTCCTCATCCATAGGTGTACGCTTTTTGTCCAGTCTCTTCCCGCACCCCCGACACCTCTTTCCCCCCGAGAATTGTCAGTCCACTCCCTTTCTATGCCCCTGATTCTATTATATTTACCAGTTTATTCTGTTCATCAGATTTTTTATTCACTTGATTTTTAGATTCACTTACTGATAGATATGTATTTGTTGTTCATAGTTTTTATCTTTACCTTTTTCTTCTTCTTTCTCTTCTTAAAATATACCTTTCAGCATTTCATATAATACTGGTTTGGTGGTGATGAACTCCTTTAGCTTTTTCTTATCTGTGAAGCTCTTTATCCGCCCTTCAATTCTGAATGATAACTTTGCTGGGTAGAGTAATCTTGGTTGTAGGTTCTTGCTATTCATCACTTTGAATATTTCTTGCCACTCCCATCTGGCCTGCATAGTTTCTGTTGAGAAATCAGCTGACAATCGTATGGGTACTTCCTTGTAGGTAACTAACTGTTTTTCTCTTGCTGCTTTTAATATTCTCTCTTTGTCTTGTGCCCTTGGCATTTTAATTATGATGTGTCTTGGTGTGGTCCCCTTTGGATTCATTTTGTTCAGGGTTCTCTGTGCTTCCTGGACTTGTAAGTCTATTTCTTTCACCAGGTGGGGGAAGTTTTCTGTCATTATTTCTTCAAATAGGTTTTCAATATATTGCTCTCTCTCTCCTTCTGGCACCCCCATAATTTGGATGTTGGTATGCTTGAAGTTGTCCCAGAGGCTCCTTACACTATCTTCTTATTTTTGTATTCTTTTTTCTTTTTGCTTTTCCGGTTGGGTGTTTTATGCTTCTTCATATTTCAAATCTTTGACTTGATTCTTGGGATCCTCTAGTCTGCTGTTGGATCTCTGTATATTATTCTTTATTTCAGTCAGTGTATACTTAATTTCTAGTTGGTCCTTTTTCATATCCTCGAGGGTCTCACTAAATTTATCGGTGGTTTCTAGAAGATTCTTGAGTAACCTTATAACCGTGATTTTGAACTCTATATCCAGTAGTTTGCTTTCCTCCATTTCTGTCCTTTTGTGACCTGTTTCTTTGTCTCTGCATTTTGGCTGCTTCCCTGTGTTGATAGAGTGGCTTTGTGTGGTAGGTGTCCTATAGGGTCCAGTGGCTCAGCCTCCCCTGTTACCTGAGGTGGACACTCTTGATGCACCCCTTTGTGGGCTGTGTGCACAGTCTTGTTATAGTTAACCCTTTATTGTTGTTGGTATCACTGGAAGGAATTGACCTCCAGGCCAATTGGCTGTGAGGATCAGCTGTGTCTACAATGGGAGAACTTCTGTGCTGGAGACACCCTTATGGGACAAGACTTGCTTCAGTGGGGCTTTGGTGCTCATTGAGCCTGCCCCTTGAGTGTGTCCCTATGGATCTGAGTAGTTGTAACCTGGATGGTCCTACTCTGACCACTGGGTACACTGGCTCTTGAATCTCCAAGGAGGTGCTAATTTAGCCTCTGCCTGAGGCCATCCAGCAGCAGCTACAGAGAGATCTGCAAATTCCTCTTCTTTTTTTGGGGTTTGGAGGTGCCCAGATGAGGCCCAGCTGTGAAGCAATGCAAGCTGCTGTGGGGCCTTGGGCCTTCTTTTGGATGTTCTGGGTCTCTTTGACCCAGCTTCTGTTTGTTAGGTAATTTTAGATTGCAAAGGGCCAGGCCATTCATATGCAAAAGCCTCTGCACACAGCTTGGGTGGGGCGGGGTCTCAGGAAATCAACAGGGTGGAACAAACAGCTATGGCTGATCCTCAGCCCTGCCCTAAGAGGCCCCTGAGTCTCAGTAATCGCTGCAAGCATTTCTGAGAGAAAGCCGCCCTTGAGTTCCGCCCGTATGAGTCTGGGTCCCCAGAGTCTCACCCAGAACTGGAGTTCAGAGCAGTCGGGAGCTTGTGTCTCCCTCCCGACTGAAAAAGACAACTATGTACTCAGTTGCCAGCCCTTTCCATGTGCGCACGCCTCTGTACCTTTGCACTTTACTTCCGCATCTCATCTGAATCTCAGTGTGATTTTCTCTTTCCTTCTAGTTGTAGAATTTCCACTCAGCCAGCCTTCCTGTGGTTCTGGATGATGTCTATTTTGTCTTTTAGTTGTAGTTTTGAAGTGGTTGTGCGAGGCAGCAATTCCAGGTGTTTACCTATGCTGCCATCTTGGTTTCTCCTGTATACTTTTCTTAATGCCTCCTATCATTTTGAAGGAGTAAGTTAGTTTTTATCTGCTCTGTGTGCCTATCTTTCTATTGTGTTTTAATTGTCTGTAGGGATATTATTTTGCTCCTTATTCTCTTTTACCCTTATGATAAATCTATACAGGATTTGACCTGGAGATTTTTCTTTTACCAGCCTTTATTTGAAATTAGTTTTCCTGAAATCTGAGGAGATTTCAAGAAATATCAAAAAATTTTCAAGAAAATTTTCTAACTCAAAGAGTTCCCATTTTTTATTTTGTGTAGTTTTTAAAAATTTGGTGACTTGCTTTTGGTTATTTCCTGGATCTGTTTCATCCCCATTTGTACTTTTCTTTAAGAGCATAAAATGATTCATGAATTTGAGTATCATTGTTATACATGGGCCACCTAATCTCTGTATTATTCCAATTTTAGTGGAACAATACCACAACAAGCACAACCAAAGACTTTTAAAAGGTTTCAATGCTCTGAGGACAAATTCTTCCCATAGAAGCTAATATTTAAAAAATGGAAATCTGATTATATCACCCCATCCCCTGATAGCTTTCTGATTCCTCGGTGGCTTTCCACTACACTTGGGATAAAATCCAAACTCTTTCCCATGGCCTAAAGAATCCAAGCAACCTGGCACTTGCTTACCTCTTGGATCTCATTTTGTATCCCTCTCCCCTGGCCTCCTAGCTCCAGACTTCTTTCTGGTTTTAGAAGAACCAAATTTATTCTGCCATTCCCATTCTTTGGAACTCTCTTCCCTCACAGTTTCAGCTCTTCGTATGCCTGGTTCTTTCTCATATTTCAAGTATCAGCTAAAATGTAACCTTTTCAGAGGTCATTTAAAATATATACTACACACACTCACACACACACACACACACACACACACTAGGGGCCCAGTGCACGAATTTGTGCACCTTGAAAGGAACTGTGGGCCGCAAGGCTGCAGTGGGCACAGGGGCAGGTCTCGGACCATCCTCCACACCCCCACCCGGCCCCTTCCACCGTGGCCCCTGGTCCCCTGTCTGCTGGCAGCCCTGTTCCCACTGCTGCTTCTCTCATGTGCTGACAACACTGGCCCCACTCACACCCACTGCTGGCATGAAGAGATTGGGACCAGTAGCGGGTGTGAGTGGAGCCATTGCCGGCAGCAGGTGCGAGAGGTGGCTGCTGGCCCTGATCATCCCTTAGGAGCAAAGGGAGGTGGAGAAGCCCTGAGAGGCAATTGGGGCCGGTGCCAGGTGCCGGCAGCAGGTGCAAGTGGGGCCAGTGACGGCAGCAGGTTTGAGTGCCCAGCTGGACTGCAGTGCATGGGAGCAAAGAATTTTCAGTAACCACCAGAGGCTCGCCCTGATGACAGCGACTGGTGCCCTGCCTTGGTCTGGTGCCCCCGCTCACCTGCTCCACCATCCTACTGAGGCCGATGCCTGCCAGGTTTCACGCATGCCTCCTGGTGGTCAGTGCATGTCATAGCGACCGGTTGTTTGGTTGTTCGGTTGTTCTGCCATTCAGTCTATTTGCATATTAGGCTTATATATATATATAGATTTCCTTATTGTTTACAGTATATAGATGTCCCCAACCGCTCCCCGCCTTTCTCCCTCCGCCAAGCCCCTATCCCACACTAGGTCTTCACCACACTATTATCTTGTCCATGACCTATGCATATCTATATATATATAAAAGCCTAAGTGACCGAACAACTGAATGACCGTCCACCAGTCACTATGATGCACACTGACCACCAGGAGGCAGACACTCAATGCAGGAGCTGCCCCCTGGTGGTCAGTGCCTTCTCACAGTGGGAGCACCGCTCAGCCAGAAGCCGGGCTCACAGCTGGCGAGTGCAGCTGTGGTGATGCAAGCCTCTCCTGGCTCCACAGCAGTGCTACCAAGCAGTGGCAGCAGCAGGTGCAACAGGACCAGGATGAGCGGGAGTGGTGCCCAGCCCTGGCTCAGGCTTCTCCCCAGCCACCCACCTGCCACTTTGGGTACTGCTACATCCCTTGGGGGATGTTGAACTGCGGTTCAGCCTGATCCCCACAGGCCTGCAGGGATTGGGCCAAAACCAGCAGTCCGACGTCCGTGTAGGAGTCCCGGATTGCGAGAGAATGCATGCACTGGGCCTCTAGTCCTATATAATAAAACCCTAATATGCAAATCGACTAAATGGCAGAATGACCAGTCTCTATGACATGCACTGACCACCAGGGGGCAGATTCTCAATGCAAGAGCTGCCCCCTGGTGGTCAGTGCACTACCATAGGGGAATGCCGTTCAGCCAGAAGCTGGACTCACAGCTGGTGAGCACAGCAGCAGTGGCGGGAGCCTCTCCCACCTCCATGGCATTGCTAAGGAGCAGTGAACCCAGCTGGCAAGCGCAGCAGCGGTGGCGAGAGCCTCTCCCACTTCCACTGCAGATGGGTGGAAAGGAGCCAGGAGTCCCAGACTGTGAGAGGGCTCAGACCAGGCTAAAGGTCCCCCCCAGTGCATGAATTTCATGCACCAGGCCTCTAGTATGCATATAAGTTCTTTGGTTAATCTCTTCCAATCCAACCCCCCACTGCAATTCCTCTAATATATGTCAGTCTGTTCCATGTCTCCATGTCATTGGATTTATTTTGTTGGTCAATTTATTTTGTTCACTAGATTCCAAAAATAAGTGAGATCATGTGATATTTGTCTTTTTCTGACTGGCTTATTTTACTTAGCATAATAGTCTGCAGATCCCTCCCTCCTGTCTCAAAGGGTAAAAGATCCTTCTTTTTTACAACTGCGTAGCATTCCAGGGTGTAAAATGTACCACAGCTTTTTTATCCACTCACCTACTAATGGGCACTTGGGCTGTTCTCCAAACTTAGCTATTGTAAATAACAATACTATGAACCTAGGGGTGCATATATTCTTTTTGTCTGATTGCTGTTTTGGGTTTCTTAGGATACATTCTGGAAGTGAGGTCACTGGGTCAAATGTTAGTTCCATTTTTAATTTTTTGAGGAAACTCCATTCTGTTTTCCTTAGTGGCTGCACCAATGTGCATTCCCACAAGCAAGCAGTGCACTAGGGTTCCCTTTTCTCCACATCTTTGCCAGCACTTGTAGTTTATTGATTTATTGATGGTAGCTCTGACAGGTGTGAGGTGATACTTCATTGTCTTTTTAATTTGAACTTCTCTGATGTTTAGTGACTTTGAGCACTTTTCCATATGTCTCCTGGCCATCGTTTTTTATACTGTTGAGCATCCTTGCCATCATTATTCTGAACTGTATAGCTGATAAATTTCTTATCTCTATTTTATTTATCTCTTCTTCTAGAGTATTCTCTCATTTTTTCATTTTAGATTTATTTGTTTGTCTCCCCATTTTGGCTGCCTGTTTGGGTCTATGTGTTAGGTAGAACTTGTATGACTCCTACTCTCTAGTGCAGGGCTATGTCAGATGCTGTTTGTGACTGGCCTGAGTACCCTGTTTGGAGCTATCATCAATCCACATCATGTGGCTTCCTCTGCTGGAGCTGGGTACCTTTGGAAAAGAACAAGATGTGCACCAAAGTCTGCCCTTCCTAGCCCTGGACCCAGAAAAAGATCAGGCAAAAACTCAACGCTTCCCGAGATCCGCCTCTGCTTACAGCCTGATTGTTATTCAGTCTTGATTAGCCTCAGGCTATGGACCACAGGGTGGAACTAGGGGTTTTCCAACAGAGTGGGGAAATTGATTTGCCCCAGACAAAAGTTGCCTTGATGGTAAAAGTCTGCCAGAGAAAGATGTCCTCTGTAGAAGGAGGGAATGACTTAGCACAGGATACTGGGAGGGCTGCCTTCTGAGCTCAAACCCCAGGGCCCTAACCCTGGATTCTGCTCACACAGTTCTAGTTCACTCTGCCCTCCCTCTGCTGGAGCCCAAGGTGAGTGGCTGCACATGAAATTTTGTGTGTTGGCCCTTTAAGAGAGTGCCTGCATTTCCAGTCATCTCTTCCTGGAAGACAGCAACCCTGCTGCTTTTCACAACCAGATGCTATTTGAGCACTTTTCTCAGTTCTGATGCTCTGGACTGAGGGGGCCAGCTTGGGGTTTATACCCTAGAGTTCTCAATGGGAACCCCACCCCCCACAGTTGAGATATCCCTCTGGAACTTCAACTGCTGTCTGTGGGTGCCTGGCCAATTCTTTCATACCGCTGCACTTCCTACCAGTCTCCATGGGTTCTGTTTTCCATCCTTGGTTACCAGAGTTCTCTCCAACTAATATTCAGTTGATTATTCAGGATGATTTTTCTGTATTTTAGTTGTAATTCCAGTTTGGTCCTGGGAGAGTGTCAGTGTAGCTTCCACTTACTTCACTGCCATTTTAGAATCTTCTTCTCCTTCTCCTTCTCCTTCTCCTTCTCCTTCTCCTTCTCCTTCTCCTTCTCCTTCTCCTTCTCCTTCTCCTTCTCCTTCTCCTTCTCCTAGTCCCTTTAACATTTCTTGCAATGGTGCTTTGGTGGTAATGTACTCCATTAGCCTTTTTTTTTTTTTTTTTGGTCTGGGAAGCTCTTAATTTTTCCTTTAAGTTTAAATGATAGTTTTCCTGAATAGAGTATTCTTGGATCAGGCCCTGGCTTTTCATAACTTTGGATACTTCAAACCACTGTATTCTAGCCTGAAGTGTTTCTATTGAGAAATCAGCTGACAGTTTGATGGGAACTTCCTTGTAGGTAACTTTCTGTCACTCTCTTGCTGCTTTTAAGATTCTTTTGTTTTTGTCTTTAACCTTTTCCATTTTAATTATGTTGTGTCTGGGCATGGGCCTCTTTGGGTTAATCTTGCTTTGGACTCTCTGTGCCTCCTGAACTTGTGTGACTTTTTCCTTCACCAGGTTAGGGAAGTTTTCTATCATTATGTCTTCCAACATGTTCTCTGTTCCTTGCTCACATTTTTCTCCTGTTAGCCCTCTGATTAAGATGTTGTTATGTTTCCTAGTGTCCCAAAGTTCCCTTAACTATCCTCCTTAATTTTTTTTTATATTTTCTGCTCTAATTGGGTATTTATTTCTTCCTTGTCTTCCAAATCACTGATTTCATCCTCTGCTTCATCCAATCTACTTTTAAGTCCGAGTGTATCATTGATGTCAGATATGCTATTCTTCATTTATCACTAGTTCTTGTTCATGGTTTCTATTTCCTTTTTCCTGCTGTTGTAGTTTCCACTAAGTTCCTTGTAATTCTCCCTAAGTTCCTTGAGCATGTTTATAACCACTACTTTGAAATCTATGTCTGATAGATTACTTGCCTCCATTTTATTTAGTTCCTTTTCTAGAGATTCTGCCTTTTCTTTCATTTGGAGGTTGTTTCTTTGTCTCCTCATTTTAGCTGTATCTTTGTGTTTGTTTATATGTATTAGGTAGAAGTGTTATGCCTCCCAGTCTTCATGGGATGGCCTTATGTAAAAAATGTCCTGAGATACCCAGTGGTGCAGTCTCCTTGATCCCCTCCACTGGATGCTCTAGTAATGTTCCTTGTGTGGGTAAATTGGGTTTTCCTCTTGCAATTGGGACTTGATTGTTGATGTCCTGTTTGTAGGTAGCATCTCCACTCCAACTTTCTGACTCTAAGGCTCCAACCTAACCTTGTCATCCTAGTTGTCATACAGGTGCTGACAGAACAAAATAAGACTGAACTACAAATAACAAGAAAAACAAAACAAGAAAAGCAATAACAACCCGTAAGACTAAAAAAGAAAATGAAAGAAAAGAAAAGCAAAGAAAAAATGAAAAGAATACTAAAAGACATGAGACCAAAGAATTAGAGGGGAAAGAAGATAAAGAAAAAAATACAAAAGGGAAAAAAGAACCCAAAAAGAGAATATAGAAGCAAAGAAGGGAAACAATTAGAATACATAACAAAAGGAAACAAAATAAATAAAATAATAATAATTTTTAAAAGTAACAATAATGAGAGAGGACAAAATAGTGGCGGAATAGACAGACGTGTCCCAAGCCTTGTCCTGGAGCAGATAGAATGAGCAGCTGAAGCGAATAACATCCACCCTGGATTGGCGAAGGAGACTCAGCTGGTAAGACAATTTGCAGCCGGGAAGGGCAGAGGACCTCTGGAGAAAAGTAAAATCAAGGATCTGGTCTGGAGGGATCTGCCAGATCTCTGAGCCCAGAAAATCAGAGGGAAACTGCACGGCTCTGAGCCACGTCCCTTGGGACATGCACAGCATCTGATTGTGGAAAGGAGGTCCACAGGACTGCTGGTGGCAGGGGATTCTAGATCTGGGTCCACAGTCACGAAAGACTGAGCCCAGAGCGGGCAGACCGAAAGGCTGACCAGAATGCGCAGTGCCAGCAGGAGAGGCACAGTCTTTCCTCTCTCTGTGGCCTGTGCTTTTCTTCACTGAACCTGGTTCATAGGACCTTTTGGATATGGACCTCACCCGTGGCTGAGGTGCAGGAGAAGGTGCGGACTTGTGGAGTCTGGGGAGAGGCTGGGGAGAGAAGAGGGTCCAGGAGAAGTAGCAGCAAGTCTGGAGCTGAGTCATACCTGAGACCCGGGACCTGAGCAGCCATTTTCTCCTGAAGAGATAGCCCCTGCCTCCAGTCTCCAGGCAACCAATACAGCCACACCCAGATTCGACCCTGAATGGTACAAAGGATTAAAAAAAAAATCTGAATAGTCCCTGAGAGTCCACAGGGACTGGCCTAAAGAGAGGCCTTCAGTCCCAGCAACAGAAAACTGCGAAACTGCAGACAGTATAGAAGACTGGGATCTTAAGTCAGCCAAAGGAACAACACTTTTTCATTTTTATTTTATTTTATTTTTATTTTGTTATCTCTTTTTTTCTTTATTTTCCTTTTTTTGTTTGTCACTTTATTTTCTTTCTTTTTGCAATATTTTTCCATCATTCTAATTTATTTTATTTGCTATTTTTTATTTTTATGCCATTTTTAAAATCAATTTTTTTTGTAAATTTATCATTATTATTATTTTCTTCTCATTCTCTTTCTTCTTATACACTCATCCCCTTTCTACTTCCTCTATACTGAACTGAGGTCCTCCCCATATTCATCCAATTCTTAACCTTATTTTCTGTATATAAGCTCAGCCTCTACAGATTCTGCCTCCACCTTCTTTGCTAGGTGTTTGGTATTTGAATTTTTTGGTTTATCTGTTTGTTCTGTGATGTTTTCTATATATAATATATATATATATATATATATATATATATATATATATATATATATTCTCCTTTTTCTTTTCTCTCTTATCTTTTATTCTCTCTTCGATATCATTTGTGCTCTCTTTTCTCTCCCCTAATTCTCTTTTCTCAGGTGGTCACTTATATTGGGGTTATCGATGTTGTGAGTATATTCGTGTTTTATTCCCTTTGTGTCTTGTCTTGTTGAGATGAATTTTATCCTTTCTGGCCAACGTGTTAGAGAGTGAGTCACAAAGCCAGACACTTGGAGAGGAAACTCCATCCACAAATGGGTCAATAACACCCCAGACCCAACTACAAAGGCAGGAAGAAGGCAGCAGTGAGGGAGAGAGCATAAGTGAGGGAACAAAAGAGGAGTGTGTGGTGGTCTTGTGGTGTGTGTGTGTGTGTGTATGTGTGTGTGTGTGTGTGTTACAGTTAGATCCCACAGGACCTTCGGAGACAGGCTAACTGGGCTTGCCTAACTAGGCAGTCTCTGCTACTGATGCAAACAATACTGGGAGGCCAGCTCTTCCTCAGAGGCCTCGCCTTTTTGAAGAGGAGAGCTGCTGTAACTGGGAGCCCAACCTCACCTCCACCCAGGGTGCCCTCAGATAACACCTGGAGCTCTACAGCCACCCCTGCCAGGGACCTGCTACCTCGGCTGTGGTCCCATGGTCACCGAGTCTCCAACCACCCTGGGTACAAGCTCCTGTGAGTTCTGAAGCACACTCTCCTCTGACCGGCCCAATGCTTTAGCCCAGGGCACTGAGACCATGCAAGCAGCAAACACATGAGCAGCCCACTCCTGTCCAAGGAGCAGCAGTCTCACGAGCAGCCTGCCCCAGGCCAAAGAGCAGCAGCCTCATGTGGCATGCCCCTGTCCAAGGAGCAGCAACTGTAAGAACAGCCCGCTCCCATGCCTGAGGAGCGGCAGCCTCATGCATCCTGTCCCTGTCCAAGGAGCAGCAGCTGTGCTAATCCTGCACCCTGAACCCGTCCAAGGAGCAGCAGCTATATGATCAGCCTGCCCCCATCCAAGAAACAGCAGCTGTGTGAGCAGCCCGCCCCCATCTGTGGAGCAGCAGCTCTGTGAGCAGCCCGCGCCCATTCGAGGAGCAGCAGCTGCCCGAGCAGCCCACCCCGGTCCAAGGAGCAATAGCCACACAAGCAGACCACCCATGTCCAAAGAGCAGCAGCCCTGTGAAGCCTGCACCGGTCCGAGCAGCAGCAGCCACATGCAGGCTGCACCCATCTGACGAGCAGCAGCAGCATGAGCAGCCCACCCCCATCTGAGGAGCAGCAGGCACGTGAGCAGCCTGCTCTTGTCCGAGGAGCAGCAGCTGCACACAGCCTTCCCTTATCCGAGGAGCAGCAGCCTCGTGATCAGCCCACCCCCATCCAAGGAGCAGCAGCTGTGAAAGAAGCCTCCCCCAACCAGCCAGAGGAGCCACCATTGCTGTGAACAGCACCTACCAGTGGAGCTGCTGCCAACTGAGGAGCAGCTGCTGCCCTGACCGCCCGAGGAGCAACCGCAGCCAGAGAAGCCACTGCCACCCAAGGAGCAGCCCCTGCACGACTTGATAACTACTTCTGTTGGTGAGATAAAATAAAAAGGATAGACAAAGAAACCTGCAAAGGAAAGAAAAGGAGGAATCACCAGGAAACAACTAAGTGAAATAGAGGCATGCAATATGTCAGAAAAAGAATTCAGAATAAGGGTCATACACTTCATAAACCAGATGGATGAAAAAATCAACAATTTATGTAAGAATCAAGAAGAAATGAAGAGTGATATAGCTGCAATAAAAAACACCATGGAAAGTTTCAACAGTATATTAGGGGAAGTGGAGGACTGAATTAGAGAATTATAAGACAGGGAAGCAAAACACACTAAAACTGAACGGCAAATGGAGAAAAAAATTAAAATACAGGAGGAGAGCCTAAGGGAGCTTTGGGACAACATGAAATGAAGCAACATATGAATAATAGGGGTGCCAGAACGACAGGAAGAGGAACAAGGGTTAGAAAACCTATTTGAAGAAATAATGTCAGAAAACCTCCCTGATGTGCAGAAGAAAAAAGTCACACAAGCACAGAGAGTCCCAAATAAGATGAACCTGAAAAAGCCCACAAAGACACATCATAGTTATGATGGCAAATGTTTAGGACAAAAAGGGAATCTTAAAGGCTGCATGAGAAAGACAGAAAGTTACATACATAAGATCTCCCATTAGATTATCAAATGATTTCTCAACAGAAACACATCAGGCCAGAAAAGAATGGAAGGAAATTTACAAAGTGATGCAAAGCCAGGGACTGTATCCAATAATACTCTATCCAGCAAGGCTATCATTCAAAATTGAAGGGGAAATAAGGAGCTTCACAGACAAAAAAAGGCTAAGTGAGTTTATTACTACCAAGCCAGCAATACAAGAAATGCTAAAGGGACTGGTGTAAAAAGAGGAAATAAAAATGTAAGTAGGAACATAGGCACAAAAAATTAAAATGGCTACAAACAAGTACCTATCAATAATAACTTTAAACATAAACAGACTAAATGCTCCAATCAAAAGACATTGAGTGGCTGAATGGATACAAAAAAACCCAGAAAAACAAAAAACAAAAAACATGACCCATGTATATACTGTCTACAAGAGACCCACCTCAGAACAAGGGACTCACACAGACTGAAAGTGAAGGGATGGAAAAATATCTTCCAGGCAAATGGAAATGAAAAAAAAGCTGGGGTAGCAACACTTATATCTGACAAAATATACCTCAAAGTGAAGGCCATAATAAGAGATAAGAAGGCCACTTCATAATACTAAAGGGATTGATACAACAAGAGGATATAACCCTGATAAACATATATGCACCCAATGCAAGAGCACCCAAATACATAAAAAAAAAAAACTCCTGGAAGATATCAAGGGAGAGATCAACAACAATACAATCATAGTAGGGGGCTTTAATATTCCACTGACATCACTGGATAAATCCTCTAGACAAAAAATCAGCAAAGAAACAGAAATCCTAAATGACTCACTAGAACAGATGGACATAATTGACATCTTTACAACATTTCACCCCAAAGCCATGGAATATACATTCTTCTTACGTGCACATGGGACATTTTCAAAAATAGACCACATATTGGGTCACAGGCAAAGTCTCCCCAAATTCAAGAAGATTGAAATCAGATCAAGCATCTTCTGAGATCAAAATGGCACAATCTTGAAAATAAACTACAATAAAAATAATACAAAAAATTCTAACACTAGAAGCTGAATAGCATGCTATTAAACAATGATTGGGTTACCAAAGAGATCAAAGAAGAAATTGAAAACATCCTTGAAATAAATTACAATAAAAACAAAACAATCCAAAATGTATGGGACACGATGAAAGCAGTCATGAGAGGGAAGTTTATAGCTCTATAGGCCTACCTCAAAAAAAAAAAAAAGGTAGTAAATAATCTAACTCTACAACTTAAAGAATTAGAAAGAGAGCAACAAGAAAAGGCAAGAGTGAGCAGAAGGAAGGAGATAATAAAGATCAGAGCAGAAATAAATGACATAGAGACCAGAAAAACAATACAAAAGATCAAGGAAATCAAGAGCTAGTTCTTTGAAAGGATAAACAAACTTGATGAACCTCTAGCCAGGCTCAGCAAGAAGCAAAGAGAGAGGACCCAAATAAACAAAATCAGAAATGAAAGAGGCGAAATAACAACAGACCCCACAGAAATACAAAGGATTGTTAAAAAATACTATGGGCAACTCTATTCCAACAAACTAGACAACATGGAGGAAATGGACATATTCCCAGAAAAATACAACCTTCTAAAACTCAATCAGGAAGAATCTAAAAATCTCAATAGGCCGATAACTATGGAAGAATTGAAGCAGTCATTAAAAAGCTTCCAGCAAACAAAAGCCCTGGGCCAGATGGCTTCACAGGGGAGTTTTACCAAACATTCAAGGAAGAACTAAAACCTGTCCTCCTCAGACTATTCCAAAAAATTCAAGAGGAAAGAACACTTCCAAGCTCATTCTATGAAGCCAGCATCACCCTAATACCAAAACCAGATAAAGACAACACAATGAAAGAGAATCACAGGCCAATATCCCTCATGAACATAGATGCCAAAATCCTCAACAAAATTCTAGCAAATTGGATCCAGCAGTATGTCAGAAAGATCATACACCATGACCATGAGGATTTATCTCAGGGATGCAAGGATGGTACAATATCTTCAAATCAATAAACATGATACATCACATAAACATATTGAGAGATAAAAGTCACGTAGTCATATCAATTGATGCAGAAAAAAACATTTGACAAAATCCAACACCCTTTATTGATAAAAACTCTCAGCAAGGTGGGAATAGAAGGATCATACCTCAACATAATAAAAGCCATATACGACAAACCCACAGCCAACATCATACTCAATGGGCAAAAACTAAAACCATTTCTTCTAAAAACAGGAACAAGACAGGGATGCCCACTCTCACCACTCCTGTTTGACATAGTACTGGAAATACTGGCCATTGTGATTAGACAAAAAGAAGAAATAAAATGCATCCAAATTGGAAAAGAAGAAGTAAAACTGTTCTTATTCTCAGATGACATGATACTGCACATAGAAAACCCTAAAGACTCTATAAAAAAATTATTAGACTTAATTAATGAATTCGGCAATGTAGCAAGATACAAAATTAATGCCAAAAAAATCTATGGCATTTATATACACCAATAGTGAACTTACAGAAAATGAGATTTAAAAAGCAAACCCATTTACCATCGCACCAAAAAAATTAAGATACCTAGGAATAAACTTAACTAAGGAGGTAAAAGACCTATACGTGAAAAACTACAGGACACTGAAAACAAGAGATAGAGGAAGACATAAACAGATGGAAGAACATACCGTGCTTATGGATTGGTAGAATCAACATAATTAAAATGCCCATACTACCCAAAGCAATCTATAGATTCAATGCACTCCCCATTAAAATACCAACAGCATATTTCACAGACCTAGAATGGACTTCCAAAAATTCATCTGGAATAAAAAAACCCCCGAATAGCTGCAGCAATCCTGAGAAAGAAGAACAAAGTAGGTTCTTCTCAATACCAGATATCAAGCTGTATTACAAAGCCAATCTTCTCAAAACTGCCTGGTACTGACAAAAGAATAGACATACAGATCAATGGAAAAGAATAGAGAACCCAGAAATCAACACAAACCACTATGCTCAATTAATATTCGACAAAGGAGGCATGAACATACAATGGAGTCAAGACAGTTTCTTCAATAAATGGTGTTGGGAAAATTGGACAGATACATGCAAAAAAATGAAACTAGACCACCAACTTACACCATACACAAAAATAAACTCAAAATGAATAAAGGATTTAAACATAGGACAGGAAACCATAAAAATACTAGAGGAATCCATGGGCAACAAAATCTCAGATATATGCCAAAGCAATTTCTTCACCGATACTGCTCCTAGGGCAATGGAAACTAAAGAGAAAATAAACAAGTGGGAATACATCAAAATAAAAAGCTTTTGCAAAACAAAAGAAACCATCAACAAAACAACAAGAAAGCCCACTACATGGGAGAACATATTTGCAAATGTTATCACTAATAAGGACTTAATCTCCAACATTTACAGGGAACTCATACAACTTAACAAAAGGAAGATAAACAACCCAATCAATAAAATGGGCAACGGACCTAAATAGATACTTTTCAAAAGAAGACAGAAGGAAGGCCAAGAGACATATGAAAACATACTCAAAGTCACTAATCATCCAAGAGATGCAAATCAAAACGACAATGCGGTACCATCTCAAGCTGGTCAGAATGGCTAACATCAACGAATCAACAAACGACAAGTGCTGGCAAGGATATGGAGAAAAAGGAACCCTCATGCACTACTGGTGGGGATGCAGACTGGTGCAGCCACTGTGGAGAACAGTATGGAGTTTCCTCAAAAAGTTAAAAATGGAACTCCCATTTGACCCAGTAATCCCACTTCTAGGAATATATCCTAAGAAACTAGAAACAACAATCAGAAAGGATATATGCACCCCTATGTTCATAGTGGCCCAATTCACCATAGCTAAGATTTGGAAACAGCCTAAGTACCCATCAGCAGATAAGTGGATAAAAATACTGTGGTACATCTACACAATGGAATAGTACGCTGTGGTAAAAAAGAAGAAATTCTTACCATTTGCAACAGCATGGATGGAACTGGAGAGCATTATGCTAAGTGAAATAAGCCAGTCAGAGAACGATAAATATCACATGATCCCACTCATTTATGGAATATAATGAACAACATAAAGTGATGAACAAAAACAGATTGAGAGACAGAGAAGCATCGATCAGACCATCAAACCTCAGAGGGAAGGTAGGGGAGGGTGGGGGTAAGATCAACCAAAGGACTTGTATGCAGGCATATAAACCTAACCAACAGACACAGACAACAGGGGGGTGAGGGCATGAATGGGGGGTGTGTGAGGTGGGTAATGGGGGGATAAGGATACATATCTAATACCTTAATCAAAGAAATTTTAAAAAATAACAATAATGAATATATTAAAATATAGAATAGGAAAAGAAAAACAGGAAAAGCAAAGAGAAAAGAAGAGAAAAATTAACATAAAACAAGAAAAATTAGAATAACAATAAAAAGAAGGCAAGAGAGAGAACAGAATAAATGAACAAGAGAAATAAGAGCTATGAGACAGAAAAAAGAGAAGAAAGAAAAAAACCCCCAAACCTTTAGATCTACTATTTGTGGAGCTCACTGTATTTTGCTCTGATGTTTTTTTTTAAAATAAATCTTTATTGTTCAGATTATTACAATTGTTTCTCCTTTTTTTCCCTCTATATCTCCCCATCACCTGCTTCCCTCCCCCCCGTTGTCCTTATCCATAGGTGTATGATTTTTTTCCCTTCCCATACCCCCCACACAGACATCCCTTTCCCCCTGAGAATTATCAATCCACTCCCATTCTATGCCTCTGATTCTATTATGTTCACCAGTTTATTCTGTTCCTCAGATTTTTAATTCACTTGATTTTTAGAAACACTTGTTGATAGATATGTATTTGTTGTTCATAATTTTTATCTTTACTTTTTTCTTCTTTTTCCTCCTTTTAAAGAATACCTTTCAGCATTTCATATAATACTGGTTTGGTGGTGATGAACTCCTTTAGCTTTTTCTTATCTGTGAAGCTCTTTATCTGCCCTTCAATTCTGAATGATAACTTTGCTGGGTAGAGTAGTCTTGGTTGTAGGTTCTTGCTATTCATCACTTTGAATATTTCTTGCCATTCCCGTCTGGCCTGCATAGTTTCTGTTGAGAAATCAGCTGACAGTCGTATGGGTGCTCCCTTGTAGGTAACTAACTGTTTTTCTCTTGCTGCTTGTAAGATTCTCTCTTTGTCTTTTGCCCTTGGCATTTTAATTATGATGTGTCTTGGTGTGGTCCTCTTTGGATTCCTCTTGTTTGGGGTTCTGTGCACTTCCTGAACCTGTAAGTCTATTTCTTTCACCAGGTGGGGGAAGTTTTCTGTCATTATTTCTTCAAATAGGTTTTCAGTATCTTGCTCTCTCTCTTCTGGCACCCCAAAAATTCGGATATTGGTATGCTTAAAGCCATCCCGGAGGCTCCTTATGCTAGTCTCACACTTTTGGATTCTTCTTTCTTTCCGCCTCTCTGGTTGGGTGTTTTTTTCTTCCTCATATTCCAGATCTTTGGTTTGACTCTTCGGGTGTGATGGTCTACTCTGTATATTCTTTATTTCAGACAGTGTATGCATAATTTCTGACTGGTCCTTTTCCATATTTTTGGTATTCTCGTTTAGGTCCTTGAAGGTCTCTTCAAGTTTCTCAGCGGTTTTTAGAAGATTCTTGAGTAACCTTATAAATATGGTTCTGAACACTGTGTCGTCCATTAGTTTGCTTTCATCTATCTCTCCTACTTGTGACATACTTCAATGTCTCCACATTTTGGCTGCCTCCCTGTGTTGATGGAGTGGCTTTGTGTGGTCGGTGACCTATAGGGGCCGGTAGCTCAGCTTCCCCAATCACCCTAGGTGGTCGCTCTTGGTACTCCCCTTTGTGGGCTGAGTGGAAAGTCTTGGTGTAGTTAAAAGCCCTGATTGCTGTTGGTACACTGGGAGGAATTGACCTCTGGTCCAATTGGTTGTGAGGGCCTTCTGTGTCTATAACGGAAGAATTGCTGTGCTGGAGACACAGTAGGGCTTTGGTGTTCACTGAGTCTGCCTCTTGAATGTGTCCCTTATGAGAGTGGTTGAAATCTGGTGTCGTCCACACTGACAGAAAAGTCACTCTCACTCTCCGACCGATGGCCGAGAGTCCCGTAGGCATCTGGGTCCCCCGTGTGTCCCCAGAAACTGGAGTTCAGAGTGGTTGGGATTGTTGGTATCACTGGCGGGAGTTGATCTCCAAGCCAGTTGGCTGTGAGGATCAGCAGTGTCTCCGCTGGGAGAGCTTCTGTGCTCAGCTTGGAAGGGGTGGAGTCTCAGGGTGGCGCAGACAAGCTTTGGTTTCCCGTCTGCTCCGCCCTAAGAGGGGCGGTTTCTCTGTGCCCGAATTAATGGCTGCGCGCCTCTGAGAGAAGGCAGCTTTCGAGCCTCTCCTGCTGCCTAACAGACCAGTTTCTCCCCAGCTGGGGCTGGATTTCAGTGCAGACCGGAGGTTTTGTTTTTCTCCCGAACGAGAAATCCAGCCACTGGGAGGGCTGTGCTCAGCTTGGATGGGGCGGAGTCTCAGAATGGCGCAGACAAACTTGGTTTCCGTCCGAGCTGCCCTAAGAAGGTCGGTTTCTCCGTGCCCTAATCGATGGCTGTGCGCCTCTGAGAGAAGGCAGCTTTCGAGCCTCGCCCGCTGCCAAACAGACCAGTTTCTCCCCGACAGCAGCTGGATTTCAGTGCAGTCGGGAGGTTTTGTTTTTCTCCCAAATGAGAAAGCTAGCCACGCAGCATCTGCTGCCCTCCCTCTCCGCGCACTGCGAGCAAGCCTGCCGTGTATTCAGCCACCCGCCCTTTCCGCGCTCAAGGATCTCCGCACCTCCACAGCTCCTGAGGCTCAGTGTCCCCCTCTCTTTTTTTCTCTAGTTGTAGGTTTTCCACTCTGCCAGCTTTCCGGTGGTTCTGGACGGTGTGCGCTGTTTTCCAGTTGTAGTTTCAAAATTGTTGTGGCAGGCAACAATTAGGTGTTTACCTTATGCCGCCATCTTGGTTTTTCCCCTTGCTCTGATGTTATTGAATCTGATATTTGGCATGTATCAGTATATCCCAGGGCCTCCCGGGAAGTTCTCTGGTGCAGGCCCATGTGAGTCATTGTCCCTGCCTGGCCCTTGGCACCCTAACTGAGGCCTGATAAGGAGCCCCATGTCGTCTGAGGCAATGGGGAATGGCTCTAAGCTGGGCCTCCATTGCCCAGAGACTGGGTATGCCATGTCTCGCTCCTTGAATGTCCCTGTTCTGAGCTGGTATCCTTCCCCAATGGAAATAGGCTCTGCAGGGTATCCTGGTCTTGGCCAGGATGTTTTGAATGCACTCATGTTGGGGATGGTGCCCATAGTTTGTCAGAGTGGAGGCAGGCACTTCCTCTTCTTCCAATGCTGCAGCTCTGCCTGGCTCGCTTGCACCCCACCGTGGTCACCTTCAGCAGGGAGGAATAAAACAAACAAGCAAAAAATCAGCCCTGCTTAACACTCCAACCTTTCAGCACCACTGGCCCCCCCTAGTGGGGTTTCTGCCCAGGTTCTGACCAAATATTCAAATATCCCATGCCACCAGCCCCAATTATAGAGGTGCAGATTGCCCGTCCAGGCCCATCCCCCCTTGCCTTGGGTTGCTGCTGGTCAGGTCAGCAGCAGCCATTCTGTGGGTGGGGACAAGAGCATCTTTTCTGTGTTCCAGATGGGCAGGACTGTTCCTCCTTCTTGGTCCTATTGTCCAGTCCCTGTTCTCCTCTTTGCCATTAGTGCCTCCAGGAAATAGGGTTCCCTCAGATTCAATGCTGGGTGTGTCCTTCAGTTCCCTCTGCTGGAGGCTTGGCCTGAGCTCTCCCACATTGGCTCTCCTGCAGATGCAGATCAAGGCGAACCTCCCAGGCTGGATGATGGTGGGGTGTTAGTGCTGCTCCCTCCCAGGGGGGGTTTAGTGACAGGCTCTTGCCGCTGCACCCATACCGTGGTCTCCATATCCAGTGCCATCCAGGTCATCTCTCTCCATCCCAGGCACTCCTGGCTCACCCTCAGATCTGCAACCTCTTTAGTTTCCATCTGGCCCTCATCCCTAGCAATGCTCAGGGCCAGGGAGGCTATAGTCTTCTCTCTGTTCAGAGATGATTCTTGACCACCATTTTTGAGGTAGTGTTACACCACCGGTCATAATCACCATCACATATTTCTTTTATTTCTATCTTGGCTATTGTCACAGAAATTCTTAGGTTTTTATTTTATTTGCTTATTGTAAATTTAGTAAAGCTGATGATCTCTCCTGCCATATATTCAACTATGTCACCTGTGCCTTCAACAGTCCTGGTGATAACTGGAATGGTAAGCTGAGGTGTTTTCCCAGGGTCGTGTCTCTTGACACCAAAGAATGAGCTCCACGGACCAGAAGATTTGAGCAAAAATGTGGAAAATTTATTACAAGTAGATTCAGACTCCCCGCAAGGGGAGGGGGACCCATTAATGGGTTGCCCATTAAAGCCTTGTAGTCCTGGGGTATATATTTGCTACAAGCCTGCTCTATGTCTACCTGTGTCGTCACCTGATTGATTCCCTCAGTTGTTCTTGCCCAGCAACGATGGACTGAACTTTCCCTGTTTCTATGTGTTCTTTCTCTGTCCCCATGCTGAACTTTCTCTGCTTCTATGCTGAACTTTTTATGTTTCTATGCGTTCATACACCTTGTGACTGCAGGCCCTCCCTTGTTTTCCCATGCCTCTGGCTTTGAGTCCAGAAACATTTTATTATTTCTGCTTGGTTGGTTTCTGTGATTGGCTTGCTCAAACTGCCATTTCTGCTCCTGCCCCTGCCCCTGTCCTAACTTCTCTCACTGGCACACAGTCAGTACTCAATAAATGAATTTAGTTCAACTATCATCTTCCTATCATTGTAGATGTCTTTTTATGCCTTTCATCATTCATGCATTTACTCAGTTATTCATTCACCCATTCAAAATCTTATCTGCTTATTTCTGTCTTCTGAGCTCCTTTAGGAAAGAGTTAATGTTAATCATCTTTGCATTTCCAGCACATCGTGGGGATTCAATAAGTCTTTCTTGTTTTCTTTTCTATCTCTAAAGATTGCAGATGCAAGCAAAGTTGTAAGGTACCCAGTGAGATAATTGGGAGATGAGGAGAGAAAAAAAATTTTTGTATTCTAATTTTATGTTCTGTGCATTAAATGTGCTTTCTTATATAATACTAAAGGCCCGGTACACGAAATTTGTGCACTGGGGAGGGTGTCCCTCAGCCCAGCCTGCACCCTCTCCAATCTGGGACCCCTTGGGGGATGTCCAACTGCAGGTTTAGGCCCAATCCCACAGGCCTAAACCTGCAGTCGGACATCCCTCTCACAATCCGGGACCACTGGCTCCTAACCACTCGCCTGCCTGCCTGATTGCCCCCTAACTGCTTCCTTGCCAGCCTGATTGACACCTAACTGCTCCTCTGCTGGCCTGATTGCCCCCAACTACCCTCCCCTGCTGGCTTGATCACCCCCAAGGCTTTTATTAGTATAGATATGACCCTGCACAGAAAATTTTACTAACCCTGCTTTACAATAAGGGCTTGACGATTGAATCATTGGGACCAGACACCAAGATTTCCTTTCTTTGAAGAGTGGAGGGAATAATTATCTTGTCTTTAAATTGCCCGGAAATTAAAATGAGATAATGACTTAGAAAAGTATAAAAGCACCATATAAAGACAACTGTCTTTTTCATGTACTGAAAAGACAATAAAGTGGTAAAATGAAAAACACTATTTTTATTCTCCCCTTCCTTCCTTTACAGCTTTTATTTAAACTTTTAAATTTATAAAAATTTCACTCCAATTTTCATTTCTTTACATTCAATATTATTTTGTATTGGTTTCAGGTTTTATATTAGTTACAGAATAGTGGTTAGACAATCATAGAATTTACAAAGTGTTCCCCTATATTTCCAGTACCCACCTGGCATCATATCATCATTACAACACTATTGACTATATTCCCTATTTAAGTGACAATGGGTTTACAGGTTCCTTTCAGTCTTTCTTTTGTGTTGCTCATCCTTCCTTTTCTTTCTCATTTCTTCCCTCATTTTCTTTATATAGTATCTCAATTGGCCATCAAAGCTCAGTGAAGGCACTGGGACATGCTTAATCCATTTTACAGACCAGAAAACTGAGGCCAATTCCAGTTGGCTGTGGAACTTGACTCAGCTTGCAGGGAGGCCTCACAGCCGTGCTCTCTGCCCTTCCTAAGGGGCAGCCGCAGGGCAAACAGAACAAACCTTCCCATCAGGCTTCCGAGCCGAGCCTCTTTCTCAAGCACCTCTTCATTGCGGATGCTCCACATTCTTTTCTCTCCCCAGTCCCCTGCCCCCCATTCTTTACTACCTCCCCTTCTCCAGAGCAGGTGGAAGGCTTTGCACTCACTGCCTAGGCATGCTCTGCCGTAGGGCAGGGTGGTGCGGGCTTGCTTTTGGGTCAAGGCAGGAGCAGGAGTCACTGCCTCTGAAATGTGAAGGCCGCCTGAGCGAGGCCCGTTAGCACTGGGAGCTTCTCTGAATCACATCAGTCAGTCAGGTACCCTGCAGTGCAGAACCCCTCCACTGAGGTGGCACCGCCCCTCAACCCCCTTGCTCCTCTGCCAGGGTGTCCTACCATGCCCCTTGATCCCTGGCCGGGCCCACCTGCGTCTTGGGGCCACTGCAGAACCTCTCTCCCTGCAGGCGAGGCAGATCCCTGCCCGCCAGTCCCCTGCCCCAGCCCGAGCCCCCTCTGGTGCACCCCGCCTCGCCAGGTTTTTGCCTTTGATCTATGGCATTGGTGACAGCACATTCCTAGCAAGCCTGGTACCCAGAGGGGCACAGGGTCAGTTATTTGCCCAGAATGTTAGAGGTTGCAGTGGCATTTGCAGATGTCGCCCAGAGCCTGCTGGCAAAGGCAGCGCCTGTGTGGGTTGTCCTCATAGAGGGATGGTGAGGCGCTGCTCAGCGCCCCTTGGAACGCCCGCCTCCTGGCCAACTGCTTTGCCAAAGCTGTGGCACTCGCCCTGGAGATGCCCCTTAGGCAGCCCTGCAGTCGGGCCTCGAGCCTCTTCTTCCTCATTCGGCCTTCATCCATCCCTCTCTCCTGCAGTGCTTGGGCTCCAGGCCTGAAAGAAAAGAACCAAGACCAAGAAGGACAAAGTCCAAAGGAAGTGAGTCTTGAACCCCACATCCCATTCTCTGGATTTCCTCCTGTACCTCCTTTCTGTGTCACATCTTGAACGGGCACCCTGTGGCCCAGTCACATGGCCACCGGGCGGCCTGGTAGAGTCGTCTCTGCGAAGGTGTGACTCTGTGGCCAGAGGCCCTGTCTGGGTCTCAGCAACCCCGTGCCTGCGATGTTCACAGGCCCCACGGGACTGGCTAAGCAGGCCCAGCCCTGCCTCCCTGGGGCAGCAATGTTCCCGGGGCTTGCGGGAGTGGCTAGGCAGACCGGCCTCGCCTCCCCAGGGTGGCGATGTTCCTGGGGCCCCACTGAAGTGGCTAGGCAGGCCGGCCTCGCCTCCCTGGGGTGGCGATGTTCCTGGGGCCCCACTGAAGTGGCTAGGCAGGCCGGCCTCGCCTCCCCAGGGTGGTGATGTTCACAGGGACCCATAGGAGTGGCTAAGCAGGCCTGGCTGCTCCTCCTGTGGCCTGCGATGGACCCAGACCCCACGGGTGGCATCTGGTGCTGCCCAACCCACCTCCCAGGGTCCCGATGCACTGGTACCTTGCCAGCTGCATCTGGCCCCGCCAGGCCTCCCCCAGCCCCGATGGACCCAGACCCCCAGGGGCGGGCCATGGCACTGCCCGCCTGCCTGCATATGCAAATTTATCTACCATCTTTTTTTTTTTATCTACCATCTTTGATGGGTTAATTTATACTCCCTCTGATTGGCTGGTGGGCGTGGCTTGGTGTAGCAGAGTGATGGTTAATTTGCATGTTTCTCTTTTATTAGTGTAGACTAGAGATCCGGCGCACAAATTTGTGCACCGGTGGGATTGGGCTGAAACCGACTCTCTGACATCCCCCAGGGGGTGGTCCTGGATTGCGAGAGGGCACAGGCCAGGCTGAGGGACCTTACCAGTGCATGATTGGGGCCAGGGAGGGACATGGGAGGTAGGCCAGCTGAGGAGGGACCGCAGGAGGGCTCCAGGGCATGTCCAGCCTGTCTTGCTCAGTCCCAGTCAGCCAGACCCCAGCAGCAAGCTAACTTACTGGTCAGAGTGTCTGCCCCCTGGTGGTCAGTGCACGTCATAGTGAGTGGTTGAATGGCCTTAGCATATCATTAGCATATTACGCTTTGATTGGTTGAATGGCCGATCAGTCGACCGGACACTTAGTATATTAGGCTTTTATTATATAGGACTAGAGGCCCGGTGCACGAATTCATGCACAGGTGGGGTCAGCCGGCCCACCCTGATCGGGGCTGATCAGGCTGGGCCAGTGGGGGAAAGGGGCCATGTGAGGTTGGCCGGCTATCCCCGTCCCCTGATGGAACTCCTGGTAGAACTGCTGGTAGAGGGGACAATTTGCATATTAACCTCTTATTATATAGGTTTTCATTTGATCCTCACAAAAGCCTATAAAATGGAAGAGTTATTACTATTCTCATTAAGAAATGAAGATGCAGAAGCCTTGTGAGTTTGACTGAATTTATAAAGGTAGTGGGTGGTGCATCTAAGATAAAAAGCAAGGTCATTTGATTCCAAGCCCAGGGCTTTTTGCATTTAACTGAGGCGCGTGTGTCTCTGATACAACACCATGAAGTAAGTGTTCTTTTAGAGATGATAAATGTTTGAACGCAGATCCACAGAGGAGTGCTGATATTGCTTTAGGCTAATGCAGCATCATTGGAATAAAAGTATAATCTCAAAGGGCTATGAAGGATAGAACCCATTTGGGTGTACAAAGCCTGGTGTATTAAAAAAAATGAGTCTCACCTTCATGCATGTCTAGAACAGGAGCTGAGAAACAAATGAAAGTGGGCGTATGGACAGGGCAGGATGACACTGGAGTAAGGAAAAGATTGGCAAGGGGGTCATGGTGGGTCAAGGGAAAACAGCAGTGATGTGGTAAACTGTGTATTATGGGTGGAAGGGAGCTGTATGGTATCCAAAAGTCAATGAATGGCTGGTGGCAGGAGGAGTCTAGGAGTGCCTTTTGCTGAGGTGGAGGACAAAATGAATGCCTGGAGCCAATTCAGGATCTTCTCTAAGTCCAGGTGGTGTCCTGACCGGAGGAACCCTCTGATGTGAGCCCACAAAGTGTGGCTTGTTTGTGTTTCCTATGGGCTCTCTTATTCTTTCTGTACTTCAAACTTTCTCTTGGAACAGCTAAAATGTTGTCTAAACCAGATCCTGGGAGAAAAATGCTATAAAGTTGCCAACTTCATTCTTCACTCATTCATCATTTCAGTAGTGGCTCCTGCTATCTTCTCTGTGGGTCCTCATGGATGGTGGGTGCAGGCCACTGAGAACCTGAGGACGTGTCTCCCTGGGCCCCTGAGGCTGTTCTGAAAAGAGATAGGCCACCCACTCCTGTTCTCAAGAAGCAGCCTCCCTGCCTCACACCCTTAGCAACTAGATGAGTGAGAGATGCTCCATGTTTGTAGCATTTTCTTGAGCACTTGCTGCTGCCCTGGATGGAAAAGGCATCTTCGTGTGTCATTTGTCATGCTTCCTTTTTCTAGTTTTAATTTTAATATTTAAATTACAGTTTACTTTCAATATTTCTTTGTATTGATTTCAGGTACAGCATAGTGGTTAGAGAATTATATATTTCAGTACCCACTTGGCACCATACATAATTATCTCAATATTATTGTCTATATTCCCTATGCTGTACTTTACATCCCCATGACTATCTTGTGACTACCAGTTTGTACTTCTTATCCTTCACTTCTTTCACCCAGTCTCCCCCAACCCTGTACTGGCAACCATTATTCTACTCTCTGTGTCTATGAGCCTGTTTGAATTTTGTTTGTTTATGGTAAAGGTATTTTGGAAGTTTGGATTAGACTTTCCAGCTGTTGCCTGTCCCTGCCCAACATTACTGTGTCTCCCTTGTCCCACCTATTCCCTCCACATCTCCATCGTTGGCCACAGATGCTTGGACCTTGACCTTCCTGTCAGGCTGGCCAAGTCAAAGCATTGATGTTCTTTTTTGAGAGAAGCCTGCTCTGGGAGATCACCTCACTCCAAATCCTTGCCCGATTGATTACTGAAATTTCATTCACTTCTTTAGACAGTCCTCAAATGCACTGCATTCCATACTCTTAGTCAATCCTAACTCCCCCGACCACTTTTCCTCTTTACACCACAAAATGTCCATGGGAATTACACCACTAATATCCATTATCACACCTTGAAGCATTGATTCTCATTCCTGTTAGGAAAACAATATAATTTTATTTATGACCTAAATACTAAATTTTGGGCTGAAGCAGAATCTTTCTCATGCTAATCTCTAGTGTATGTACGATAGAGGTAGAATGATACTAGCAATGTAGGAAAAATGTATTGGAAGAAATTTTAAATTAAGAACATTCTATCCATGAACAAAATTCCCCCTCTTCCAAACAAAGAAAGGGAATTATGAAATTCTGACAGTAGAGCCCCTCAGTGTGCTGTTAGAATGAGGCAGGATGTTAAGTAGGGAGTGGACGGGGAAGGGATAACAGACATTGAACACCGCTATGGATCACTGCTGGGGCTTTCTTTAGGTGTTTTTGCAGTGGACCCAGTAGACTGGAGAGAAATTAAAAAAATGACCAAGGGGTTCCGAGGAAGCTCCACAACAGAATTTTTACCTTGTGGGAAAACTGTAAAGAGGTAGGAAGGATACAATGACTAACCCTTATAATAATGCCTACACTACATCTAGCACTGTTTTATTAAAAAAAAAACACCCTTATAAATGGATTTTAAAGAGAGGAAGGGAGAGAGAGTGAGAGAAAGAAACATCGATGTGAGAGAGAAACATCTTTTGGCAGCCTCCCACATTTGCTCCAACAGGGAATTGAACCCACAACCCAGGTATGTGCCCTGAACAGAAATCTTAGCTACCACCCCTTGGTGCACAGGACGGCGCTTCAACCAACTGAGCCACACCAGCCAGGGCCAGCACTGTTTTTTAACCACTTTATTGAGGAAATAATTGACATACAAAATGTTATACATAATTAATGTACTCACTTGATGAGTTTGGAGATAAATATACCCCCAAGAAACTATTACTATACTTAATGACATATATTATACTTCAAAAATTTCCTCCTGTCCTATCTATCATCTATCTATCATCTATCTATCTATCTATCTATCTATCTATCTATCTATCTATCTATTATTTATCTATTTATTCTAGCACTGTTTTAAGTGCTTTACATATTTTAACTTATGGAATCCTTACAACCTCCTTATGAGGTACAATTCAATACCAATAGTAATCCTCAATTTGGGGTGTGTTGAAGAAGGGAACTTTATTCAGTGCAAAACAGCTCAGTTGTGACAAAGCATTTATGTGAAAACAGTACAGCTGTGGAAGAGCTCAACAGTGTTACAGCTCAGTATGACACAGCATGGCTGTGAGGCAGCCCTGGCCAGGCCTCTCTCTGGCTAGACAGCTCTGCTCTGGCCTCACTGACCTATTCTGCTTTGCTCCGTGCTGGTCTGCTCTGCTCTGATCTGATCTGCTTCGTTCTGTGCCAGTCTGCTCTGGCCTGTGCTGCTCTGCTTCAGCAAGACAGCTTCAGTGTTTTAGCTCAGCCTGAAAAACACAGTCTTTAGTCTTTGGTGGAAATGGAAAATGTGCTCTTAAGGCCAGAGGGGAACTGGGCTTACATAGACAGAAGTCGCTGTCTCTGGTTCCTGATTGATCTGTCCTCGTGCAAATGAGGACTCCTAAGCCTTGCAGTTTGGTACAAAATGCACTTTTCTGATTGTTCAGGATGGACCTTTTCTGATTGGTTGGTGAAAGTGTTGAATAAGATATAGCTGCTTAACTCCAATTGGATGGGGAAAGCCTCAGTCCTATTAGTTGAAATAGGATTCCAGAAATCCCTTTATAAGGTCTGGCTCAGATGGCAGGCAAACAGTATAGGCAGGCAGTTCAGTGCAGAAGCAGGTAGCTCAGTGCAGGCTTCTCCATGAAGTGCAGTTTGCATGAGAGGTCCCTGTGTAGAAATAGTTGGGTGGAGCCTTTTTCCATAGATAAGTATACTAGTACTAGAGGCCTGGTGCACAAAATTCATGCATGGGGGGCGGGGAGATGTCCCTCAGCCAGCCCGCACCCTCTCCAATCTGGGACCCCTCGAGGGATGGGGGCAATCGGACATCCTTCTCACAATCCAGGACTGCTGGCTCCAAACTGCTCGCCTTCCTTCCTTCCTGATTGGCCCTAACCGCTTCTGCCTGCCAGCCTGATCACCCCCTAACCACTCCCCTGCCAGCCTGATTGCCCCTAACTGCCCTCCCCTTCAGGTCTGGTCACCTCTAACTGCCCATCCCTACAGGCCTGGTCACCCATAAGTGCCCTCCCCTGCAGGGTTGATCGCCCCCAACTGCCCTCCCTTGTGGGCCTGGTCCCTCTCAACTGCCCTCCCTTGCAGGCCTGGGTCACCCCCAACTGCCCTCCCCTGCTGGCCATTTTGTGGTGGCCATCTTGTGTCCACATGGGGGCAGGATCTTTGACCACATGGGGGCAGATATATTGTGTGTTGGAGTGATGGTCAATCTGCATATTACTCTTTTATTAGATAGGATAGAGGCCTGGTGCATGGGTAGGGGCAGGCTGGTTTGCCCTGAAGGGTATCCCGGATCAGGGTGGGGGTTCCCTTGGGGCCTGGGGTGGCCTGGGTGAGGGGCCTGTGGTGGTTTGCAGGCCAGCCTTGCCCCCGGCCACCCAAGCGAAGGTCCTATTATCTGGGGTTTATTTATCTTCTACAATTGAAACTTTGTAGCCTGGAGTGAAGGCCTGAGCCGGCCAGGGCTGTAGAAGCTTGGCTTCCTCCATCGCCCGGGGCAACCCTAGCCTCCTGCTCTTCCAGCTCAGTGGCTGCCGCCATTTCTGTTGGAATTTATTTACCTTCTATAATTGAAACTTTGTACCCTTGAGTTTAGGCCTGGGCCCGCCAGGGTGTGTGGAAAGATTTGCTTCCTCCATTGCCAGGGAAACCCGAGCCTCCCTCCTGCTCTCTGTGGTCGCAGCCATCTTGGCTGGGGTTAATTTGCATACTCGCTCTGATGGTTTGGTGGGCGTGGCTGGTGGGTGTAGCAGAGTGATGGTTAATTTGCATATTATTCTTTTATTAGATAGGATTATTGCCATTTTACAGATGGGAAAAGTGAGGCACAGAGAGGTAATTGACCAAGATGAGTTAGTAGAGGTGGGATTTGCAGAGTCTGCCTGTGCTTTGAACTGCTGCATTGTACAGTTTGATGAGAAATTGCCAAGCAGCACCCATTCCCCTCCTCCCCAGGGTGTTGCTCACTAAGTCGTGTTGTGTGTGTGTGTGTGTGTGTGTGTGTGTGTGTGTGTGTACACGTGCACATGTGCGCCCAGGGATCAGTGCTAAGCTCCAGTGGTGCTGAGACCTTTTGCTCATTATTCTGTCTTCAGCACTCAGCACAGTGCTCAGGAAATGTTTGTTGATTCAATGAAGAAACAAACTTAGGTTTTTCTGAGTACAGGGCTTATGTAGTGACCTTCATTATGATCCAATTTTCTTTTTTCATTTGGGTGAGAAATGCTTTTGGCATTTAAACAGCATGACTGCATTATTAATTTTTTTAATCTGCCCCCACTGTCAAATTTCCATTTTGGTATTTTGTTACTCCTGTTATATTTAGATGCATCTGTCTTTGTATTATTTTTCTTATTCCTTTTGCATCTATAATGCATTTTAACAAGGAGTTTTCCATGAAAATGGTTGTATTTTCATTTTAGTTTATCTCCTTTGCTCCATAACAAAGGTTAAGAATATGCCCTTTTGATAACAACAAAGAACTTTCTTACTATCTTTTCAATTGAATAGGCAAAGAAAACACTGTTATTGTGTGAAACAGTCTGATTTAGAAAGTAATTATAAGCAACATAATTACTAGTGAAATATGCATGAAAATACATGGTTTGCTGCTTTTAAAGTTACTGTGGACAAATGTGTAGCCAGAAGTAACTTGTATAAAGCAAACTGAAAGCTAACCATGTCTAGATTTTGTCTCTAAAACCTCCTGACAAACATATCAGAATAAAAATTAATATATATTTTTTCTCTGGCAAATGTCTCACCATCTCACTGTGTGTGTGTGTGTGTGTGTGTGTGTGTGTGTGTGTGTGTGTGTGTGTGTTGGAGTGACACAGAAGGGATGTTTTCTGATCTGAAATTAAGGTTCTGTCTCCTGATGATTATAAAAAAATTCAATCTATAAGTTTCTCTGGACTTCAAGCCAGAGTTACAAGGTTCTTTTTTTTTATCATAAGGATGTAAATAGACAAAAGCCCCCTTGATTTCCTTAGGAAACACATCATCAAGAAACATCCTGTTGCCCATCTCAGTTTCCTTAAGCTGTGCACAGTTGAACAGGGGAAGTGAACATGCCAGTGCTCTTTCTATCAGTGTATCAGTAGGGCCAGGGCTGTCTACTCTGTGGAAGGCAGTAGGTGATGCTTCTGAACTTGCCTCCTCTCCCTTCTCTTCCATGGGTATTTGTGAGAAATTTGCTCCAGTTGGGGCAGAGGGGAGGAGGCAGCTGGGTCAAGCTGCACAACCCAAGTTGGCAGCAGTGACATTCTGTCCTGGATGTAAAAGCCAAAGTTCAGGATACTGGAATCTGAGGGCACTGAAGGGGCACATGGCCTCAAATGATTGCCTCACTCATGCGTGTAATATAAGAGCAAATTCTCTTTATCCTAAGGCCAGCCAAGCTTTTGTTATTACATTCTCCTGTGTGTGTCCTTCTCCCCACTATACTGTTTTAATCTCCTCACTTACTGTATTTTATCAGTTCTAAGATGTGCTTTTTGGGGATTCATTTTAGCATCATGTAAATCAAGATGCATCTCACTGTCAATGGTTTGTCATAGTTTAATTGCTGGCATCTATAATAATGAAAGTGTAGTATGCTAATTAGACTGGACAGCCGAACAACCTTTTGGATGTCCTTCCAGATGAAGCCAGGGCTGCGAGGGCTGAGCGGCTATGAGAGCTGAGGCAAGCCACTGCCATTGCGAGGGCCAAGCGCCTTGCATGAATTTCGTGCATCGGGCCTCTAGTTTAGACAGAAAATAATGGTGTGCATAAGAATCTGTGATGTCTTAGCTTTAATGAAATAACCTCAATAATGGCAAGTCTATGGGCTTTACAAAACTCTCCGAATTCCTGCATTTGGGAGAAATGGTTTCAGTTTTTGCCCATTGAGTAGGATGTTGGCTGTAGATTTGTCATACAAGGCTTTTATTATGTTGAGGTATGATCCCTCTATTCCCACTTTGCTGAGAGTTTTTAGCCTTCTATTTATCAAAAAAGGGTGCTGGGTTTTGTCAATGCTTTTTCTGCATCAATTGATAGGATCATGTGATTTTTGTCTTGCGGCCTCTTAATGTGCTGTATCACCTTTATTTATTTGCAGATATAGGTAGTACCAGCCTTGTATCCCTGGACCAAATCCCACTTGGTTATGGTGTATGATCTTTTTAATGTATTGCTAGATCCAATTTGCTAATATTTTGTTGCGGATTTTAGCATCTATGTTCATCAGGGATACTGGCCTATAATTCTTTTTCTTTGTAGTGTCATTATCTGGTTTTGGGATTAGAATAATGCTGGCCTCATAGAAAGAGCTTGGAAGTGTTCCTTCCTCTTGAATTTTTTGGAACAGTTTGAGGATTATAGGTGTTAGTTCTTCTTTGAATGTTTGGTAAAACTCCCCGGTGAAGCTGTAGGGACCAGGGCATTTGTTTGCTGGAAGTTTTTTTTTTACTGCCTCAATTTCATCGGTAGTTAACGGCCTATTTAGGTTTTCTTATCCTTCCTTATTGAGTTTTGGAGATTGTATTCTTCTAGGAATATGTCTATTTCTTCTAGGTTGATCGGTTTGTTGTAATAGAGTTGTTCATAGTATTTTTTTTTACAACCCTTTGTATTTCTGTGGGGCCAGTTGTTACTTCGCCTCTTTCATTTCTGATTTTGTTTATTTGGGTCCTCTCTCTTTGCTTCTTGGTGAGCCTGGGTAGAGGTTCATCAATCTTGTTTATCCTTTCAAAGAACCAGCTCTTGGTTTTATTGATCTTTTATATTGTTTTTTTTTGGTCTCTGTCATTTATTTCCACTCTGATCTTTATTATTGTTCTTCTATTTACTCTGAGCTTTTCTTGTTGCTCTCTTTTGAATTCTTTAAGTTGTAAGGTTAGATAACTTATTACAAGTTTTTCTTGTGTTTTTTTTTTTTTTTTTTAGGTAGGCCTGTGGTGCTATGAACTTCTCTCCCAGGATTGCTTTCACTGTGTCCCATAGATTTGGATTGTTGTGTTTTCAAAAAGCCAAATTGTGCGAACTCGGGGGCTGTCCCTTTTTCCCCCTTGGGTCTAAGCAGCCGGCACACTTTTAAAATTTTTAGGCTGTCCTTTTGTGTCAGATCAAAATGGGTTGCTTTTTAGAGATCCCTTCTGTTGGCAGAGGACCCCCTTCCACATTCACGGATCATGCCAGCCCCAACAGCTGTGGATTTTTCTAGGCGCAGGCTTCCTCCGGTCCTCCAGCTCCCACAGTGTGCGTGTTTCTCTCTCCCGCCAGGACCAGAGACCTCACCTTATCCCAGGCGAAATCTGACCTTTCTGTGGTGGTGTGTAGAGCTCCTCTGAATCTGTGTGTTTGCACCAATTGGGTACCAGTGTTCTGGGGTTTGCAGCTGTTTGGTGGGTGCAGCAGTTGTAGATTTTCAGGCTTCCGATAACATGCACTTTCCCCTTCAAGATGGCGCGGTCTCTGCGTCCAAGTCGGTGGCTCCAGGAGGGAACCCAGCAGCAGTGGAGGCTGCCAGGTCAGGGGAGCCCCATCCAGCAGTCCCCCACCTTCTCCTGGAGTATAGCTGTCCCTTAACTTGCCAACAAACACTCCCCATGTGACCCTCAGCTGTTCTTTCTATCTGCTCCGGGACAAGGCTCGGGACATGCCTGTCTATTCTGCCGCCATTTTTTGACCTCTCATTCTTCTTTCTAAAGATGGCTGCAGCTATTCAGGGTCTTATATAGTCCCATATAAATTTTTGGAGTATTTGTTCTAGCTCTGTGAAGTATGTCATTAGGTTTTTAATAGGGATTGCATTGAATCTATAGATTTCTTTGGGTACTATGGACATTTTAATGATGTTAATTCTTCCAATCTATGAACATGGTATATGCTTCCATTTGTTTGTAACTTCCTCTATTTCTTTTTTCAGTATCCCATAGCTTTCTAAGTATAGGCCTTTTACCTCCTTGATTAAGTTTATTCCTAGGTATATTTTTTTGTTTGTTTGTTTGTTTGCAATGGTAAATGAGGTTTTTTGTTTCGTTTTGTTTTGATTTTAGTTTCTCCTGAGCATTCATTATTGGTGTATAAAAATGTCATCTACTTCTGGATGTTGATTTTGTATCCTGCTACATTGCCAAATTCATTTATTAAGTCTAGTAGTTTCCTGGTACAGTCTTTATTGTTTTCGATGTACAGTATCATGTCATCATCAAATAATGACAGTTTTACTTCCTCCTTTCCTATTTGGATGCTTTTAATCTCTCCTTCTTGTCTGATCACTGTGGCTAAGACTTCCAGTACTATGTTGAACAAGAGTGGTGAAAGCTGACATCCTTGTTTTGTTCCTGGACAAGGAACAAGAGAAATGCTTTTAGTTTTTGCCCATTGACTCTGATATTGGCTGTAGGTTTGTCGTATGTGGACGTCATTATGTTGAGGTATGATGCCTCTATTCCCACTGTGCTGAGAGTTTTTAATCAAAAAACAATGCTGGGAGGAACCAAGATGGCTGCATACGTAAACACCTAAACTGCCGCTTCGCACAACAATTTCAAAACTACAACTAAAAGACAAAATGGACATCATCCAGAACCACAGGAAGGCTGGCTGAGTGGAAATTCTACAACTAGAAGAAAAGAGAAAAGCACACTGAGACTCAGAGGAGCTGCAGGAGGCAGAGGTACAGAGGCGAGTGGAGAGGGTTGGCAACTGAGTACGCAGCTGTCTTTTTCAATCCACAGGGAGACACAAGCTCCTGACTGCTCTGAACTCGAGTTCCAGGCAAGACTCTGGGGACCCAGACTCATACGGGGAGAAACTGGACTGTCTGGCAGTGGGCGAAACTCGAGGGCGGCTTTCTCTCAGAGGTGCTTGCAGCGATTACCATGGGACACTGAGACCCAGGAGCCTCTTAGGGCAGGGATGATGGGAAGCCATAGCTGTTTGCTCCGCCCTGAGATCCCGCCCCATGAAGCTATTGCTGATTGCTCCACCCTGAGACTCTGCCCCATCCAAGCTGAGTGCAGAGGCTTTTTCATATGAATGGCCTTTCTCTTTTGAATTCTTAACTTACCTAACAAACTGCAGCTGAGTTAGTGAGACTCAGAACATCCAAAAGAAGGCCCAAGGCCCCACATCAGCTTGCATTGCTTCACAGCTGGGCTTCATCTGGGCACCTCCAAAACTGAAAAAAAGAAAAGGAATCTGCAGATCTCTCCGTAGCTCCTGCTGGATGGCCTCAGGCAGAGACTAAATTAGTACCTCCTTGGAGATCCAAGAGCCAGTGTACCCAGGGGTCAGAGTGGGACCATGCAGATTACAACTCCTCAGATCCATAAGGGACACACTCAGGGGGCAGACTCAGTGAGCACCAAATCCCCACTAAAGCAAGTCTTGCCCCAGAAGAGTGTCTCCAGCACAGAAGTTCTCCCATTGTAGACACAGCTGATCCTCACAGCCAATTGGCCTGGAGGTCAACTCCTTCCAGTGATACCAACAACAATCAAGGCTTAACTACAACAAGACTGTGGACACAGCCCACAAAGGGGTGCACCAAGAGTGTCCACCTCAGGTAACTGGGGAGGCTGAGCCACTGTGCCCTATAGGACACCTAGCACACAAAGGCAGTCTATCAACTCAGGGAAGCAGCCAAAATGCAGAGACAAAGAAACAAATCACAAATGACAGAAATGGAGGAAAGCAAATGATTGGATATAGAGTTCAAAATCACGGTTATAAGATTTTTTCAAGAATTTTCTAGAAAAGGCTGATAAATTTAGTGAGACCCTCAAGGATATGAAAAAGGACCAACTAGAAATTAAGCATACACTAACTGAAATAAAAAATAATATACAGAGTTCCAACAGCAGACTAGAGGATTGCAAGAATCAAGTCAAAGATTTGAAATACAAAGAAGCAAAAAACACCCAACTGGAAAAGCAAAAAGAAAAAAGAATACAAAATTATGAAGATAGTGTAAGGAGCCTCTGGGACAACTTCAGGCGTACCAACATCCAAATTATGGGGGTGCCAGAAGAAGAGAGAGAGCAAGATACTGAAAACCTATTTGAAGGAATAATGACAGAAAACTTCCCCTACCTGGTGAAAGAAATAGACTTACAAGTCCAGGAAGCACAGAGAACCCTGAACAAAAGGAATCCAAAGAGGATCACACCAAGACACATCATAATTAAAATGCCAAGAGCAAAAGACAAAGAGAGAATCTTACAAGCATCAAGAGAAAAACAGTTAGTTACCTACAAGGAAGTACCCATACGATTGTCAGCTGATTTCTCAACAGAAACTATGCAGGCCAGATGGGAGTGGCAAGAAATATTCAAAGTGATGAATAGCAAGAACCTACAACCAAGATTACTCTACCCAGCAAAGCTATCATTCAGAATTGAAGGTCAGATAAAGAGCTTCACAGATAAAAAAACGCTAAAGGAGTTCATCACAGCCAAACCAGTATTATATAAAATGCTGAAAGGTATATTTTAAGAAGAGGAAGAAGAATAAAAAGGTAAAGTTAAAAATTATGAACAACAAATACATATCTATCAACAAGTGAATCTAAAAATCAAGTGAATTAAAAATCTGATGAACAGAATAAACTGGTGAATATAATAGAATCAGGGGCATAGAAAGGGAGTGGACTTACAATTCTCAGGGGGAAAGGATGTGGGGGTGTGTGGAAAGAGACTGGACAAAAATCGTATACCTATTGATGAGGACAAGTGGGGAGATAGGGGTAAGGGCAGAGGGAGGGGTGGGAACCCGGTGGAGGGGAGCTTTGGGGGGAAAAAAGAGGAACAATTGTAATGATCTGAACAATTAAGATTTATTTAAAAAAACAATGCTGGATTTTATTGAATGTTTTTTTCTGTATCTATTGATGTGATCACATGATTTTTCATTTTGCTGATATGTAGCATTTATTGATTTGCGAATATTGTATCAGCCTTGCATCCCCAGAATAAATCCCACTTGATCATAGCGTATGATCTTTTTAATATATTGCTGGATCTGATTTGCTAATATTTGTTGAGGATTTTAGCTTCTATGTTCATCAGAATAATGGCATGTAATTTTCTTTCTTTGTAGTGTCTTTATCTGATTTTGGAATTAGGATAATGCTGGCCTCATAAAAAGAACTTGGAAATGTTCCTTCTTCTTTAATTTTTTGAAATAGTTTGAAGAGGGTAGGTGTTAGTTCTTTGAATGTTGGGTAAAATTGTCCTGTAAATCCATCTGGTCCAGTACTTTTGTTTGCTGGGAGTTTTTAAATTACTGCTTCAATTTCATCAGTTGTTATTGGCCTATTCAGGCTTTCTGATTCTTCCTGATTGAGTTTTGGAAGAGTGTATGTTTCTAGGAATTTGTCCATTATGCCCAGGTTGTCCCGTTTGTTGGCATATAGTTGTTCATAGTATTTGCTTACAGTCCTTTGTATTTCTGTGGTGTCCGTTATATTGTAACATTTTTTATTTTATTTATTTCTCTCTTTGTTTCTTGATGAGTCTCGCTAAGGGTTCATCAATCTTGTTTATCCTTTCACTTTCAAAGAATCAGGTCTTGGATTAATTAGAGCAGTACTTCTTAAGGCACATGTGAATCATCTGGGGAGAGGGTCTTATAAAATGTAGAATCTGATTCTTCTAATCTGGTGAAGGGCTTAGAGTCTGCATTTTTAATGGGCATCATGCTGATGCTGCTGGTCCACACTTCAAGACTTGAGGCCTCAATAAGCAAGCAGGCAAGCTTAGCCAGTGTAGCAGCTCACCTTTGAGAGGCAGGTTTGAGTGCCCAGCCCCTGTGTATTAGCAGAAAAAAGAAAGCTGACCCCTGGTCTCCAGACCCAGTCCCACTGTCCACAGTGAATTTCTGCTCCTGCCTCATAAAATGTCAGAAAGGGTTAAAAAAAACTTCAGTGGTGATTTTTGTGATATATTTGGAGTCAAATAGGTGCCCTGGGAGTCCAGAGAAATTATCAATGAGCGATAGATGGGATGCTGGCAACTTGCTAATTCTTATTAGCATCCCTCAGGGCACATGCAGGAAGCAGATCATTAGAGCGGTCAGCTCAGAGTCTGCCTTCTTTGGGGACAGTCATACTCAGTAACAACTGCCATCTGCCCAACCTCTCCTGGGGCTGAAAGCAAACTGCTCCCTCCCTCCTGCCTCACTGTGGGGCTCTTGGGTCTTCCTCTTGCCTCACCCCTGGGGTTTTGAGAGATGTTCGCCTCAACTCAGTCCTGGGTCAGAAAGAACCTTTTTTTCTCAGAAGAAAGGTGACCCTTGATGCCTATTTTTCCTTTTGTCCAAGTTTACTCCTTCTTATGTTTAGTTTTAGGACCTGTTCTCCTCACAGCAACACCCCGGGGGCCCAGCCAGAGAAAGGACAGTGGATAGTGTGTGTCCCCAAGAATTTATGCTCCAGGCAGTTTACAAATGGAGTCTGAGCTGGGCTGGGGATGTGGTTGACCTCCAGCGGTATTTGAAAAGTGGCTATGGTTTTATCTGGTCTTACTAATGGTTTCATTTAGAGAGATTTTCTCCTGAATTGATTTTGTGAAATGAAATCTAATCACTGAATAAAGAAATGTTCACCAGAAGCCTCACAGCATGCTGGGGAGAGACGCCATTCCTCCCACGAAGGCCTTTCTCTGCTCAGAGCTAAATGCCTTGAAAATACGGAAAACGTATGTCCAATACTGCAGCTATTCTCAGGCAGTCTGTGCGTGTCCTGTGTTGCTGCTGCTTCGATCACATGAGAGGAAGTTTTTCTTCGGCAGGCAGTTCCAGAGAACTGACCAATGCAGGACACCATCTGGGCCCCACAAGAGTGCAGGAAAGGTCTGGAAAACACAGGCTCTGCTTTCACTCAGCTGCATAGAACCCAGCTGGGGAAACAAACCAGAGGCACACAAAATGTCCTGGGAGCCGCGTACAGATGTACGTTAACAAGAAGAAACAAATGCAGCCTTGCCAGGTACATACAGAAGTCTAGTTTCCCCAGTGGAAGCAACCTCTCTCACTATGCAATTCTGTGACTCCTCTGTCTTGTGTACCAATCTCATGCCACTATTGATATTCATATTTATAAATTTGTCTTAACTCCCTAATTTGTAAGCTCCTTTGAGACGTGGTGAAATCCCATTCAACTTGGTAGCCTTTGCACATAATAGACTCTGGTCTCTTATGAATGAATGCCTAGTGAAGGATCAGGTAGAGCCAAATCAATCTAAGGAAGCTTCCTGGTGGAGATGACTTTCTTCCAAGGTTTTGAAGAAAGGGATGCTCTTGGATTTGGTGAAATTATTCTCTCAATTTTCCTTTTTTCCATTTTGTAGGCTTTTCTACCTCCTGTTCTTATTTTTAAATGTGTCTTATCCTCCAGGCCTTGACATATATACTCTTTCCTTTGATAATTTTATATTCTTTCCTATATTTAGATGACTCATCCCTTGCTCCCAAACTTCAATTCACACCCCAGTGATCCCTGTCTCCTGATATTCACATCCTTGAGTACTTGCTCTAACAAATATAATGAAGACTGCTGTTTCACAGGTTCCTTGCAGTCTTTTGGCAGTGTTGAGAGATGTCATTTCTGTGATTAGGTTACAAAGAGTGTGACTTTTATACCTCATTGGCAGACTCTCTTTGTTGCCTTCTTGGCTTGCCTGCTTTGATGAAGATGCCATGTTGGAGAGGCCCACATGGCAAGGGACTGAGAGTGGACCTTAACCAATAGCCAGCCAGGAACTAGGGCCCTCAACTTAACAGCATATGAGGAATTGAATCCTGGCACCAACAACATGAGTCAGCTTGAAAGTGAACCCTTCTCTGGTTGAGCCCTCAGATAGACACCAGTATCAGCTGACAACTTTGATCACGACTTTGTGAAAGACCCTGAGAGAAGGACTCAACTAAGTTGTGACTGATTCCCAACCCACAGAAATTGTGAGATGATAAATGCATGTTGCTTAAGCCACTAAGTTTTGAGGCAATTTGTTACAAAGCAATAGATGAATAAATACCCAATGACTGTCACTCAAGTGTCAAGACTGAACTCATCATCTCCCTAGTATCTCCAATCCAGCTCCTCCTGCCTTACTGTCCTCTCTGTCTCGATTTACTCAGCCTCTAGACTTGGGGGCCCTTCTTTGTTCTTCCTGCCACTATCTGTTATTTCTAAGTCTCAAGTTCTATTTATTTCCCTTTTTGATGCATTCTATTTCTTGCCTGAGCAATGTGTCCAGCCCAGAGGTCTCTGGGAGAGTGAGGCTTCCTCCCTGGTCTCAGGCCAGGCTCCTATGCAGGATTATCCTGCTCACATAACTGTGCTTGTTGACAATCACATATGCTGATTCATCACACTCTCCTTTATTAACTTGAATCTCAAGATAGGATTTCATTGACAACCGCCTCTTTTTTAGTGCCTTCATTGAACTGCGGATTCACAGGTTCCTTGCAGTCTTTTGCTGAGTGTAACTTAAATCATCTGTGACTTTGATTCAATGAATTTGTTTCACAGTCCTGGAAAATATGTGCTGTGGCATCAGAGTGGGCAGATAATGTCCAACTCCTCTTGTTTATAAGAACATTTCAGATCCAAATTCACCTTTGCCTGAGTCTGACTCATGAACTAATTTGTCACATTTGTTACTCAAGGGAGGCCTATAGGAACAACCTGATTCTTTCAAGAATCTTTTGGCCCTGACCACGCATGGAACAAGGGGTTGGCTCATGAATCAGCAGCTTGAGATGAAATATTTATTGAACACTTAACCATAGATACAGGACTGTGAGAGCTAAGAATTATAATGAGGGGAAAAGGGGCAGGGGTGAGTCTCCTTTTTCTTTAAACTTACTTCCTGTGCCTGACAGGCAGGTTTCTGGGGAGCATGAGACACCAATTAACTTCTGATCCCAGGGGCCAGTTTAGTGCTGCTCTCTTCTGGCTGTTCACGGGCAGACAAGAACAGTGAGGAGCTCTCTGGGGGCAGAACCAGAGGCAGGAGCATAAGCAGAATCAGAAGGCTTCTAGAAAATCCCAGCATAATGGAAGCAGCCAGGAGAGAGAAGGAGAAAGTCAGATTTTAGGGTTGTATTTATCATGCAAATAAGAGTGTGACCATTAGGAGAGCACAGTGGTAAAGAAACCAATATTGGGTGCAGCCCAGTGTGCTCAGAGAGGAGCAGCGGGGCACTAAGCAAGAAGCACTCGGATCCCCCAATCCCAAATCACTAGCTGGATGAGGCTTTAATGAAAAACTTTCCTTCTTGAAAAGCTACAGCCTTCTTCCTTCTTTTTCCTCTGCCTCTTCTCTTCAGCACTGAGCCTTGTTCCATCACAGAGGGTAGCACAGGGTGTGCCCTTGGTGTGTAACATGTGAATTGTGTAATCATTGCCTAATTCAACAGGCTCACCTCCACAATTTATTTGATTCTCCCCAGTGTCTCTCACCTAGTGTGTGGGTGTGTTTTAAGTTTCTGGAAGTACAAATAAGAACATAAACCTTTTGAAAGTTCTCTTGTCATTCTCTTCCAGTTAAGAGACTAGTTGTGTGTATTTGTGTGTGTATGCGTGCATGTCTGAGGCTGTTTCCAAGTCTTAGCTACTGTAAATTGTGCTGCTATGAACATAGGGGTGCACATATCCTTTCTGATTGGTGTTTCTGGTTTCTTGGGATACATTCCTAGAAGTGGGATCACTGGGTCAAATGGGAGTTCCATTTTTAACTTTTTGAGGAAACTCCATACTGTTCTCCACAGTGGCTGCACCAGTCTGCATTCCCACCAGCAGTGCACGAGGGTTCCCTTTTCTCCGCATCCTTGACAACACTAGTCGTTTGTTGATATGCATCGTACTTTTAAAAATTTAACTTTTAGCACATTCTGGAGTCTCTTACTACTAGTATCTGAATAGTAAGTAGCTGCTGGAATGCAGAGCACAGGGAAGATCAGTTTCAGATACAGAATGAGGATGGTTGGGATTTGAAAATTTGTCTGCAACTGGGCTCAGTAATACAAAGCCAGGGCTTTGTTGCCTACCCCACATCTCAGGAAGAAATGGCAGGAACATCAGCATGCAAAGTTTATGGTGTCATTTTGAGACAGGCCAGTAAGCAAAGACAAGTGGAATAGGGAAACCGAGACAGATAGTCAAAGAGTAGTTTGCAGCCATCTAGAAAAATCAAGATGCCAAACAGTTTCAGCCATTTAGTAAATCCTATCTTTCTTAACCCTTTGCACTCGATTGCTTTTTTCTCGATTCCTTTATTCTAATGCTAACTGTCGAGTCACACTCGACATCCGAGTGCAAAAGGTTAAGCCAGGGACACAAGAGTAAATGGTTTGCACTTCTCCTCCCCAACCAGAGGATAAATAGCTTAAATCACCCTAATCAGGGAGACAGTAGAAATCCAATTAACGCCATTTGCCAGCATCCAATGATAGATGAAGTTATGATAATAAATCTCATTTTGGTGCATCAGCATAAAGCTGATGAATATTCTGTTGAGACCCACCTCTAAGAACTCCCTAAAAGCCCAGCCTTTAAAACCCCTTAAAACAAAGGTCTAGTGTATATGCTCCTTCCTAGGAGCATGCCCTTACCCCTGCCCCCACCTTCTTCTTTCCCCACAGGCATGCATCTCCTAAACTCCAAAGAACCCCATGAGGTTCTATTGATTGTCCCGAGGCAGACACACCAAGGGCCAGGTCCCTTTTCGGGTAACAATTTCTCAGGTCAGTTGAGACATTAATATTCGTAGGTGAATGTGGCAGAAAAATTGACAATTTCTCTCTGGATATTCTTTGATTCAATAAAGGAGATAAATCTAAGTTCTATGACTACATATGCACTTCTCACCAAGGGAGAAAAATGCAGCCCTTAAACATTTTCTATAAGTTGGCCCTTATGCAAAACTGTTGCTCCTCTCTGCTGAAAGAGCCTGCTCACTTCAGAGTTTGCTTTCTAAGAACTTTTCAGAGTCCTAGATTTGAATTCCAAAGAGCTTTTTGAAAGGTCCAGAATGACATCTGTAAGTATACAGTCAGGACAGAATACAGCATGAAGGGGATTCTTTTTCATCATCTTTACAAATAATTTTTCTTCTCCAGGTTTATTGAGGTATACGTGACAAGTAAAAATTGTGTATATTTAAGCTGTACAATGTGAATTTTTATACATCGTGAAATTTTTACCACAGTCTAGTTGAACACGCCCATTACTCTCATATAGTTACCTTTTTATTTTTAACATTTTTTTTGTGAGAATAATTAAGACCTACTCTGTTAGCAATTCAAGTATACAATACAGTATTGTTAACTTTAGGTGAAAATAATTTTTAAAATTTCCAGTGGGTCAGAATCATGGCCAAGTTTGAAAAGCGAATGAGTCCCTGAAACGCAAGGTTAGATTATCCCATAGGAGCACTGTGCTTATGAAGTTTCTGCTTTCAGAGTCTAGAGAGAAAGATGTGGGTCTGGGGAGGCAACCCGAGAAATACAGTGACTCATGCACTCCCCCATGCCTTTATCATCAGAGCGTTTATTATTGAGCAGCTTGAATGCACCAGTCAAGTGCTGGGCTCCGTGGGGAATAAGGGTGGGTGCAGTGACTCAGTTCCTATGCCTGGATCTCAGTCCGGCTGAGAGCCAAGTGAGGACACCAAGTAGAGATTTCTGTTGAGAAACCAGAGGACGGAGAGAGTAATAATATTGGGGCCAGAGGAAGGCCTTATGAAAGAGAAAAGGCAGCAGCCACAGGAAGAGGAGGAAGAGGAGCAGGAGGAGGCTGTTACCCAAGCCTGCTCTCTGCCCTGAGGGCAAAGTTGGGAGACAAGGAGAGGAACAGCTCTTTTTGGACCAGAAACAAATTCAGGATATGGCTGATATTTAGAGACTGCTATGAACTATGCATAATGAAAGAGTAGAAAAGACATTCAGAATATTTTCTGAATGTAGAGGAAATCTATAAAGTTTTCCAGCATTGAGACATGTTCCATCAGAGCTGGGACAACTGGCTGGACCCAGGGAATGGTTGCTTTCCTTTCACAAGGAGACTAAGAGTCCAGGAGGCTTATTTATTGCTCAGCATTCAATGTTTAGAGCTCAGAACACAGGGCTTGGGGCTCAGTGTCCAGAGCTCAGTGTCAACATTCTGCATTCACATGGCTCTGTGGTGAGCAGAGGCCACCCGGAGGAGGACAGAAGCTTCTTTGGGATGTCAATCAATGGAGTTCACTGGCTTCTCAATAGGTTAAATATATTTGAAAATGCCTCATTATGACTTATACTCTTTTTTAAGGAAAATCCAAAGAAAACATTTCTTTGGGCCATCAGTGCTTTCTACATTTTTCCAGAAAAAGAAATCCTAGAATGAAAGATGCAGATGAGGTTTCTGACCTTATTTCCTCTCTGGCCTCAGTTTCCTCATCTGTACTGGGAGAGGGGGTGGACAGCAGAGCACGAATGTTCTTTCCTGCTGGGGCATTTTCCTCGTATGAGCTTCGGGCAGACCAGAAGCTGTTTGAAATTAGCTAGCCAGGCATTCAGAGGCTGTTCTCTTGCTGCCATGTTTCTGCATCTGCCAAACTGAATTCATTTGGGGCCACATATGTTATTATTTCTCATGTGATATTGTCTCAGTTGACCACAAAAACAATTTCACTGGGAAAAGTGAAATCTTAAGAAGAAAGTTCCACAAATCAGGGAGTTCACTAATGCCATGGTCTTCGGGGGTGGTGGGGAGAGAATAGATGATTCTGCCATTTGGAGCCATGACCTGAAACATCAGCCTCATTCTCCCCTGCTCTTCTGTCCTTTGGAGCTGAGCTGTGGGAGTTAGGTAGTGTGGGAGGTTTGCTCACAGACTGAGGGCCAACTCTAATATAAAGTTTATGGTAGTGAAGGCAAAAGGATCAGGATATATATATATATATATATATATATATATATATATATATATATATGTATATATATATATGTATATATATATGTATATATATATACATATATTTATTTTATTTGATATATCTAAACATATCTATATATGTATATATATACATATATTTATTTTATTTGATATATCTATACACATATATATACATATATTTATTTTATTTGATATATCTAAACAGCATAAAGTAAACTAGTAGTAAAAATAAAAGTTAAGCAGTGTGCTTAAAACAAAATTGTCTCTATTTGAACCCTTGTACACAGCATGACTAAGGAGGGGTTTGGGTCAAGGGGTGCTACCATGAGACTGATGATCGGTTTGGAGAAAGAGTGAAGGTCTATAGACCAGAAAATAATACTGGAAAGGAAGACTAGGCGTTAGATATTGGATGACCTTGAATGACAGGCTGAAGTTTTGTACTACATTTTATGGCAAGTCATTGGGGAAGATTTAAACATTCAGTTTAAATGGATTTCACATCTTTCTTACTTCAGGCTGCTCCCCTCTAAGGGGAGGGAGCACAATGTGTCATCTATCCCTCGTATACAGTGCTCTGATCTCTACCTACTTCCCTCTTCTTCCACAAATGATGTCTTGCATAAATGTTTTCCAGGAAGCTGGAAGTTTTCCAGAGCCTGGGGAACCATTAAACTTACTAAAGGTAATAATTATGGGACTGATCTGATTCAGTTAACTACTGATTCAGTTAAACACCTACTATGTGTTGGATACTATGCTAGGTTCTGGGGCTACACTGAGTAAATCATGGCCCCAGACTTTAAGGATCTTATAATGAGTAGGGAGACACTAAAAGATCCATTTATTATAATGTAGTAAGTGACCTAGGTCCATGGGATATTACAGAGGTTTAAAGAAAAATCTTAGAGAAGATGAAATGTGCCCTGCAGGTTAATCAATAGCTAAGAGTTAAGTAAACAAGTCAAGACTGGTACAGGGGGCTTTTAGGTAGAAGGATCAGTTCAGTGTGCACAGTTGATATTGTTAGAATGGAGTGCTCCAGAGAGAGGGGCACAAAGCCAGGTTGTTAAAGTTGGGAAGTAAATGGAATGGAGGGAGTGGAGGCAGGAAGTGAACGAACTTTCAATGACCATGCTGGTTCAAAACATGTGAACTAAATAATCTCATATCCTCTGAAAACACCCAGAAATTCTGGATAAAATATAGCAAATACTTTTTTGGAATGACTAGCTAGCTTTGAGAGAAAGGGAGGAAACTACCTTGTTCTAGAAAGCAGAGGGAACTGAACACCAGGATGGTAAGCTTTTATTTATTTCCTGTGTTACAGGCACACACAAAGAAGGTGGTCAGTCTCTGTAGCCCGGGAACTTGAATTTTAATGCCAACATGGCAACAGGCCATGAGCTGATGAAAAACACAGAGCTAGAACTGAACTAAACCCCTCCTTCAATCCACATGATAAAATGCCTACACCATCAGTGGAAGAGTGGACCAGAAATATCTGTGCAATTGCACAGAATGATAACGAAAAGCTTGCCCATCTTTGGGTTATCCCCTTCATGGTTGTAACTCAAGGCTTAGCACAGTGCCTGGACATAGTAATCCTTTCTATGGGCTGAATTGTGTCCCCTTCCCCAATTCATATGTTGAAGCCTTAACCTCCAGGACCTTAGAATGTGACTGTATTTAGCAATAGGGCTTTTAAAGAAGTGATTGCATTAAGTGAGGCTTTTAGGGTGGGCCATAATTCAATCTGACTGGTGTCCTCATGAGAAGAGGAAATTAGGACACACACACATAGAGGAAAGACCAGGTGGGCACATAGCAAGAAGTCATCTGTGAGCCAAGGAGAAATCAAACTTGCTGACACCTTGATCGTGGACTTCTAACAACCAGAAATGTGAGAAAAGAAAGTTTTGTTGTTTAAGCCTGTCTGTGCCATTTTGTTATGGCAACCCTGGCAGAGTAATATAGTACCGCAGAGATAGATATCTCAAGGAATGCAAAGGCTATTGACCTGTGAATCAGAGGTCCAGGGCAAGCTTCTTAAGGTAGGGCTTCTCCCACTTTGAGTGCACGCAGACCACCAGGATCTCTTGTCAGAATGCAGATTCTGACTCTCAAGTTCTGGGATGAAGCCTGAGATTGCTCATGTCTTACAAGATCCCAAGGGGAGCAGCAGGTGATTGCATTAAATGAGGCTTTTAGGGTGGGCCATAATTCAATCTGACAAAGCTTTGGACTGCCTTACAGTACTGGAGTCCTGAGACTTGTCTTTAAAGCAGACAATCTTTGGTGATTTTAGAGAAAAAGGGGGTAATTCTGCAACTACTTTGAGCACTTACCAGATATAAGACCCTGTGCCAGTCTATGGAGAGGTCCCCAGGTGGATCAACCAGCAACAACTTCATTTGTCTGGGGAGATCTAATGTTATTCCATTGCAGGTACAAAGGATGAAGCTTGCCCATCAGTTATTCAGAGCTGCTAGGAAGAAAACTCTTTTGTCAAAACTTAAGAAAAACAAAATTAGTTTTTTTTAAAAGAATGGGAGGCAGCCCAGAGTTATTTGCTCATATCAGTGCCCTAGGAAATTATAAATGAAATTCTGTTTTGTTTTCCTGCCCTTTGGTCAGGCTTCTTCTGAGGAGGCATCATTCTCCTGCCATGCCTGCCTGCAAAGACAGCTGGCTCAGTCACCATCCAAGGTCAAAGCCAAGTGTGGTTCCTCCCTTTTCCTCTTGTCATTTAATACACTTTTTGCCTCCACTGAAGCAATCAAAATTCCTCCATGAGCAACAGCAAGGAACAGTGCCTAGTGTTCATAGAAATAAATGAACTATTCATCAAGTGGCTCTTTTTCTAAAGCTCCAGAAAAACAATTTGTGATGGGAATTAAGAATGAGCCATTGCCAAGAATACAAAATATTGAAATTTTTATGATTCTTAATTAATCAACCTGTAATTGGCCTCAAAAAAAGAAGTCCAGATGGAGCCCTTGCCATCTTGAAGGGGAGAACAGCCTCTTCTAGGAACTCATCAGCACCATCACCCAGACTGACCTTGGACACTGCCCGCGATCCTGCAGCCACTCCAGCCAAAATCCTGCTGCCCCGCCTGCAGACCTGCAGACCCTAGGACTTCCAGCTCCAAGAGTGCACAGCTCCCACAGCAGGAAATGCGACTTCCCCCTCCCTGGTTGCTGACCTCCAGACACCACAGTTGCGCCTTTCCAGCACACAGGCCTCCTGAGCCCACCGCCCTAAAGTCGGCTCTGGGGTGCAGCTGTGAGCCCCCGCTGGGCGCGCTCATATCCAAACAAGGGTGCATGCCCCAGCAGTAAAAATTGGGACTACCCCCTTCCTGGCTGCCTGCCCACAGACATCGTGGATCATGCAGCTTCAGCACGAGGGCCTCTCTGAGTGCTCTTCCTGGCAAACAGCCCCCAGGTGCTTCTGTGAGCTGCTGCGGCGTATATAAATCTAACCAAGGGTGCAAGGTCCTGGCAGCAAAAATTAAGTCTTCCCAATCCACAGTTGCCAACTCCCGGACACCATAGTCACGCCTTTCCAGCATGCAGGCTTCCTGAGCCCACTGCCCCAAAAGGCAGCACTGAGCACTAGTGACTTGACTCTCAGCACACACACACTGGGACTCTATTTCTCATTGTGCGTGCATGGGATCACTTATTTTCAGTGCATGCACATTGAGTGCCAGTGACTCCAATTCTCAGCGCATGTGCACACAGGGACCCTGATTCTCAGTGTGAGGCTGCACCAAGTGACAGAGACTTTGATACTCAATTCTCAGCACATGCACATAGGTACTCTGATTCCTGGCATGTGCTAGGGGACTCTGATTTTTGGCGCATGCCCGTGGAGACTTTTTTTTCAGTGCAGTGCATGTGGGGTCCCTGATTCTAGGAGCGCACTGAGTGCCAGTGACTCTGATTCTTGGTGCATGTGGCACCCGCTGACCCACAGCAGCCACATGTCTTGGTGTCAGAGCTCTTCAGTGACACTCAGGTGGCACAATGCTCCCAATGCACACAGCTCAGGCCCCCGCAACTCAGTGTTTGAACCTACTGGTGACATTTAGAATGGGGAGACAATGAAATAACCCCAGAGGAAAGAAAAAGAGGAATCACCAAGAAAGGAAATAAGTGAAGCAGAGGCATGCAATATGATAGAAAAAGAATTCAGAGTAATGGCCATACAGTTCATAAACCAGATGGATGACCTACGCAAAAATCAGGAAGAAATCAAAAGTGATATAGCTACAATTAAAAACCCTATGGAAGGTTTCAACAGTAGACTGGAAGAAGCAGAGGGCTGAATTAGTGAGTTAGAAGATAAGGTAAATAAACAAGCCCAATCTGAACAGCAACTGGAGAAAAAAAAATTAAAAAGCAGGAGGAGAGCCTAAGGGAGCTTTGGGACATCAAATTTATTGTTTAAAGAATTACATGAGTCTCCTTTTTCCCCCATTGACCACTCCCCTGCCACTCCCTCCCCCAAGCACAAGCCCTCATCCCCACTACTGTCTGAGTCCATAGGTTTTGCTCATATGCATGCATACAAGTCCTTTGGTTGATCTCTTACCCCCTCACCCCCCGCCTTCCCTCATAGGTTTTACAGTCTGTTTGATGCTTCTCTGGTTCTATTTTGGTTCATCAGTTTATGTTGTTCATTATATTCCACAAATGAGTGAGATCATGTGATATTTATCTTTCTCTGACTGGCTTATTTCGCTTAGCATAATGCTCTCCAGTTCCATCCATGCTATTGCAAATGTAAGAATTCCTTCTGTTTTACAGCAGCATAGAATTCCACTGTGTAGATGTACCACTATTTTCTAATCCACTCGTCTGCTGATGGGCATTTAGGCTGTTTCCAAATCTTAGCTACTGTAAATTGTGCTGTTATGAACATAGGAGTGCATATATCCTTTATGACTGGTGTTTCTGTTCTCTTGGGATACATTCCTAGAAGAGGGATCACTGGGTCAAATGGAAGTTCCATTTTTAACTTTTTGAGGAAATGCCATACTGTTCTCCACAGTGGCTGCACCAGTCTGCATTCCCACCAGCAGTGCATGAGGGTTCCTTTTTCTCTGCATCCTCTCCAGCACTTGTTGTTTGTTGATTTGTTGATGATAGCCATTCTGGCAGGTGTGAGATGGTACCTCATTGTTGTTTTGATTTGCATCTCTAAGATGATTAGTGGCTTTGAGCATGTTTTCATATGTCTCTTGGCCTTCTGTATGTCCTCTTTTGAAAAGTGTCTATTTAGGTCCTTTGCCCATTTTTTTTATTGGATTGTTTATCTTCCTTTTGTTAAATTGTATGAATTCCCTGTAAATTTTGGACATTAAACCCTTATCAGAGATAACATTGGCAAATATGTTCTCCCATGCAGTGGGCTTTCTTTTTTGTTTTGTTGATGCTTTCTTTTGCTGTGCAGAAGCTTTTTATTTTGATGTATTCCCATTTGTTTATTTTCTCCTTAGTTTCCATTGTCCTAGGAGCTGTGTCAGTAAAGATATTGCTATGACATATGTCTGCTATTTTGCTGCCTATGGCGTCTTCTAAGATTTTTATGGTTCTAGTCTAACATTTAAGTCCTTTATCTATTTTGAGGTTTGTTTTTTTTTTTTGTGTGTGTATGGTGTAAGTTAGTGATTTAGTTTCATTTTTTTTGCAAGTATCTGTCCAATTTTGCTTACACCATTTATTGAAGAGACTGTCTTGACTCCTTTGTCAAATATTAATTGAGCATAATGGCTTTGGTTGATATCTGGGTTCTCTTTTCTGTTCCATTGGTCTATGTGTCTGTTCTTGTGCTGGTACCAGGCAGTTTTGAGAATAGTGGCTTTGTATATAGCTTGATATCTGGGCTTGTGATCCTTCCAACATTGTTCTTTCTCAATATTGCTGCAACTAATTGGGGTCTTTTACTACAGATGAATTTTTGGAGAGTTTGTTCTAGATCTTTGAAATATGCCCTTGGTACTTTAATGGGGATTGCATTGAATCTATCAGTCATCATCTTGAAGAAGCATTGACCAGATAGAGTGAACTTAAAAAGTAATAAAAGTGCATCTGAGTGGTACAAGAGCAAGTTGTACAACAGACTCTGCAGTGTCCTGCTCACATACCTGAGACACTACCATTTTAGTGTGTTCTAGATGACTTTCGACTCTCATTATCAGCACTGGAGAACAATATTTTTTTTGTAAGTGCAGAAGGCTGCTTACTTGCAGAGTAAACTGGAAGCACTGAAAAATTAACAGCCCTCTTGGAGCCACCCTCAGCTAATGACAGACAGAAAATGGTGTATAAATAATCCAGTTCCATCATCTGTTGGGCAGGATAGTTTTGATGTATGTATTTTGTAGTTTCTTAGTTTTCCTGTGGGATTAAGCTTTAGCTACCCACTGTTTCAGATGGTTTAATATTCATACTTTATTTGCTGCCTTTCTCTATATCATTTTCATACTTCCATGCAATTGTTGCTTGTGACTTCCAAATACTTATACTCAAATCCTTATGTTGGTGTCTGCCTCTGGGAGAACCCACGCTAAGACATTTTCATTCAATATTTCTTTATTTCCCTTTTGAATGGAAATCTTTCTTATACTTCTCACTTGGGCTCAGATGTCTCCATTTGAATTATGTTTAGACGGGCAACAGACTTCTGCAGCTCTTTCTCCTTCATTAAAGGCAATCTAGTCCATGTACCTTTAGGCTCCAGGACAAGTGGACAAACAGCATCTGGGGATAGCTGATAAAACAAACTTAAGTAACTAAGGCAGCTTAACAAAAGCCATGTGGCATTAGTAGCAGAACTGGAAACAGAGAGGTTTTCTCAGTAGATTGTGTTTGTGCAAAGACAACAGGGTTGGTGTCACTCTCACCAGACTGGAAGTACAAATGATACTCTTAGTGCTCCATTTTGTCAGCAGGAACTTACCATCTCTTAAAGAATGTGCCAATTACTTATGAGTGACTCCAAGTTGGCAATCCAGAATTTGCTCAGAAATCATCTCTCAGGCCCTTCTCTCTCTCTCTCTCTCTCTCTCTCTCTCTCTCTCTCTCTCTCTCCTCTTGTCCATGTCCACAGCCCTGGAACTGGCCAAGTGTTCCTGATGAGAATGCCAATGTCTGCCAAGGCAGGTGTCTCCCATGGTTCTGACTGCCTTGATCAATTATACAGCCTAGGAACCTTCCACAACGCACAGCCATCATAATGATGTACCTGGTGAGAATATCCATGTCCTCATCAGGGAACTGTCCCCCTGCTCTCAGAACTGCCGCTCCAGGGCTGCAGGGACAGTCCCAACACAAATGCAGAGCGTCGTTCTTTTCCAAATACGTGATGCTGTACTGCAGGTGCTCTGGTTTTCCTTCTATTCCTCTTAAGAGCATCTCCACAGCTTTTGACCCTCATTCCCAATTCCCTGACAGTCTTTGATGAAACAAAACATGCACAACCTCCCAAGTACAGACAGCAGTTTTCCTGCACAAAGATGTCTCAAACCACTTTTAAAATGAAAGCAAATCTCTTTAAAGGCAAGTAAATATATGGAATAGAAAGTATACTTTACTTGTAGACAGTATTTTTCATGATCACACAGAGCATTTTAGTCCCAAGAACCACAGGAGTGTTTCAAAAACCTCTTTCTCCAACTATGGTCTGAGCTTTGTATTTATACACCCAAATGGCCCACGTCAGTGGTTTTCCTGGAACAAAGGGTCTCCTGAAGTTATATCTTAGTCTTCATCTCTTCGCTGCCTAAATTACTTTGAAATGGCAGTGCTTCCCCTCCACCGCATTCAAAGTTCTTTCATTCCTATCATGTATTCAGAGATCTTAGGACAGGTTTCAAGCGAGAAGTGCTATCTGCAAGAGAATGTTTCTCAAGCAAGTGGCCTCGGAATGGAACATCTTCCCTGTAGTGGCAGTAGTGGAAAGTTCTGCCGCTGTCCTAAACGTACACAAACAAGAATGCTGACCACCGCAGAGCCACAGGTCTGGGCTCGTCTTTATCACTTTGGCATCAACTTGTAGTCAACTTTTAAGCTCAGTTTCATGTTAGCCTCTGGACCCAGGCTTTCTGGCTACAAGTGCCAGACTGTTCCCTGATGCCTCTGAGAAAGGAGGTTGGGATTTTGAGAATGCAGGGCTACTTCCAAGAAGGACCTCAAGGAGCCAGCTCTGAGCAGCACTTCCCAACCACCCAACAGGAAAGTGATCACCACAACCTCTTTTTAACAGGCCTGCTAATTACTAGAAAGTAGCCAGACTATATGAGAATAACTAGGGAAATCCTCATTTTCCATGTGAGTATTAAAGCCTTCTCAGAGTCCTCCTCCAATCCGACTCAGCTAATAAGAGGGAGTCTAGGGAAAGCTGACTCATCCTGCTTAGCACAACTTTGTTCTGCCTCCTACTCGGTCATAAATTGCTGCACAGACTGTGCTGGATAAGTTGACATTAAGAATTATTAAAAGAACAAGTCAACAGTTTAGAAAATGTGCATTCATGGCAAGCATCAGTCCTCTGGAAGAGCTGGGGCAGAACAGAGTGAAGTGAGGAGTCATGGAGCCCTGGCCTCACAGCTCAGAAAGTTGAAAAAAGTCTCAGTGCTCACGGAGGCCCAGCGTGTCCCCTTAAAGAGACAGACATAAAGGCACCCAATGGTGACCCAATGTAGCCTTGTCTGTGGTCTGGGGGTTTATATAATTACTACTTGTGTTTTATAGAGATTTGAGTATTTATGTGTTGCTTTAAAATTCATTATTTTTATTTTTGGCAGCCTAGTGGTAATTAATCTTGGTGGAGCATGGGGTCCCTCCTATCTGTAAGTGGGAAGCCCTGGTTTCCTGTTTACAGTGGCCCACAGAAACCCCACACCCAGAAGGGATACTTGCTCCTTTATATTTCCCAGTGAAATCAGATCATGCCCAGCCTTGTGCTTCTATTGCCCTTGCTTCTTTAACTCTTGTACCACTTAAGTATTCATATGTGGTTTGTGTTCTTTCCCAGACTGTGCCTTTTTGGTGTAGATAAACACTGCCCCTCCCCGCTTCTGTGCTGGGAGACAGTAGGTGCTCCATGAAAATAGTTTACATGAATGACTTTGGAGCTGCTTCAGGGGCTGGCATATGGAGGAAGGCATTTACCTGTGGCTTTTAATTTGCTGTTCAGGGGAAGCAGATATGCTTGTTAGAATTTAATATAAAATCAGCTTACACTTGTCTGCAACTTAAGTGTCTAGGTTGTAGAGCCCAGGTTTTGTAGAAGGCTTACTTGGGCATTTTCCCAGATAACTGTGGTAGTCAGGCGGTTGAGTCAAGTTCTCTTATTAGGCCTGTATTACAGATGAGGAAACTGAAGAATATAATAGACATTAAATAACTTGCCTAGGATCACACAGTTTGCAACTTATGGAGCTGGGATTTCAACTCAAACATTCTTGATCCAGAGACTATGCTCTGGAGCAGGACATTATAGTGCCTTTCAGAAATTTTAAACACAACTGTCATACCCACCCACCTACCCACTCACCCATCCATCAAAAAATTTAAGTACCTTTTGAAAGAAATAGGTTATATGTAATGACTATGTCTTTAAGAAATTTGTTAAATCTATCCCTCCCCTCTTTCCAAGCCCCTTATTGGCATGGATATGATAGAGAGTGTCTATAGTGAATAAAACCTCTACCTAGATTTTTGAAAGCAATAGCAAACATTGGCAATGGTGACAGTAATTTGGAATCCACTGAGTTTTTCCTGGAAAACTCAAGATAGAAATTGGCTGGAAAGCATATGATTTGTGTTGTGTATGAAAAATTCTAGGAACTCTTTTGTTTTGTGGCATTCATGTTGGGTAATGTTCAAGGTGAGCCTTCACATGTTTTCTTCATTATGTTCTAAATGTTGAAGAAACTAGAGTCCTGGTGCACGAAATTCATGCACTGGAGGGGAGGTGTCCCTCAGCCCAGCCTGCACCTTCTCACAGTCCAGGACCCCTCAGGGGATGTCCGCCTGCCGACAGTTGGAAATCCCTCTTGCAATCTGGGACCCCTCACTCCTTATTGCCTGCCTGCTCACTGCTCCTTACCACTCAGCTCGCTGCTCCTTAGGGCTGCCATGGAGGCAGGAGAGGCTCCTGCCACTGCCACTGCGCTCACCAGCCGTGAGCCCTATCTTTCTGTGTAGTTGTCTGTGGGCCAACTGCTCTCTTCCTTCTCACTTAGGGCAAGCAGTATGTGAGGGCAGAGGGCTCTGGTGTGGAACTCAGAGGGCTACCTGGAGCTGAGGGGAGTGGCTGGGTCCACTGGGTGAGAGGTGGATACAGAGGATGCTATCTCACCCAATTGTGGGGCGGGCTGGCTGGACTTCATCTGCCTGACCCCACCCAGGGAGGGACCGAGCAGGGTGTCCGCCTCTCCATTCTCCATCCTTCCATCTGTGACACCTGTCACCCTTGCCAGGCCTCCCCCAAAGTGAGTTCAGCTCAATCCCTGAATGTACGGAGCGGGGCCTCCACTCCAGTGCCCCCTGATTCCCAGCGATGGACCTGGTCCACAGGACCTGGTCGACAGGACCTGATCTCAGGATGGTGGCCACAGCTGCAGAACATAGATCTGTTTCAAGAAAAGTTGGGAATGCAGACTTTCATATGAGCCCCTATTCCAAAAGGTGGTATTTATTCACATTGTGGCAAAGACATCTTCAAGAGTAACGTAAGTGGGTAAAGTTAGGGCCAAACCAGGCCATTTCCTCATCCAATCTCTCTGAGGCACATGGACAGAACCAAGTCTCAGCTCTTCCCAGGACACTTCCAGGGCTTTTTAAGCCTAAAGGACAGTAGTCTGTCTCCATTCTTGTTCTTTGGGATTTTTTCATCGTTGGATAAAAGGATATGTACATTGGGGCAATCCTCTCTAGATACAATATTCCAGTTGCACCCACGTGACGAAAACAGTGCCCCTCAGAGGGAGGGAGCCAACAGATGGGGAGCAGGGAATTCTGAAAACCAGAGATGACAGAGATGCTAAGCCTTTCCTTCACATGTCTAACACCTCTCTTCAGGGGGCCTGCAGGCCAGGCGTCGGCTGGACCTTTACCACCTGATGTACTGGCAGGCTGCCCTGGGCCCTGCTAGGAGGTGTGCAGGGCTGCCTGGGCCTGGGGGAGTTTCCCCCAGCCACTCCTGGTACAGATCCTGCACATGGGCACTGGTCTCCGGGGGCCACACCAGGATGGCAGTGTAGATGCCTTCCATCTGCCACAGCAGTGCCCTGCCTGCATGCCCGTTGTTCACCTGGGCCTGGCCCTTGCCACTTAGGCATGCCCGGCTCAGGCCAGGACCTCCACGAAGTGGCAGGGGAACTTGCCCCTCTACAGCTTCAGGACCACTTCTGGATGTTCCTAAAGCCGTAAGCAGCCTCAAAGCATAGCAGAGCCTCTCTGTCCCTTTCAAGGGTGACCTCCTGGAAGTCTTTGTTCCTCAGGGTGTGGTAGGTGAGCACTTCCATGTGCCGTGCCAGCACAGCCAAGGGTTCGTTCAGCAAGCCTGAGGGGGCCAGCAAAGGATGAAGAAAAGACAGACAAAGAGAATAAGCTGGGTCTAGGTGGATCTTCTGTGCCTGGCTGAGACCACAGAAAAGAACCAGACTGCTGAGCCTTTATTTTATAGTCAGAGGTAAATAAGGTAATTTACAATGTTCTTGTAAGTTTCACTTGTTTTGGCAGCACTTGCTGCACCTCCCACAACCCATTAGCTACCCAGGAAAGATCTAGGGAGCGTCACAAGATCAAGCTTAATTATGCTAAGAGGGCTGTGCCCTCTAAGCTGGGACTTGTTTGTGGCTTTGCCAACAGGTCAGTCCGAGGCTTAATACTATAACTGCTCCCTACACTCCCATGTCCTCATTGAACAGCTCTTTGGCCATGTGCCTGAAGATGTGTGCCAGGTACCCGCTGGAGCTGGCACACTCATGGAGCCTCACCTCCTTCTCCTTCATGTCTCCAAACAGAGTGTCCACGGTGGCATCATTCGAGGTGAGGTCACTTTGCTCCATTATCTGGACAATTTCACCTCAGGTAATACACAGTCAGCACCCTGGGAACTATGTAAAGATGTGGGAACATCTTCTCAAAGGGCCTCCAGTTTCTTGTCATAACACAGGGCCACAATGACATGGAAAATCTTGTCTGGGGACAGGTTCTACAGTCTGGTGAAGTAATCCTTCACCAGAGAGCCCATGATCTGCTGGGGAGGCTTGGCCGTGCAGAGGTGGGGTGATGGGGTGACCCAGCACATGCTCTGCATATCAGTCTCAGCCGGGGCAGGTGGAGGTCAGCATGGGTAGTTGGGGCTCTTCCTCACGGTGCTGGCAGTACCAATGCACAAATTAAGGTTCAGAAAACAGACGTCCTTGGTGTTCTGTTGAGAAATTTGGACTCCTTCCTCTGTGGTCACACAACTGTCACATGCCAGGCAGTCACTCAGAAATATCTTGGCATCAGCCAACTTATGGAATTCTCCCTTCTCTCTGTTCTCCTGAGCCAGACTCCGGACGTTGACTGTGGCATTCTCTTGGTCATTGGTTTTTGTTTTTTTATTACATTCCTTCTGTGTGCAGTGATCACACTTCATCTGGAGCGGGGCAGGCAGGGGCCAGCTCGAGTGACCTGGAGGAAGCACAGGGAGAGCAGTCAGTCACTGCTGGTCACCCCTGGTGCTGCTGGAGGTATCCTTTCTTCCTTGTGGAGCATCTAGGGAGGCAAAGCGGCCACAGTGCCCGAGGCCGAGTACCAGGAGGCCAGCAGTGCTGTTGGGATCGTGCCGGAGGTGCTGGTCCATTGGTGCTTGGCCTGTCCTCTGGAGGTTGAACCTATAGGATTACTAAGGAAGCCAGTTCACAGTTTCTCCCTGCCTCCACCACCGATTGATTGGAGTCTGAGGGCTAGGAGGAGGGACCAAGAGGTCTGCCTTCCTGCTGCTCACCAGTCCCCACTGCACCACTCACTCCAGTTCCCTGTTAATCATCCCCTGATTAATGGGAGCCTGCAGGCTGGGGGAGGGACCAAGTGGTTTGCCTTCCACCTGATCACCAGTCACTGCTGCCATAAATTCATTGGAGCCTGAGGGCCAGGGGATGGACTGGTTGTCGGTTTGGTCATTACGGACCCTGGTTTTGTTTTTTGTTTGTTTTTTTTAAATTTCTTTATTGATTAAGGTGTCACATATTTGTCCTCATCCCCCAATTCCCATCCCACACCCCTCCCCATGAATGCCCCCACCCCCTGTTGTCCTTAACCATTGGTTAGGCTCATATGCATGCACACAACTCCTTTGGTTGATCTCTCCTCCCTACCCCCACCTTCCCCTACCCTCCCTCTGAGGCCCGACAGTCCAATCGATGCCTCCTTGTTTCTGGGTCTGTTCTTGTTCATCAGTCTATGTTGTTCATCATTTCCCCTAGATGAGTGAGATCATGTGTTACTAGAAATATACTTATAAGAACCGAATGTGAGACGAGCAATAATAGTTATGCTGACAGGCAAATGAATCAGTCTGCAGTGAGTTTCTTTCTGGACCAACAGTTCTTTTGAGACCCAATTTCAATGTCCACCAGTTCCTTATGTGTACATGTCGGAACTGACTTTTCAGCTCTGGATGGTGGACAAATGGTGGTAATGCAGGTACGACTCCCTCTGGTTTGGTCTCGCCCGGACCCAGGGGCACAGCTTCACCCAGACTCAGGGGCGCGTGGCCTCACCTGGACCCAGGGGCGCGTGGCCTCACCTGGACCCAGGTGCACGCGGCCTCACCCAGACCTGGGATCCAGCTTTACCCGGACCCAGGGTCGCGTGGCCTCACCTGGACCCAGGGGTGTGTGGCCTCTCCCGGACCCAGGGGGGGAGGCCTCACCCGGACCCAGGACCCAGCCTCACCCGGATCCCGGGGCGCATGGCCTCACCCGGACCCGGGATCCAACTTCACCCGGACCCAGGGGTGTGCGGCCTCGCCCGGACCCGGGACCCAGCCTCACCCGGATCCCGGGGCGCACGGCCTCACCCGGACCTGGGATCCAGCTTCACCCGGACCCAGGGGTGTGCGGCCTCACCCGGACACGGGACCCAGCCTCACCCGGATCCAGGGGCGCACGGCCTCACCCGGACCTGGGATCCAGCTTCACCCGGACCCAGGGGCGCGTGGCCTCTCCCGGACCCAGGGGCGCGGTCTCACCTGGACCCGGGACCCAGCCTCACCCGGATCCAGGGGCACACGGCCTCACCCGGATGGACCCTGGGTTTTTATATATTAGGATACTCTATTCCACTAAAGCTCTGAATAATTTTTTTTTTTTGGTCCATCAGGTTTTAATATGGTGTCTGTCTTTCCTGTGTAGCTGTGGTGATTTGACTATGTACTTTTGGTCTAACTTTACCATCAATGAGATGACCTGGGACTGCATCTGGTCACACTGGACAGTCACTAATCTCTTTGGGACTCAGTTTTATCATCTGTAAAGTGAATGGAAGGAATGAAATCACCACCAAGGCCTGCCCATGATTCTTAGTACTTTCAGCCACATTTCTGGAAGGCTAAACTTTCTACAAGTGTTTCTTACATGTGCATCAAAACTTTTCATCCGGGGAGGGGAAAAGATGGCGACCGGCAGGAAGGTAGGGAGAGAGAGAGTGTGAGTGAGGAACCCATAGAGGAGAGTGTAGATGTGTGTGGTGTGTGTGTGTGTGTATGAGATAGGGTCAGTTAGATTCTGCAGGTCTTCCAAGGGGCTCCCGAACAGGGCAGCCCTAGACGGCGGAGCCCCGCGCACAAAGCGGACACTTCTCGGCGGTTGGTGCGGACGCAGAGACCACGCCATCTTGGGAAACAGAGCTGCCTGAGACTCGGATCCTGGCTTCTGACACAAACCAGGACCCTGAAGCCACTGGGGACAGAGAACTGCTATCACAGCTTCAGACAAACAACAAGAATCCAGACTTCCCGGCAGATTTCCGTGAGTCAAAGAGCCTATCCCCCTCCTCGCAGGCGCTGATAGCGCCATAGTAACTGATAGACCCGCCCCTCCCCCAAGCTGCTGAGCGCCCACAGGCGTGCGGAAAGCGCCATAGTAACTGATAGACGCGCCCCTCGCCCAAGCTGCTCACGGGCGCGCGCACAGACAGCGCCATAGTAACTGATAGACCCGCCCCTGGCCCAAGCTGCCGAGCTTTGCACAGGGACGCGCTCCCTCTTAGGGAATTTGGCGCGCGCTCGCGCACGGGACAGAAGCAGCTCCCCGTCGGGGAAATCTGTCAGTGCGCACAGAGGGCTCCCCTTCGGGGAATTTGGGGGAATTTGGCTCGCGGGTCACAGCTCCCCCTTCGGAGATTCTTAAGAGGGGCTTCCCTTTGGGGAATTTGGCGCGCAGGACGGACTCTGCCCCCCTTCTGGGACTTTGGGAGAGTGCACTGAGCCGGCTCACCTTCAGGTTTTTAAGAATGTGCGCTCTAGCCGGTTTGGCTCAGTAGAGAGAGCACACACAGGACGCAGCCCCACTTCAGGGAATTTGGCACGCCGGACACAGCTGCCTGGGATCCCTGACTCACAGCGCATTCACACTAAGAGCCAGCGACCCCGATTGTTGGTGCGTGCACACACAGGGACCCTGATTCTCAACGAGAAACCGCACAAGGCAACAGAGACTTTGACACTCGAGTCTTGGTGCAGACACAGGGAAACTCTGACTCCTGGCACACGCTAAGGATCTCATTCTCGGCACATACCAACAGTGTGGTGCAGACAGGGCCCCTGATTCTAAATGTGCACACGAGACCACACGGAACACTGGGGACACTGATCCTGGGCAAGTCTGGTTCCCACCAACCAAAGAGAGCCACACGTCCTAGTGTCAGTGCACTTCAGTGAAACTAGGGTGGAGCGAAGTCCCCACAGCACACGGCCCAGGTCCACGCAAACAGAAGCTTGAGCTTTCTGGTAATAGCCAGAATGGGGAAACGAAATAACTCACAGAGGAAAGAAAATGTGGAGTCGCCAAGAAAGGAAATTAGTGAAAATGAAGCTTGCAACATGACCGAAAAGGAGTTCAGAGTAATGGTCATGGAATTTATACATCGGATGGATGAGAAAATCAACAACTTATGCAAGAATCAGGAAGAAATGAAAAGTGATATAGCTACAATCAAAAACACCATGGAAAGTTTCAACAGTAGATTACAAGAAGCAGAGGACCGAATTAGTGAGTTAGAAGATCAGGTACAGAAACAAGCTCAAGCTGAACAGCAATTGGAGAAAAAAATTAAAAAGCAGGAGGAAAGCCTAAGGGAGCTTCGGGACAACATGAAACGAAGTAACATGCGTATAATAGGGCTGCCAGAAGGACAAGAAGAGCAGCAGGGATTAGAAAATCTATTTGAAGAAATAATGACAGAAAACTTCCCGGATATGGGAAAGATAAAAGTTATGCAAGTAAAGAGAGTCCCAAGCAGGATCAACCCCAAAAGACCCACACCAAGACATGTCATAATTTCAATGGCAAATATAAATGATAAAGAGAGAATCCTAAAGGCGGCAAGAGAGAGACAGAGAGTTACCTACAAAGGAACACCCATCAGATTGTCAAATGATTACTCATCAGAAACACAACAAGCTAGAAGTGAATGGAAGGAGGTATACAAAGTGTTGCAAAGCAAAGGACTGAATCCAAGAATACTATATCCAGCAAGACTATCAATCAAAATTGAAGGGGAAATCAGGAGCTTTGCAGACAAAAAAAGCCTCAGGGAGTTTATCACCACCAAACCAGCAATGCAAGAATTGCTAAAGGGAATACTGTAAAAAGAAGAAATAAACAGGTAAGAAGGAATACAGACACAAAAATAGATATGACTGCAAACAAATACCTTTCAGTAATAACTTTAAATGTAAACGGACTAAATGCTCCAATCAAAAGACATCGAGTAGCTGAATGGATAAAAAAACACGACCCATATATATGCTGTCTACAAGAGACCCACCTCAGAACAAGAGACTCACACAGATTGAAAGTGAAGGGATGGAAAAATATCTTTCAGGCAAATGGAAATGAAAAAAAAGCTGGGGTAGCAATACTTATATCTGACAAAATAGACCTCAAAGTAAATGCCATAACAAGAGATAAGGAAGGCCACTTCATAATACTAAAGGGAGAAATCCAACAAGAAGAAATAATTCTGGTAAACATATACGCTCCCAATATAGGAGCACCCAAATACATAAAAAAAACTCCTGGAGGATACCAAGGGAGAGATTAATAGCAACACAATCATAGTAGGAGACTTTAATACCCCACTATCACCACTGGACAAATCCTATAAACAAAAAATCAGCAAAGAAACAGCAATCCTAAATGACTCACTAGACCAGATGGAATTAATTGACATCTTCAGAACATTTCACCCCAAAGCCACAGAATATACATTCTTCTCAAGTGCACATGGGTCATTTTCAAAGATAGACCATATGCTGGGTCACAGGCAAAGTCTCTTCAAATTCAAGAAGATAGAAATCATATCAAGCATCTTCTCAGATCACAGTGGCATAAAACTGGAAATCAACTACAATAAATACAATCCAAAGAAATCAAACACATGGAGACTAAACAGCATGCTATTAAACAAGGACTGGGTCACCAGAGAGATCAAGGAAGAAATAAAAAACATCATGGCAACAAATGACAATGAAAACACAACAATCCAAAATCTATGGGACACAGCGAAAGCAGTCTTGAGAGGGAAGTTCATAGCTCTACAGGCCTATTGCAAAAAACAAGAAACAATGGTAATAAATTACTTAACCCTACAACTCAAAGAGCTAGAAAAAGAGCAGCAAGAAAAGCCCAGTGTAACCAGAAGGAAGGAAATAACAAAGATCAGAGCGGAGATAAATGACATAGAGACCAAAGAAACAATACATAAGATCAACAAAACCAAGAGCTGGTTCTTTGAAAGGATAAACAAGATTGATGGACCTCTAGCCAGGCTCACCAAGAAGCAAAGAGAGAGGACCCAAATAAACAAAATCAGAAATGAAAGAGGTGAAATAACAACAGACCCTGCTGAGATACAAAGGATTGTTACAAAATACTACGAACAACTCTATTCCAACAAACTGGACAATCTGGAGGAAATGGACATATTCCTAGAAAAATATAACCTTCCAAAAATCAATCAAGAAGAATCTAAACAGCTCAATAGGCCAATAACTATGGACGAAATTGAAGCAGTCATCAAAAAGCTTCCGGCAAACAAAAGCCCGGGGCCTGATGGCTTCACAGGAGAGTTTTACCAAACATTCAAGGAAGAACTAAAACCTATCCTCCTCAGACTATTCCAAAAAATTCAAGTGGAAGGAACACTTCCAAGCTCCTTCTATGAAGCCAGCATCACCCTAATACCAAAACCAGATAAAGACAACACAATGAAAGAGAATTACAGACCAATATCCCTCATGAACATAGATGCCAAAATCCTCAACAAAATTCTAGCAAATCGGCTCCAGCAGTACATCAGAAAGATCATACACCATGACCAAGTAGGATTTATCCCAGGAATGCAAGGATGGTACAATATCTGCAAATCAATAAACGTGATACATCACATAAACAAATTGAAAGATAAAAATCACATAGTCATATCAATTGATGCAGAAAAAGCATTTGACAAAATCCAACACCCTTTCTTGATAAAAGCTCTCAACAAGGTGGGAATAGATGGCTCATACCTCAACATAATAAAAGCTATATATGATAAACCCACAGCAAACATCATACTCAATGGACAAAAACTAAAGACATTTCCCCTAAGAACAGGAACAAGACAGGGATGCCCACTCTCACCACTCCTGTTTGACATAGTATTGGAAGTATTAGCCATTGCAATTAGACAAGAAGAAGAAATAAAAGGCATCCAGATTGGAAAAGAACAAGTAAAGCTGTCTTTATTTGCAGACGACATGATATTGTACATAAAAAATCCGAAAGACTCCGTCAAAAAACTAATAGACTTAATAAATGAATTCGGCAATGTAGCAGGATACAAAATTAACGCCAAGAAATCTATGGCCTTTCTATACACCAATAGTGAACTTACAGACAGAGAGACTAAAAAGGCAATCCCATTTACCATTGCACCAAAAAAATTAAGATACCTAGGAATAAACTTAACTAAGGAGGTAAAAGACCTATACACGGAAAACTACAGGACACTGAAAAAAGAGATAGAGGAAGACGTAAACAGATGGAAGAACATACCATGTTCATGGATTGGTAGAATCAACATCATTAAAATGTCCATACTACCCAAAGCAATCTATAGATTCAATGCACTCCCCATTAAAATACCAACGGCATATTTCACAGACCTTGAAAGAACTCTCCAAAAATTCATCTGGAATAAAAAAAGACCCCGAATAGCCACAGCAATCCTGAGAAAGAAGAATAAAGTAGGAGGGATCTCAATACCAGATTTCAAGCTGTATTACAAAGCCACTGTTCTCAAAACAGCCTGGTACTGGCACAAGAACAGACATATAGATCAATGGAACAGAATAGAGAATCCAGATATTGACCCAAACCACTATGCTCAATTAATATTTGACAAAGGAGGCATGAACATACAATGGAATAAAGACAGTCTCTTCAATAAATGGTGTTGGGAAAATTGGACAGATACATGCAAAAAAATGAAGCTTGATCACCAACTTACGCCATACACAAAAATAAACTCAAAATGGATACAGGACTTAAACATAAGACGGGAAACCATAAAAATACTAGAGCAATCCACAGGCAGCAAAATGTCAGACATATGCCAAAAGAAATTCTTCACTGACACTGCCCCTAGGGCAATGGAAGCTAAAGAGAAAATTAACAAATGGGACTACATCAAAATAAAAAGCTTTTTCACAGCAAAAGAAACCATCAACAAAACAACAAGAAGGCCCACTGCATGGGAGAACATATTTGCAAATGGCATCACTGATAAAGGTTTAATCTCCAACATCTACAGGCAGTTTATACAACTTAATAAAAGGAAGATAAATGATCCAATAAAAAAATGGGCAACAGACCTAAATAGAATCTTTTCAAAAGAAGACAGAAGGAAGGCCAAGAGACACATGAAAACATGCTCAACGTCACTAATTATCCGAGAGATGCAAATCAAAACAACAATGCGGTACCATCTTACACCTGTCAGAATGGCTATCATCAACAAATCAACAAACGACAAGTGTTGGCGAGGATGTGGAGAAAAAGGAACCCTCGTGCACTGCTGGTGGGATTGCAGACTGGTGCAGCCACTGTGGAGAACAGTATGGAGTTTCCTCAAAAAACTGAAAATGGAACTCCCATTTGACCCAGTAATCCCACTCCTGGGAATATATCCGAAGAAACTAGAAACACCAATTAGAAAGGATATATGCACCCCTATGTTCATAGCAGCGCAATTCACCATAGCTAAGATTTGGAAACAGCCTAGGTGCCCGTCAGCAGATGACTGGATCAGAAAACTGTGGTACATCTACACAATGGAATACTATGCTGCCATAAAAAAGAAGGAATTCTCATCATTTGCAGCAACCTGGGAGGAATTGGAGAACATTATGTTAAGTGAAATAAGTCAGTCAATGAAAGAAAAATACCACATGATCTCCCTCATTTATGGATAATAAAGAACATTATAAACTTGAACAAAAAGATAGATACAGAGACAGTAAAGCATCAAACAGACTGTCAAATTACAAGGGGAAGGTTAGGGAGAGGTGGGGGAGATAAGAGATCAATCAAAGGACTTGTATGCATGCATATAAGCATAACCAATGGATGCAAAACTCTGGGGGGTGGGGGCATATATGGGAGTGGGGTGTGGGGAGGGCAATGGTAAGATATGTACACATATAATACCTTAATAAAAAAAAATTAAAAAAAAAATAAAAAATAAAAAAACTTTTCATCCTTGGCACTTGGTTTTTGGCATACAAGCATCTTCAAACAAGATTTCCTATCTTAGAAAATAAAATTCAGAAAAAGTTATGGCTTCATTTTTTACATTAGACAAGTTAAAACATGCTTTCTTTCGATTTTACAAGTCATTTTTTCTTTACTCCTTTTCATAACTATTGAGTGGGCAAGATGTTCTGGTAGTCAAACAACCTTTAAATGTAGAGCACCAACCTTCTAGAGGCTGCTCACAGGAATCACTTTGCAAATTAGCAGGTCTTTTAACAGGGATAAAATGCTGGTGCTTCCTGTTGATATGTTGGCACATGTCCTAGAATTCACTAATGTTGCATTCATAGTCTGGATTTGGGCCTTTTGTCTTCATTATCTCAACACCTTTTTACTGTTAAAAAATCAATGTCACCCTGGCTGGTGCGACTTAGTAAGTTGGGCATTGTCCCATATACTGAAAGGCCAGTTTGATTCCCAGTCAGGGCATACTCAGGATTGACATCCGATAGGGGTCATGCAGAAGGCAGCCGATAGATGTTTTGTTCTCACATCAATGGTTCCCTCTCTCTCCCCCCTCTCTAAAAATCGATAATAATATATCTTTTAAAAATCAGTATCAGTGAAAGAAAAAAGCAAATAGTTGTAAAAAACAGTAACAGGTTAGTGCCTTGAATAGAAATAATATGTGCTAATGTCTATTGAAGACTTAGTGTTTGTCAGGCACTGTTTCTAATGCTTTATAGAGGTGGTTTCTTTTGAAGTAGATATTATTATTTTATAGTTCCTCAACTAAAGTACAGAGAAGTTAAGTAACTTGACAAAAATCACACAGCTATTAGTAGTTTTCTGAACTTTGGCTTTTAATGCTGGGTGTGGGGTAGAGGTAGGTAGGATCCTGCTGAAGCATACAATGTATCTCGATAGGCTGGGAAGATTGAATTTGGAGGGAAATTTGGCAACTGTATTCTAATAGCTTTAATGTAAGGAAAATATTTGTGGGGAGAAATGCATGAAAAGTATTTCTAAACCTGGATGCTTCCAAATGAAAGTGATATATGATACTTTCCTTCATTCATTTGTTATAAAAATATTCACCCAATGCAATGTACTGGGTGCTTCAGAAGACAGAAGCCTGAAGTCAGAGGAGATGCCTGTGCTTCCAATTATCCTATCTAATAAAAGAGCAATATGCAAATTAACTGTACCTCTGCTACACCCTAAAGCCACGCCCACCAGCCAATCAGGAGCGAGTATGCAAATTAACCCAACCAAGATGGCTGTGGCCACAGAGTGAGCAGGAGGCTTGGGTTTCCCGGTAATGGAGGAAGCCAAGCTTCCTGCACACCCTGGTTGGCCCAGGCCTTTGCTGAAGGCTACAAAGTTTCAATTATAAAAGATAAATAAATCCCAACAAAAATGGCTGCAGCCACAGAGTGAGCAAAAGGCTTGGGTTTCCCCAGCGATAGAGGAAGCCAGGTTCCTGGCCTGCCCTGGCCTCAGCTGAAGGCTACTAAGTTTCAATTATAGAAGATAAATAAATTCCAGATCCCAGGGCCTCCACTTGGGTCGCTGGGGTGTGGCCGGCCTGAAAACCACAACAGGCCCCTCGCCCAGGCAGCCCCATGCCCCAAGGGAACCCCCACTCTGATCCAGGACATCCTTCAAGGCAAACCAGATGGCCCCCACCCATGAACCAGGCCTCTATCCTTCTATCTAATAAAAGAATAATATGCAAATTGACTGTTACTCCAACACACAAGATGGCTGCCCCCTGGTGGTCAAAGATGGCTGCCCCCATGTGGACACAAGATGGCTGCCACAAGATGGCCAGCAGGGGCGGGCAGTTGTGAGGGATCAGGCCAGCAGGGGAGGGCAGTTGTGAGTGATCAGGCCATCAGGGGAGGGCAGTTGGGAGGGCCCAGGCCTGCAAGGGAGGGCAGTTGGGGGTGATCAAGCCTGCAGGGGAGGGCAGTTAGGGGTGACCAGGCTGGCAGAGGAGGGAAGTTGGGGGCGACTGGGCCTGCAGGGAAGGGCAGTTGGGGGGTACCCAGGCCTGCATGGGAGAGCAGTTGGGGGGGGACCAGGCCTGGAGGGGAGGGCAGTTAGGGGTGATCAGGCCTGCAGGGAAGGGCAGTAAGGGGTGACCAGGCCTTCAGTGGAGGGCAGTTAGGGGCAATCAGCCCGGCAGGGAAGCAGTTAGGCATCAATCAGGCTGGCAGGGGAGTGGTTAGGGGGTGATCAGGCTGGAAGGCAGAAGCAGTTAGGGGCAACCAGGAAGGCAGGCAGGGGTACAGTTGGGAGCCAGCAGTCCTGGATTGTGAGAGGGCAGTCCCTCTCGAGGGGTCCCAGATTGGAGAGGGTGCAGGCTGGGCTGAGGGACACCCCTCCCCCCCATGCACAAATTTCATGCACCAGGCCTCTAGTAGAAAATAATAGCCAAATGATTAGGAAAAAGTGTTTTGGCCTTAAATGATTTTATACAATTGCACAGAACATGAACAATAATAAAACCTTACAGATTTGGAAGTAATTAGAAAAATGTTATTTTATTAATATGACCAGGATGGAGCAGGCTTGGACTGACAAGTAGAATGGTAGATTAAACACACACACACACACACACACACACACACACACACACACACACACACAACATCTGGTATTCTAACATTTTTCAGAATATCAAGAGAGTGATTATGTTAATGACTAGAGAAAACTGATTGTGTTGTTTATGGTAGTTAGCTGTTAGGAAACCATCTTTACATGCTTTTAGAAGTTCATTTTATTGAAGGGAACACAAAAACGAGCCACAGAATTCATAATGGGATCCCAGGGCCAGAAAAGTCAAAGAGAAGAGGAGACAATGGTGGGAAGCCTCTAACACACTTGGACAATCAGACCCCAATAATTCAAGAAGAAAAGTTTGGTAGACAGGGAACAAAACTGTGGGGGAAGCACAGGGAGCTTAGCTTATTTCCAAAGATCTTGGCTGAGTTTTATAAAAGGCCAGGTGGGTGATATAACCTAATCTCCATATCCAAAAGCTAAAGCCCAGAATAGCTGAGTGAAAATAGATTGCAAAATATACAATGAGTGGCCAGATTATTATGATCTCTGAATGTATAATAATCTGGCCACTCAGTGTATATCCTATATAATAAAAGGCTAATATGCAAATTGTCCCCTAGACCAGGAGTTCAACCAGCAGGCAGGCTGGCCAACTGCCCATGTCCCCTCCCACTGGCCAGGCTGGCCGGACCCCACCCATGCATGAATTCATGCACCGGGCCTCTAATACACACACACACACACACACACACACACACACACACACACACACTGAGTGGCCAGATTATTATGCGTTCAGAGATCATAATAATCTGGCCACTCAGTGTATATAGGGTGTCCCCAAAAATGTATACACACACTTTGAATAATTATAAAGGCAGTGTTTATTAAAATATATTTTATTTTCAAAATTGAGCTGTCATATATATATATTTAACTATAATTGTAGTAAGAAGAATGGACATGAGCTCTCCACAGTTTTAATAGGTGGTAAAATAGAAACAGCACAGTTAGTTAGCTGGAGTCCTACCTCTTTGATTAATCATACTGAAGCAATATTGATGAACAGATTGAAAAATAGAGGGAGGGCTTAAAATACATCCATTTTGGCTCTATTCTTGGCTTTGCTTTATTCAACATTTTAAATTTAAAATACAGAATGTAAAATATACATAAAAGAAAAACGAACATGAAAACCAGAAGATACAAATCTCATGAAAAACTTCAGCATCTGCTTCAATAAGTAGGTAGTAATTTGAAGAAGACCATGCTAAAAATGATGGTTTAACACCTGTAGTGGCAGCATCATGACTTTTCGTTTAGATCAGACAACTATTATTCTAAGTTAATTTTGCTCTTTTTCAACTCCCAAGTTTCTTATTTATTTCTGAAAAGTGAAATGATGACTATTAACATCTTCATATCACTTTCAGAAGAACCTTGTGAACAGGTAAGTGATGACAGATTCATAGCAATGTCATCAGGAGTCTTCAAATAGAAGTCTGTTAATTCCCATAGTGTTTGTGTTTTATCATCTGCTTCATGGAATAATAATGACACTTTTAGAAGTTCATTTTATTGAAGGGAACATTATTGTAAATGCTTACAAATTCAGGTGCAATTTAACATTAGAGATAAAAATTACTTGTTTTTATGGTGAAAATGACAAATACTAATTTTGTTGGGGCCAAGTATTGTAAAAACAATGATTTTACAAAATTAAAAATTTTATGAAGCATAGATTGTGATTGATTAAGATATTCACATAATTATAATTTTATCCAAACAAGCTGTAATATTTTACTAATCAAAACATATATAGTTGTTAATATTTACAAATATTTATCCATCATTAGAGTTGTTGCTACTGAGCTACAACATTGTTGTATTTATCAAAATATTAGATAAATATTTCAGATGGTAGAACATGCTTTCTCTCTTTGTTGCCAATGATGGGCCAGAGTTTCAGTTTGCTGAGCCTGTGAAGAATGACTTTCAATCAACTTAGGTGTTCTTAATGGCATTGAACTTTCTATAAACAGTTCTGATAAATTTTGTTTGTATTTTCTTAAAAATCAGTTGGAAGTTTTAAATTGGTATATTCAAAGGCTGAAACATAAAAACCTTCAATTTTTGAAGCTTTTGCGAATAGGAAGGCATTAACTATTTATAGTAATAAAAGCAAAATATGCTAATTAGCCAAACAACCTTCTGGACGTCATTCTGGATGTCCTTCCAGACAAAGCCGCAGCGGCGGGGGCCGTTGCAGAGGTGGTTAGCGGTGATCAGGCAGGAAGGCAGAATGGTTAGGGGTGATCAGGCAGGCAAGTGGTTAGGGGCAATCAGGAAGGCAGGTGAGCGATTAGGGGCGATTATATAGGCAGGCAAGCAGTTAGGTGTAATCAGGCAGATAGGCAGAGTGGTTAGAGGAGATCAGGCAGGCAGGCAGGCAGGCAAGCGGTTAGGAGCCAGCGGTCCAAGATTGCGAGAAGGACGTCCAACTTCTGGTTTAGGCCTGATCCTGCAGGGATCCCTGCAGGATTGTGCCTAAATTGACAGTTGGACTGGCAGTTGGACATCCGCCATGGGGTCCCAGATTGCAAGAGGGTGCAGGCGGGGCTGAGGGACCCCCCCATGCTGTGCACAAATTTCATGCACTGGGCTTCAAGTTGCCTCTATAAAAAGCGAGGGGAAAAAACAGAACAGATTAAACAATGAGAACTCAAATGATATTTAAATTTTAATTTTGAGTGATTATAATAATTGAACCTTCCAATTTATAATGGAATGTCCAATTTGATGGATTTAATTCATGATGGATAATTAATACCTGATGGACCATTGGGTTTTACAGTCAAGTTGGTATCATTTGGTAAGGTGTAAAGCCTCTACCAGGGGCCAAAAGCCTCTATCCATCGGGGAGTAGTTGTCATCAGAGGAGGACACTGGGGCTTGTTATGGGGCTAACATTACTAGGCTCCAGTGACACTTTCCATACCTTTGGGTCTGTTGATAATGAGGTTTAAGTGGCACGGCAGCTTGCACCATAGCCTGAGCTACTGCAGAACCCTTTATTGATTTCTGCCCCACTGAAACCTAGCAGCCTATGGGGTACTTGATAAATAAACTATAACAGCACATACCTATATATGGTATCTATTGCTTCCAAACATAAAAGATGACCACTAAACATGTTTCTTTCTTTGGGGTAGGTGGGACATGGTGCAGTGACTTGGTTTTTATTTAGAGAAAACCCCCCACACACTCAGCTCCACTGAACTCCTGGAAACTCAAATATTGCAGGCCCACATGAACCTTCATAAGATCATCACTTGATCTCTGGCATGCAGATGTCCTGCTTAGGCATCTAAGGTACCTGGTACCACATGCTCACAAGACCAATTAGCATAAATTAGCATACTATCATCAATATAATGAACAAAAGTGATGTTCTGTGAGATATCATGATGACATCATTTTAAAAATCTTTTGGATTCTTCTTTTTAAAAAAATCATGATGAGATTCCCTTTTTATTTTATTTTTGAAAATATTCTTTATTGATTTTTTTAGAGAGAGGAAGGAGAGGGATAGAGAGTTAGAAACGTTGATGAGAGAGGAACACCATCCATCCATCAGCTGCCTCCTGCACATCCCCTACTGGGAATCGAGCCTGCAACCTGGGCATGTGCCCTGAGCAGGAATCAAACCTCAAACAGTTGAGCCACACCAGCAGGGCATAGATTCTATGGGCCACAAAATTTGTGCAAGGGTCTGGGCCCTTGCAGCTGCAGCTTTGTCCAGAAGGACATCTGGTCTAATTAGCATATTACTCTTTTATAACACACACACACATACACACACACACACACACACACACACACACACACATTATATAGTCTTGGGGGTAAGAGGTGGATATATATATCTACACATTATGAAAGATAAAGATGCAAATTGACCATACAGCCGCAATGCCCACCAGCCAATCAGGAGTGAGTATGCAAATTAACCCAACAAAGATGGCGGGTTAATTTGCATACACAGGTGCCCAGCGGCCTGGGCCCCGGGATCATCCTCAGGACCCAGGCCACTCCAAGCCTTTAGGCCCGCGCATAAGCCCTGAGCTGCCGGGGTCCCAGAACGCTCCCGGCCACTCCTAGCCTACGGGTCTTGGTGCCGAGCAGCTGGGGGCGGGGAGGCAGAGACCTGAGCAAGGCTGGAGTGGAGCTGGGGGGGGGGGCCCTGCCCAAGCCACAGTACAGGCTTGATTGGAGCTGGGGCGCCCTACCCAAGCCACAGCGGAGGCTTGGGCAGGGCCTGGGTGGAGCCAGGGGAACCCTGCCCAAGCTGTGGCAGATACTTGAGCAGGGACTGAGTGGAGTTGGGGGCCTTGCCCAAGCCGTGGCAGAGGCTTGAGCAGGCCCGGAAATAGGGGTGTGTGCCAGCCTTGGCTTGCCAGCAGTCCTGCCTCTGCACGTGAGCTATAGAGGAAACTCCTTTTCTGACTACTCATTGGCTAAGCTCTCTGTACGCCACTGGTAATGTTCTTGGTAACTTGGGTAATAAGAATCCAAAAAGGTGATCTAGGGTTTTTCCACCACACTCCTGGAGGAAAAAATGAAGGTCCGCTGCTGGAGGGCTAAGAAATGTCATATCCTGCCCTAGCAGGTTTGGCTCAGTGGATAATGCCTCAGTCTGCTGACCGCAGGGTCCGGGTTCGATTCTGATCAAGGGCATGTACCTAGGTTGCAGGCTCCTCTCTGGCCGGGGCCCAGGTCAGGGCTCATGCAGGAGGCAACCAATCAAAGTGTCCCTCTCACATTGATGTTTCTCTCTATCTTTCCCTCTCTCTTCCACACTCTCTAAAAATCAATGGAAACATATCCTAAGGTGAGAATAAAAAAGAAAGAAAGAAAGAAATGTCATATCCTATGAAAGAGACATCTTGAAAATGTCTAAAGAAAGTTGTCATTTTTTCATGGTGAAGGGACTGGAGTCCGATGAAAACACCTTGGCGGCTGCGGTGGCTGGTAGTGGCTGCAGCAGTGGGGTGATGGGGCTGGCGCCTTCCCCTGATCAACCCGGTCGCCTACCGAAGAGGGGAGCAGGCCTAAGCTGTCAGTAGGACATTGCCTGAGGGCTACCAGTCTGTGAGAGGGGGCAGGCTGGGCTGAGGGACCCCCCCATGCAGTGCATGAATTTCATGCACCAGGCCCCTAGTTCTATATAATAAAGAGGTAATATGCAAATTGACCATCACTCCAACACAAAAGATGGCCACCCCCATGTGGTCAAAGATGGCCACCCCCATGTGGACACAAGATGGTCAGCAGGGGAGGGCAGTTGTGGGCGATTAGGCCAGCAGGAAAAGGTAGTTGGGAGGGACCAGGCCTGCAAGGGAGGGCCATTGGGGGAAACCAGGCCTGCAGGGGAAGGCAGTTGGGGGGGGGGACCAGGCCTGCAGGGGAGGGCAGTTGGGGGTGACCAGTTTGGCAGGGGAGGGCAGTTAGGGGTGACCAGGCTGGCAGGGGAGGGTAGTTAGAGGCAATCGTGTTGGCAGGGGAGGGCAGTTGGGGGTGACCAGGCCAGCATGGGAGGACAGTTAGGGGTGACCAGGCCGGCAGGGGAGGGCAGTTAGGGGCAATCGGGCCGGCAGGGGTGCAGTTAGGCATTGATCAGGCTGGCAGGGGAGTGGTTAGGGGGTGATCAGGCTGGCAGGCAGAAGCGGTTAGGGGCAATCAGGCAGGCAGGCAGGCAGGCGAGCAGTTGGGAGCCAGCAGTCCTGGATTGTGAGAGGGATGTCCCAGATTGGGGAGGGTATAGGCTGGTCTGTGGGACACACACACCCCCTTTCCATGCAAGAATTTTGTGCAACGGGCGTCTAGTGTATATATATATATATATATATATATATATATATATATATATATATATATTTTATAGTCTTGGGGGTAAAGGGTGGAGTAAACCTAAGTATTGACCCTGCCAATAAAGATAATACAAAGGGAACTACAGCGGTGATTGTCATATCATCCATTATCATCATCTGACTGTGCCTGCCATAATCTATAGCTATTCTTCATGACTCATTTGAACTTTACTTTACACAAAAATGTGAGTAATTTGGGATGTGATAGAAGTCACCAATCCTTTGCCTCTCAAGCCTTTGACGATAGCACTAGTGTCGGCAATCCCTCTAGAGATGTAGTTTGCTTGTTTCACTCTCTTGACTAAGAGTAAGTTTGGGGGATGGGAGTATAGTTCCTGGGGTTTCCACTGGCTCTTCTACCAAAACAGTCTTCACTCCACAGATAAGAAGACAAGTGAAGAGCTTTTGCCAGTTACTCTGTATATCTATTTCCACTGCACACTGCACACTGCATCTGGATCTAGGAAAGAAATACCAAATGAGTTCATGGTTCGATTGGCTCTACTGTTAGGTGAACTCAGACTACAATTCCTCTAACACTGATCCATAACGCCATACTCTAACTGGAGGCTCACAGTGGAATTTTGGATTTCTGTGTGGTCAGTGCACAGTAACTGGTGAAATATGAATGAGGTCTATGTACCAAGATCAAATCAGATGAATTTCCTGACTGTGCTAAAGTTGTGTAAGATGTTAACATTAGGTTTTTGGAACTTCCCTGTTCATTTCTCTGTAACTCATAAATCTATAATTATTATTTTAAAATTAAAAATTTTTATATTGTTTTAAAAATTCTTACTTTGGTAGCCAGTGGTCAGCAAACTGCGGCTTGCAAGCCACATGCCGCTTGCGAGCCGTGGTTTGCCGCCCTGTTGACTAATGAGTTTGCCAACCACTGCCTTAGGGGAAAACACTTAAAAAAACATTTTAATAATGTACTAATGTCTTTAACCTGAAGTCAAAACTTCTGGGTAAGGGTAATGCCTTACGCAGTGGTCGGCAAACTCATTAGTCAACAGAGCGGCAAACTGCGGCTCACGAGCCGCATGTGGCTTGCAAGCCGTAGTTTGCCGACCACTGTGATAGGCTGTTAAAAGGATTAGAGAATAATGCATCCAATACAATGTGTAGCAGAGTAGGTTTTTAATCTGTTAATTTCACACAAATACAGACATATACTAGTATACACACCTGCATTTACAATATGTTAGTGTCTTACTCAGTGAGACACAGGCTTTGAGTTGTTCGTCTATCAGATGTAATATGTTTGTCTCACTCTGTATTCTTATTTCTGTTTTGTCCCAGGGCACTGCTGATTAGACAGCTGTTGGGGATGAAAGTCCAACCTTGGCCCCAAATCAAAGAAGCTATCCGGTCACCTTTTAATGACAAGGTGGCAATAGACTTATTCCATAGCCCCTGGGATATGTGAGTTCCAGTGAGGAAGCCCTATTAGTGGTGGTAGAATATGATGATGGTGGTGGTGACAGTGGAAAGAGTAGGATTGAGAAGTAGAGGGACCTGAGATGGCCAAAGGGAGTGATCAAAGACTTCACTCTGGGTCATACATCAAACAACTGTGGCTCTGGCCCACTCATGGACAGGTCTGCCATGAAAGACAAGGTTAATGTTTGTTTCCTACTAATGCTTTCTTTAGAGCTGGGCATGATGTCTAAACACAGAATTTTTAAAAATTTATTGTTGATAGTATTACAGATATCTCCAATCCCAACCACCCACACACACTTTTCCCCTTTCCTCCCAGTCCTACTCCCGCTGTCTCCTCAGGTCTTCACTACGCTATTGCCTGTGTCCATGGGCTATGCATACAAGTATATAAGTTCTTTGGTTTATCTCTTCTTATGCCCCAAACCCACATCAAGGTATGTCAGGCTGTTCCATACCTCCATGCTTCAGGTCTTCTTTTGTTGGTCAATTCACTTTGTTCATTAGATTCCACAAATAAGTGATATCATATGATATTTGTCTTTCTCAGATTGGTTTATTTCACTTAGCATAATAGTCTCCAGGTCCATCTATACTGTCCCAAAGGGTAAAAGATCCTTCTTTTTTTACAACTGCATAGTATTCCATAGTGTAAATGTCCACAGCTTTTTAATCCACTCATCTACTGATGGGAACTTGGGCTGTTTCCAAATCTTAGCTATTGTAAATAATGCTGCCATGAGCATAGAAGTGCATATATTCTTTATGATTGGTATTTTGGGATTTTTAGGATATATTCCTAGAAGTGGAATCACTGGGTCAAACTGAAGTTCCATTTTTAATTTTTTGAGGCAACTCCATAGTGGCTGAACCAATCTGCATCCCCACTAGCCGTGAACTAATGTTCCCTCTTCTCCACATTCTGCCAAAACTGGTTTGTTGATTTTTTTATGACAGCCATTCTGATAGGTGTGAGGTGATATCTCATTGTGGTGTTAATTTGCATTTCTCTGATGATTAGTGACTTTGAGCATTTTTCATATGTCTCTTGGCCATTTGTATGTACTCTTTGGAGAAATGTCTCTTCAGGTCTTCTGCCCATTTTATTATTGGACTAGAGGCCTGGTGCATGAAATTTGTGCATGGGGGTGTGTGTCCCTCAGCCCAGCCTGCACCCTCTCCCATCTGGGACATCCCTCTCACAATCCAGGACTGCTGGTTCCCAACTACTTGCCTGCCTGCTGCCTGATTGCCCCTAACCGCTTCTGTCTGCCAGCCTGATCACCCCTAACCACTACCCAGCCAGCCTGATTGATGCCTAACTGCTCCCCTGCTGGCCTGATTGCCCCTAACTGTCCTCCCCTGCAATCCTGGTCACCCCCAACTGCCCTCCCCTGCTGGCCTGGTCACCCCTAACTGCCCTCCCCTGCCAGCCTGGTCTCCCCCAACTACCCTCCCCTGCAGGCTTGGTCCCTCCCAACTGCCCTCCCCTGTAGGCCTGGGTCCCCCCCACAACTGATCTTCCCTGCAGGCCAGTTTGCCCTCAACTGCCCTCCCCTGCTGACCTGATCGCCCACTACTGCCCTCCCCTGCCGGCCATCTTGTGGTGGCCATCTTGTGTCCATATGGGGTCAACCATCTTTGACCACATGGGGGTGGCTACCATGTGTGTTGGAGTGACGGTCAATTTTCATATTACTTCTTTATTATATAGGATTGTTCGTCTTCCTTTTGTTGAGTTGTATGAATATATATATGTACACTTAATTTATATATATATTTAATTTAAATTATTTATTGTTTAAAGTATTACACAAGTCTCCTTTTCCCCCCATTGACTTCTCCCCAGCTGCTCCCACCCCCCATTGCATGCCCTCATCCCCCTACTCTCTGTGTCCATTGGTTATACTCATATGCATGCATACAAGTCCTTTGGTTGATCTCTTACCCCTTCACCCCCTGCCTTCCCTCATAGGTTGGACAGTCTGTTCGATGCTTCTATGTCTCTGGTTCTATTTTTGTTCATCAGTTTATGTTGTTCATTATATTCCACAAATGAGTGAGATAATGTGATAGTTTTCTTTTTCTGATGGGTTTATTTTGCTTAGCATAATGCTCTCCTGTTGCAAATGGTAAGAATTCCTTCTTTTTTACAGCAGCATAGTATTCCATTGTGCAGATGTACCATTTTAGAAATTAACCCCTTATCAGATGTTCTCCCATACAGTGGGTTCCCTTTTCATTTTGGTGGTGGTTTCTGTTGCTGTGCAGAAGATTTTTATTTTTATGTAGTTCCATATATTTATTTTCTCCTTAGTTTCATTTTCCCTAGGAAATGTATCCATAAACATATTGCTATGTGAGATGTCTGAGATTTTACTGCCTATATTCTCTTCTAAGATTTTTATGGTTTCATGCCTGAGATTTAAATCTTTTATCCATCCTGAGTTTATTCTTGTGTATGGTGTAATGTGTGTGGTCTAGTTTCATCATTTTGCATATGTCTGTCAGTTTTCCCAGCACCCTTTGTTGAAGAGTCTGTCTTGACTCCATTGTATGTTCTTGCCTCCTCTGTCAAATATTAATTGACTGTAATGGTGTGGGTCAATTTCTGGGATCTCTGTTCTGATCCATTGGTCTGTAAGTCTGTTCTTGTGCCAGTACCAGGCTGTTTTGGTTACAATGGCTTTGTAGTATAGTTTGATATCTGGTATTGTGATTCCTCCTACTTCATTCTTCTTTCTCAAGATTGCTGCTGCTATTCAGGTTCCATATAAATTTTTGGAGTATTTGTTATAGCTCTGTGAAGTATGCCATTGGTATTTTAAAAGGGATTGCATTGAATCTATATATTGCTTTGGGTAGTATAGACATTGTAACAATGTTAATTTTTCCAATCCATGAACATGGTATATGATTCCATTTGTTTGTATCTTCCTTTATTTCTTTTTAAAAATGTCCTGTAGTTTTCCAAGTACAGGTCTTTTACCTACTTGGTTAACTTCCTTCCTAGGTATCTTATTATTATTATTATTATTTATTATTTGCAATGATAAATGGCATTGCCTTTTTAGTTTCTTTTTTGGAGCATTCATTATTGGTGTATAAAAATGATTTTGTATCCTTCTACCTTACTGAATTCATTGGTTAAGTGTAGTAATTTCCTGGTAGAGTCTTTAGGGTTTTCTACAATATCATGTCATTTGTGAATAATAACTGTTTTACTTCCTCTTTTTTAATTTGGATGCTTTTTACCTGATCTTCTTGTCTGATTGCTGTGGCTAGGATTTCCAGTACTATGTTGAATAAGCATGGTGAAAGCAGATATCCTTGTCTTGTTCCTGTTCTTAAGGGAATCACTTTTAGTTTTTGCCCATTGTTGGCTGTAGATTTGTCATATATGGCCTTTATAATGTTGTGGTATGATCCCTCTATTCCCACTTTGCTGAGAGTTTTTACCAAAAAAGGGTGATGGATTTTGTTGAATGCTTTTTCTGCATCTATTGATATGACCATGTGGTTTTTACCTTTTCATTTTTATGTGACATATTATATTTATTGATTTGCAAATATTGTACCAGCCTTGTATCCCTGGAATCAAATCCCACTTGATCATGGTGTATGATCTTTTAAATATATTGCTGGATCTCATTTGCTAATATTTTGTTGAGGATTTTAGCATCTGTGTTCATCAGGGATATTGACCTGTAATTTTCTTTCTTTGTAGTGTCTTTATTTAGTTTTGGAATTAGGATAATGAAGACTTCTTTAAAAGAGCTTGGGCGTCTTCCTTTCTCTTGAATTTTTTGCAATAGTTTGAGGAGGATAGATGTTAGTTCTTTATTTGTTAAAACTCCCCTATAAATCCATCTGGTCCAGGACTTTTGTTTACTAGGAGATTTTAAATTACTGTTTTAATTTCATCAGTTGTTATTGGCCTACTCAGGTTTTCTGATTCTTCCTGATTGAGTTTTAGTAAGATTGTACATTTCTAGGAATTTGTCCATTATGCCCATGTTTTCCAGTTTGTTGGCATATAGTTGTTCATAGTATTTGCTTATAATCCTTTGTATTTCTACAAATCTATTGTTATATTGCCTCTTTCACTTCTGATTTTATTTATTTGTGTCCTCTCTTTTTGTTTCTTAATAAGTCTGGCTGGGGGTTCATCAATATTGTTTATCTTTTCAAAGAATCAACTCTTGGGTTTATTGATTTTTTGTACTTTTTAAAAGTCTCTATGTCCTTTATTTCCCCTTAATCTCTATTATTTTAAACATATAATTAAAGTTAATTCTGTTGCTATGACCTTCTTCATTAATAGATTAGTATTTTAATGGATTATTGCAAAACTAAATTTGAATTAAATATGTATTCTCACTTTATTGCATCTTAATTTTTCAGATTCCTATGTTTTTCATTTGCTAAGTAATTCTATCTAATAAAGAGGGAATATGCTAATTGACCCTCACACCGTCCCAAAATGGCAGTGCCCACAGCCAATAAGGAAAGAATATGCTAATTGAGTGTCCCGCTCTTAAAGATGGCAGTGCCCACAGCCAATAAGGAGGGAATATGCTAATTTACTACCATGCTCTCAAAGATGGTGGCATCCACAGCCACAAGATGGTGGTGCCCAGTCCCTTCAGCCCCGTGTGCCTGCCTCTGGAGTCCCCCAGTCCCTGCCTCTGGAGTCCCCCAGTTCCTCAGCCCTCCAGCTGCCCAGGGCTGGCCCGAGGCGCAGACAAGCCTCGGATGGCAGCTGCCCAGCCTCCCAGGGCCGCCCAAGGCTCAGGTAACCAGGGCCGGCCGAGGCTTGTGCTGCTGGCAGTGGCAGCAGCAGAGATGTGATGGGGCATCTCCTTCCCCTGATCACTAGATCGCCTCCCACACCTGAGGGCTCCTGGACTGTGAGAGGGGGCAGGCCGGGCTGAGGAACCCCCCCTCCAGTGCATGAACTTTCATGCACCGGGACTCTAGTATGCTTACAATGTGTAATCACAGTGGCTCTATCTGAATATAAAGGAGCATAAAGACAGAGCACATGATATGTGCCTAGCTTTCCTCAGGTCTCCTTCACAAGTTTATCACTGCCTTCAGTGTCTCCAGATGGAGCACACACTCACTACGAACTCTCTAAAATTTGAAAAATCCAGAAGAGGAGGTTTTTTTTTTGTTAATCCTCAACTAAGGATATTTTTCTATTTATTTTTAGAGAGAGTGGAAGAGAGAGAGAGAGACAAGAGAGAGAAACATCAATGTGAGAGAGACACATTGATTGCACATACCCTGACCAGGGTTGGGGATCGAGCCTGCAACCAAGATACATGCCCTTGATTGGAATAGAACCTGGGACCCTTCAGTCACCAGGCCAATGCTCTTACCACTGAGCCAAACCGGGGAAAGCCAGAAGAGGAGATTTTTTTAAACGGAATATTTTTCTTTAGTGACTTGAAATTGCATTTATTATGATAACAAACAAGCATGATATGGAAGTGTTTTCTATCATGGCAGAAACATGAGCAGAGCTGAAATATGGAAATACCATAACTGTCTCAACCAAGAGGAACACCTGTTGGGAGACTGATCAGCATGGCTGCACATGACCCTCTCTGATGTTGTTTTCTTCTGCCTTTTACACGAGGGTCCTGGAAAGTTGTCCAGGAGCTTATAAACATGATAATCTGAGCTGAGGACCAACAGAATAAAGGCCGTTCATCTGAGGCCCCAAATATAGACTAGGTTGGTATTGTTCCCTTGACCATCTTACAGAGGCCATGATCTACACTGGTGTGTATAAACAGCACAAGACACATTCAGGTCTCTCCTATTAAGAAGAAATGTCCCCCTTAACCTTTCCTTCCTTTCTGTTGACTGACTAATTTCCTTCTTTTATTTCCAAACTTTTAGAGAGACCACTGCTACTCTCACTGTCTACACTTTCATCCCTCATTCTTTCTTCACCCCAATCTGGATCTTCAACTTCCTCCCCAGTTAACCACGGAACTTATCCTAAGGTAAATCACTACATCCTAAATGCCACGTCCCCTGTCCTATTTTCAGTCCTTAACTTGAAGCATATCCTAGCTGTGTCCTAAGTTTGACATGGGACACTGACTCCTTCCTGAAGCTTGTTTCATCAAAGGGATTTATCCTTGGTCCCTCTCTCTTGGTCTGTCAACCCCATCTCCTAATTCTTTGATTTCTCCCCTTATTTCTTCTTAGTCCCATTTGCTGGTTCCTCCTCTTCTTTCCAATCTGTATTTGTTAGTGGTCTGCCAGATTTACTCTTTAGCACTTTCTTCTTTTACCTTTTCCCTGGCCATCTCTTCCCCTCTCCCCTAAATCCAGAGCCATGTTATCCATTCTACTTTGTGCCAGGCACTGTGCCAGTGCTGGAAATACACACTAGAGTTTAGAGGCGGCAACAGATGAATTAATGTCAGTGTACCAGGGTATAAATTTGGACAGGGTGTGAAGGGGAAAAAATCAATTCTACATGATGGAGAGGGATAGTTGGGACAGTGAATCATTGAGTACTTAGCATGTTGCATAATCATTAGAAGCAAAGAACTGTCAAGCCCAAGTCATGGCTTTCTAGAAGAAAGCATGTGGTGTGGGTGTGTACATGTGTGCACTCTACACATGTATGGTCAGAAGGCTTGAGCAATGGAAGTTCTATTTGAACAGAACCTGAATCCTTTCTAAGAAGGGGACCTTACATCACTCAGGCAGTACTTCAAATGTCAGGTACCAGAAGACCAGTTGGGGGAAGCTGGCTTTTTCCCAATCTGCAGATGGGTCATTAATTCTTCTTTGTATGCTTCCTTTGAAGTTTATACTCAAGGTACCAAAGTATTTTTGTGTTTCCAAGGGTGGTTTTAGAAATATTTAACAAAGACATCAACACAGATCAATCAGAATGATTACACATGATTCCAGTGGTCCCTTTCTATGCTGTAAGGTAAATCCTGTAATTCTTGATCATGGGTATATATGTGAGTGTGTGTGTGTGTGTGTGTGTGTGTGTGTGTGTGTGTGTGTGTGTGTGGTTTCCTGAGGGAGACCTGGGACAACTGAGGCAGAAAGGAAATATTTGAGATTTGGGGCAGTGCAATATCCCAACTATATAAAAATATTTCAATACTGTATTTTAATATCCTGTATAGCCATTCAGAGGCATTGCTGCCTTCTTCCTGAGATTGTAAATTCTCTGAGAACAGACACCTTTCACTATCTCTGTGACCATTGCTTTTAGTAGTATAGGCTTCTGCTTATAGTGAGTGATTAATAAATGCTTGATGACTGGAGTGAAATTAATGATTTAGTAAAACTCTTTAACTCTATTCAGAAAAACAAAGGGATATTTTGGTGAATTAGTTATATATCCTAGGTTTTGGTGTGATGAAAAACTCCAGATCTTAGTGGCTTATTACACAAAGGTTAATTTCTTATATATATGACTTGTCCATTCTAGATAATCTGTTTATGCCTCTTTCTTCTGGGACCCAGGCTCATGGGGTGACTACTGTTGGAAATAAGTGGTTACTGTGGCAGAGAGGAAAAAGAGAAAGCGCCAAGTTGTGTACTAACTCTTAAAGCTTCTGCCAGAAAATGACACGTTATTTTTGCTTAGACTTCATTGGCCAAAGCAAGCCTCATTTGATGCCAACTATTTTCTTTTATGAAAGGCAGTCTTCATAGGTGTAGCACGATGTTAATTCTGGGTCACATGCTGTGCTAGGGTATGTCCGGGAAACAGATAAATAAGGTAGTGTCCCTGCTTTGGAGAGGTTCACCTTCTACTAGGAAAATAGGTTATGTAAACAGATATACCACAATAGACCTCAGATGGGCTTTTAATGGACTGAGGATAGGGGGGCTCTTCTATTAACTCCTTGAGGGGTTTAAGTTCATTGCCAGTTCCTCATTTTATAGAACATAGGCTGGATGCTTGTGAACTTCTATATTCAACACATATCTTTCCATATGCAATGATGAAGCTTTTCCAGGCTTATTTGTTTTGCTTCTGTGTCTCCTCCCACCCTCCAATTACAGAGCAAAGACTTCAAGGCAGACACAATTCTGTTAGGCAGGAATTCGTCTTATTGATCTTTGTATTTAATTTTAGGCATTGTTTGCCACAAAATGAACAAATAAGAAGATGAGAGGATGAGTGAATGGATGGCTAACCTAATATTAAGTATCACTTGTGAGCCTCTCATGTCTGGTCTTCTTCAGGAGTCTTATCATCCTTCAGCACTAAGGTCCACTGGTCCTGGTTGGACATCTATTTCATTGACTGTTGCCTGATCATAGATGTGGGGCTGATCAGCAGCTGCCCCAGGCTGCAAGTGAGTGGGCTGAATTGCTGACATCTGGGAGAGAGAGAGAGGTTTGGCTGCTGGCAAGGCTGGGAAAGAGAAGCAGGGTCTGATCACCGTGCTTCGCTCTCCCTGCCTTGCCAGCAGCCGCTGCCACTGTTGATCAGACCCGCCTCTCTCTCTCTCCGAGAGGTCAGCAGTTCAGTCCTCTCGCCTGCTGCACTGCACGCACAGCCTGGCGTTTTGTCGAGCCTCCAGTCATTGTGGATGTTACAACCCTGGCTCTTTATGTATATATGAAAAAAGAAAAGTAAAACCTACAAAAGATGTCTTCTTCACGAGCACTCTTCTCATTTGAAATGCCCAGTGAGAAAGGAGTTAAGTGTGGATTTAATCCAAAGCTTAGATAGTGCCTCTCAGCTGTGGGATGGCAGCACAGCCAAAGTGCCCAAAGATAAACAAGGACTGGATTTTGAAAAGCCTCCTATGGCCATTTGCAGTCAGGTGTAGTCATAGGAAATTCCTGAGGCCCCTGGCAGATTCTACTGTGCAAACACCAGAAAAACTGAAGCAGTTCTGAGCCTGGAAAGAACTGGGCCTTGCGGTTCCCTTTCTTCCCCTTGCACTTCTCTGCACATCTGGGGAAGCAGCGTTTCACTGCTGGACAATAACTGCCCCTGGCTGCTTGGGCCTCAAATATAACTTCTGAGCACCTCGCTTACTGCTGATCATACCCTACACCCATTTCCTTTCCACCAAGCATTTCCATGGTCACCCCATTCTGAGCACATATATGAGAAAAAATGGCAAACGAAGTGGTGGGAGGATGCGTTAGCCTCTTTGAGCTGCTCCAATAGAATAGCATAAACTGGGTGGTTTATAATCTACACACATTTATTTCTCACTTTCTGGAGGTGAGAAGTCCAAGATCGAGGTGCTGGCAGGTTTGATCTCTGATGAGGGCTCCCTTCCTGGTTGCTGTGTTTTCACATGGTGGAAGGGGTGAGAGAGCTCTCTTTAAGGATTATTTTATAAGGGCACTAACCACCCCTCAGGATCTAATCACCCCCTAAAATCCCCACCTGCAAATCCTATCACATTGGGGTTAATTTTCAACATATGCATTTGGAGGTGACACAAGCATCCAGCCCACAGCAGAGGGGGAGAAGTGTAAGAGAAGCACAGTGAGTGGATGTTGGGGAGAGTGTCTTGGGAGTGAATGAAAAGGGGGTGTCCCACAGTGAGTTGTTTACTAAGCTGTGTTGCATGACTCTGCTTGCATTCTTGTGCCTTAGCCATTGCCATGAAAAGAACACACTTTAGTGACCTGCTCATCCTACTAGGAGGAGGAGAGATAAGGAACAGAGCCTCAATCAGTCCAGAAATCCCAATGTTCTAGTTACTTGAACAAATTTGGCTGAGATAATCAGAACCACTCAACTGAGCCCAGCTGGATCAACTGAATTCCAGATACTTGAGAAATAACAAAAGATTGCTGTTTTAACCTTTTGCACTCAGATGTCGAGTGTGACTCGACACGGTTAGCATCGGTAGCAGCTCTTTTTATACTCTTTGAATGTATCAATAATTTGAAATATAAAAAATCCAAATAAATAAGTTTGTATGAAAAGAAACTCCAGTTTTTTATTCTACTGCTGCGCTTTGTAAAATCTGGGGTATTTAAAAAATTAAATCCCGAGTAGAATAAAGGAATCGAGAAAAAAGCAAGCGAGTGCAAAGGGTTAAGCCTCTGAGTCTCAAAGGAGGTATATTACACATTAACAGTTAACTGAAAAACCTACCTAACAGCAACCCCCCTTTCTTCCTTTTTATAGAATCCATTTTGTTAATAATGACAATGTGCCATCATTGGTTTAAGCCAGTCTTGTCACTTCTGTTATAATTTGCTGGATATTTTCTTTCCCAGACTTTTTAGCAGCTGATAGTGACCATCTGATCTAGTTCTGGCCAGAGAGACATTTCTGAGAAAGATTTTCTTCCATGATGAAAACAAAGCCCTTTTCTGTCCATCCCATTCTTTACTGTTTGGCACTGCTATGACTATGTGATACCTGGAGCTCCGAAGCCATCTTGTCACTATAAGGTCACAAGTTCAAGGCTGAGAGGTCCACCTGCTATGGATGCTCAAACAGAAATATGAGGAAAGCCTGAGTTTTTTATTACATTGTTGAGCTTCAGAACAAACCCTGGGACCACCTACCTCCAGCCCTTTACCAAATAAATTATGATTGTCTTCATGTTTTTCTGTCAGTCAGATTTTCTGTTAATGGCAGCCCAAAGCATTCTTGAGTTGTATGGGATGCCATGAAGGTGGAGGAGAGGGGTGTGGATGATAAATGGGGATGGTGTCTGTCATAGTGCTCTGAAACACACACACACACACACACACACACACACACACACACACACACACACACACTTGTACCAAGAACTCAAGTGTAAACTGGAATAATTCACTCACCTCTCTGGGCTGTGATTTCCTCTCCTGAGAGAAGAAGGCATTTTTGTAGTTTGAACATTGATTCTGAACATGCAGTCAAGTCTCTGGCTGGCAAATATTCACAGAGGATTTTAGAGAACTATTAATTAGGCACAAGGAAAATATTGAGAATAGCTGTACTACAGCAAATGCTTGGCTCTAGGCTTGTACATAATGAGTCTATTTTTTCATTTCTGAGTTTGTGTCTAATATGTTTTACCTGCTGCAGGGTACTTTCATTGAATGCTAATTAGATGCCTTTTTATAAAAAATGATTTGCATGCAAGGAGCAAATGCTTTTCTTTCAGGAGCAGGTGTTGTGGGATGGAGAGAAACATGCTGGCTAATGCCTTGTTACCAAAGTCACAGGAATTTCTAGTATCCCAGGCAGGTTTGACACCATTCTGGGGGAGAACTAAGGGGACACATCTTCTGAATAAGTTTGTCTATTTACTTAGTTTCTGGTTCTGCAGAACAGAGCTTTGGCAGAACCCCAAGGAAACACCAGCAGGGGGAAAAATCACCTTATTTTCTGCTTTAGCCAACAGCATTTTCCTGCCCAGACTTTGCAAAACAGACTTGCTTAGCTTTGCAAGCTCCTCCAGCTGCCACTATTCCTTTCTGGCCTTCTGGTTGCATACGTCCAGATCAGTCTGATTTCTTCAGTTACAGTATATTTTTTATCCTAAACCATTTTTCTTATTTCTCCTTGCTCTTCACCTTTTCTTCTAATCCCTCCCACCTTCTACTATTTCTCTATATTACTCTCTCCTCTTTTCTTCAACTACTGCTATGTCCTGAAAAGCTTCCTTGACTTTTGAGTAGTGATGTTCTTAAAATCTAGTGAGAACTCTGGGAGTCATGATTGTTTGGCATAATCATACATAAGTATTTTATTAGCTAATATTTGCTGTTGAAGGAGGATTTCACAGGTATGGTCCTGCTCTATTTTCTTTATACTATGCCATAGCATAATTTTTAGCTCTATAAACATGTTGGATAGAAGTGGATGGAGTATGGGAAGAAAGGCAAATTCTAGGGCATAACTGGGCAGAGCAGTGAAGACCACCTGAGCATGTGAATGTCTTTGATTTATATACACATTTTACAAATCTTTACTAAAGACAACTGTGTTATTTTAAAGCACTGAGCTAAGGACTGTAAGGGGAGACACATTACCTTCCAGATATGTGTGTCATATATGGAGCTTTGATAGAGGAGGAGCAGGTGAGAATTGTAGAAGGAAAATTTTCTACTCAGGAGATATCAAGATAAAATACTGTGTTCCATTATGACTGATTCTAACAAGCTGAAGTGGACCCAAACACCAAACCACTATTGGACCCAACTACAGACTCTTCCCTGACAATGAACAATTGAATTAGTTTGAACCTTGGATTGATTTCTGGAGTACTGGTTGTCAAGCCTTAATCACTTTTTCTAGATTAAACACCCTGACTTTCCCCCCTCAGCTAATCATTAAGTGAATTTCTTTGCTTGTGTGTGTTTCCTTGCCTGGCAGGTCAGTAAATTGGCTTTGTGGATTTTATTTATTTTATAGCTCTAGTAGCCTTTGCTTTATTATTTTTCAGAATATAGCTTGTAGGAGAGCCAACTAATGTTTAACATCTGGCAACGGCACATTAAGAACAACTAAAAGAAAACCAAATGAAGCCAAATCAAACCAAACCAAACAACAAACCAAAAACAACGCAGCAGTAACATAGTAATAGCAAATCTTACTCATGAGACAGAGCCTGGCTAGGAGATGAGATTTACAGTAACTTCCCAGTTCAGGTCATTTCTAAGTAAGAGCTGGTTTCAATTGGACTTAGCCAAATTCAGCGGTGGTCCAATCTGGATCTGACTATTGCTTCTAGATGTTTGCATAGTCTCTCTGTTAGTTTACATTCCTAGTGGACTGATAAGGAACAAAAGCCATAATTTTAACAAAAATTACTTGCTTGTTACTTTTTAAATACTGATGAAAAATTTGGTTAGCTTATAGGTAAGATTATGCTTCTTTAACTCTTGGATTGTTAACCTGGATTTTCTCAGAAGAATCTTCCCAGAACTGAAGTTCATTTTGTTTTGTGGTTTTACCAAAGAAACTCGGAAGGCAGGGGTGGGTGGGTGGGAAGAGATCAACCAAAGAACTTGTATGCATATATGCATAAGCCATAGACACAGACTGTAGGGTGGTGAGGGCCTGGGGGTGGGGGAGGTGGGGGCGGGGCAGCAGAGGGGGACTGGAAGAGGTCGATGGGGGAAAAAAGGGGACATACATAATACTTTCAACAATAAAGATTTTTATAAAAAGAACAATATATGCAACTTTCAGAGATACTAAAATGTGAAAGTTAAAATTAAAAACAAAACAAAAAATTCAGGAGATTTTCAGTTCTGAGCAGTGTTTCTGCAGCACAACTTTCAAACTCGGGGAATTATTAGACTCCTAGTCATCATTCCTCACTGGAAGAAATATCCGGCACTTTCCCCAAAGTGTGCTTTCCTCCTACATCAAGATGCTGTTATGATTTGTTTTCCCCTCTTAGTGATTACTAATGTACTACATATATGTGGAAGGATTTATTGAAAATGTACCAGAATTTAGTTGATGTGCTCCTTGCTATAACTTTAGAGCAGGGATGGGGAACCTTTTTTCTGCCAAGGGCCATTTGGATACTTACGATGTCATTCGCTTAACGCAATCCGCTTAATGTGAATTTATGTTGCTATGAAAAAAGCTCCTAGATTTATTGAATTTTGAGTCCTGCCTCTGGGCAAGACCAAATGATTTCTTGGGTCTTATACAGTCTGCAGGCCTGACATTCCCTGTCCCTGCTTTTAGAGTATTACAACCCAATCTTGTTTTTGCTTCTGGCTGTCCCTGTCTTTTAGGGATTTTTGTCCATAGAGTACATAATACTTTGCTTGTCCTAAATAAGGTTGGGACCCAATGTCTTTCATGGTGACCTTCTCTGTTCCTCCTTGTCATCTTTTAGTAAATGTTTACTTAGTGCCTACCCCAAGGGATTTATGAGGGTATATACAAAATGGTATTTGAATATATTCCTTCTGCCTCTGGGAGCTCAAGTTAAACCATCTTCCTCCCTCTTTCCTTTTAAGCATTTGTTAACAAACAGAGAATGAACATAAGAGGAATCCTTTGATAATTCCAGAGACAAGCCAGAGCAAAGTCCCCACCCAAGAGTAAACGTTTAATAGCATGTTTCCAGAATGCAGAGAGGGCAGAACAGTATAAGCCTGGGGGTGAGAGTAAACCAATAGAAGGAGGGAAAATTATGTTATGTCTCTTTATTTTGTAGAAAGCTTCCCATAAAACATGTGTTTTTTTTTCTTTGGAGGATGTATCAGTTATCAATTGTTATAGAAACCATTCCAAAACTTAGTGGCCCAAAACAGCAATGATTCATTACCTTTCACAATTCTTAGGCTTGGAAATCTCAGTGGTTCTGTTGCTTGTCTTGCAAAAAGGCTTGCAAGAGTTTGGTGCTGGAAAGTCTAAGATGGCTCCACTCACTGTCAGCAGCTGCTGCTGGCTGTTGGCTGGGGCATCTCAATCCCTTTCACATGACCTCTTGTCCTCCAATAGAGTAGAATGGGCTTTTTAACAGCAGGGTGGTCTTAGAGCCTTAACATCTAGGCTCCAGAACTTGTTTAATGCTACTTTTACCACATTCTAATGATCCAAACAGTTCCCCCCTATGGAATCAATTGATTCAAGGGGTGGAGAAACAGACCCCACCATTTAATGGGAAGACCAAAAGGACATAGAGCCAGGGAAATGTGATTGATTGGAGACTGTTATTCTAACAATGTATCACGGTAGAAGTGGGGTCAAGAGAATGGGGATGAGAGTAGTGCTGGGAGGTAGGAGGAGGAGAAATTAAGTTGCATTGTGACATTCTTTCGAGTTAATAATGCTATTGTAATAATCATAACCTGTGTGTCTTTTTCCATGTGAATAATTGTAAACCTACTTTTGCCCACCCCTGTAAGTGTCAGCAAAGGGTATTTTGTCCTGGGGAACAGACTCCAGGGAATATATTGGTTAAGGAAAAAGGATGGATGTCTGCAATTTTATTAAAGTTTGGTATTTAGAGGATAATAATTAAAATGGAAAAGCAGAAAAATTAGAATACCAAAGAAATGATGGGAAACAGACAATTTTAGGAGGAAATTACATATACATCCCAGATTATGTGTTCATACTTGAGCACACATATGAAATACGTTCTGTTGTGAGATCCCTTTAATTTTATAGTTGAAGCTTTTAAACATGATTTTCCGCAGTTCAGGTAAACTGTCACCAAGTGATGGGTGCATGCTTTAACTAAGAATCATGTGAGTCCTTTTATTCAAGTCTCTTAGACTCTTAATCATAAACTTCCTATGAATAATTATGAAACATAACTCTTTACTAAGTAAATTTCACCCAAAAGGCCATTTTCAATTGATTTTTAAAGTTGAATTTTAGAAATAATTCTCATAGTACATGTTTGTACCTTCATCATCAATCTTCATTTTTTCTTTTTCATTTTGTCTGAATCTAAAATCATTGTTTCTTTTCAAGAAGTCCCTCTTTTAGTTATTACCATCTTTCTGCTGTAGCCACGGGAATAATGAAGAGATTGTTGGAATTAACTTTATCTTTCTACCATATCATGCCTCTTCTTTCTTTCTCTACATACAGAAGGGGGATAATGTAAAATAAAGCAAAGGTAAGATGATATAAAGATTGTAATTGTGTCTTTATTAACTGCTAGTTCACCCCTGAGTGTTTATTTTTTCACTAGAGGCCCAGCGTGCGATTGAAATTGCGTGCAAGGAGGCGCCCCACCTCCCGCTGTGGAAGAAGGCACCCCATGGGCCGCCATGGGAGTCAGGCCAGACCGCTGCCCCCCGGCAGGGACCCACACCTGACTTCTGCCCCAGGCTCCCTTCTGGCCCCCCTGCCAGTGTCTGCTCCGGGCCTCCAGAGCTGCGGTGCCAGCTTGGGCAGGTCCGTCTCTGTCTCTGTCTCAGCTCCGGGCCTCACCTGCTCGTGCAACCTCCTCCTGTCTGGTCATCCCATTACGGTGTCCTGGCCTAATTTGCATATTACTTCTTTATATATTAAGATAACTTCCTCATCTTTCTCTTCTCTTAATTAACTTCTTTAACTGGAGCCATAAAAACTTTCCTGGTAGCACTTCAACAATTTTAATAGTTTGAAAACTAACCTTCATAGGTTTGGAATATTGACTTAGACCATTTTTATTATACTAATACTAGAGGCCCAGTGCATGATTTAATCATGCACCTGGTGCACCAGCGGGCTGGCTGTCCGCCGGTGCCCCAGGCCTTCCGAAAGCCTCCGGCGCTGCGGAGGCTTTCGAAAGGCCTTGCGCCGGAGCAGACAGCCGGCCAGGTCCCCCGCTTTGGCCTTTGATCGCGGGGGACCTGGCCGGCTGTCCGCCGGTGCCCCAGGCCTTCCGAAAGCCTCCGGCGCAGCCATGGCTCAGCGTCCTGCTGGCCCAATCAGCTACCCCGGCCACCCTGAGTCCCGCCCCCTGCGCCTCCTGCTGGCCCAATCGTGGGCGTAGCGGAGTGATGGTAATTTACATATTACCATTTTATTATGTAGGATAAATGGATAAAAAAGCTGTGGTACATTTACACAATGGAATACAACCATGTTGTAAAAAAGAAGGAACTCTTACCATTTGCAATAGCATGGATGGACCTGGAGAGTATTATGCTAAGCAAAATAAGCCAGTCAGAGAAAGGTAAGTATCACATGATCTCACTCATATGTAAATCTAATGAACAAAATAAACTTATAAAGAAAACAGATTCAGAGACATAGAAGCATGGAACAGACTGACGAATTTCAGAGGGAATGCAGGGGTGGGGGTGGAGAGATTAACCGAGGAACTTAAATGCACGTATGTATGTATAACCCAGGGACACAGATAATAGTGTGGTGAAGGCCTGGGAGGGTGGTGGTGGGGGTCAATGGCAACAACAACAATAACAACAAAGGGGATATCTTTAATACTTTCAACAATAAAATAAAAATTTTAAAAAAGAAAATAAAAGTCACTCACTTTGACATGGTCATTCTTAGTGATGGTCCAAGCCGAGGTATCTTTTTGGTTGTAAATGAGCCTGCCTAACTCTGTTCCTCTGACAGCCCCTTCAGTTACCCTCTTCACTTGTTAACCAAAGGCAGCAGTGCATATCGTCTCGAGCTGCTTTGTAGCAGGTCTTCATTGGTGGGAACTTTGCCTCCAGCACTCTGTGTGTGGGTATTGAGGATCCTTCCTATTTCTCAGTTCACTGGGGTTGTTACTTTTAGCTGAATCTCAAGACAAGAATACAAGATCAAAACAAAGAATTTGCTCAGTCTCAAGCTACTGAAGTTGGATGAAAGTGAACTCATCACCAGGTGCAACATCTGATTTTCTGGTCCCAGGGTCACTAGCAGAATGCTATATAGTCTCTGAAGCATAACAGTTTTAACATTTCATGTAGCAGCTTAAGCTTTCCACAGCCTGAACTCAATTTCCACAGCCCACTGTGAAGGTGAAGATAGAAATGACACACTTGCAATTGGTTAATTATGTGTATAAACACCAAAACTTTGCCTGCGACTCCAGAGATAAAGGGGTCTCCTAAAGTGTCTCTGATTTGCAGACCAGGTGAACAGGTCCCTGTTCTTTACTGCCAATTGTTTCAGCTGATCATTTGGGAGACATTGCAGAACCAAATATGCACAGTTGAGATGGAGAACATGTATCTGTATGACAGAACTGCCTGTGGATGAACAGAAAAAAACAGAGCTCTAGATAGGAAGCTTGTGGAGGATACCCTCTGGTGTTGGTGAGAATGGAGAAGCAGGCACACATTTGAACTGCTGTGAGCACTGTAAGCTAGAACAGTGCTTCTCAGAACATTCAGGTAACATAGTATCAGTGTGGTTATGCATCATTATTTCAATTGGCTCTTTAGGGTTTCATTGTATGGATATGATATAATTTATGTAACTGATATTTAAGTTGTTTCCAATTTTTCACTATTATAAGCAGTGCTTAAAAACATCCTTATACATATTTCTCTGTGAATTTGACCCATTATGTTCTTAGGATAAATGAATGGAATTGCTGGGTCAAACTTTAAAATGTGGATACATAGTGTCAGGTGACTATCTAAAAAGTTGCATACCAAGATTATAAATCAATTACCTATGTTTTCTTTCAGTATTTTCTGAAATTAATTTTAGTGGTAGAGATTTGCCATTACTATTTCTCCAAATGACTCAGTTTTCCCAACTCATTTTGTTGAACTGTCCACTTTCATCATGTATCAAGTTCTCATTCATACATAATATGTTTCTGAATTCTGTACTATTGAGCTTTCTGTAAATTATTGTATAATGCTGAATTTTTATTATTAGTATAATATGTTTCAATATTGAGTAAGACAAATACTCTCATTATTCTGCCTGGCTATTTATTTATTTATTTATTTATTTATTTAAATATATTTTATTGATTTTTCACAGAGAGGAAGAGAGAGGGATAGAGAGCTAGAAACATCGATGATAGAGAAACATCGATCAGCTGCCTCCTGCACAACCCCTACTGGGGATGTGCCTGCAACCAAGGTACATGCCCTTGACTGGAATCGAACCCGGGACCTTTCAGTCCGCAGGCCGATGCTCTATCCACTGAGCCAAACCGGTTTCGGCATGGCTATTTATCATGCTTGTTTTTTCAGAGGACATTTGAAATAATTTTTTTCTATAAAGGAAAAAACCCTAAGAAACTTGGACTGGCATTTGCAATGAATTTACAGTTGGATTTAGGGGAAAAAACCTAAGAAATTGTGATTGGTATTTGCAATGAATTTATAGATTGATTTCAGGAGAGTTGTTATTTTTTACAATATGAATGACATTAAAAAATATAACTCATTGCCCTGGCCAGTGTGGCTTAGTTGGTTGGGCATTGTCCGGTGCACTGAAAGATTTCCAGTTAGATTCCTGGTCAGGACACATGCCCAGGTTGCGGACTTGATCCAAGTAAAGGGCATGCAGTAGGCAGCCGATCGATGTTGAGCTCTCACATTGATGTTTCTCTCTCCCCCTCTCCCTTTCTCTAAAAATCAATTAAAAAAAGAATTTGTTTTAATTTATTTAATTATTTTTAAAGTTTTTTTTTTAAATTTAATTTATTGGGGTGACATTAGTTAATAAAATTACATAGGTTTCAGGTGTACAATTCTATAATATATCATCTGTATATTGTATTGTGTGTTCATCACTACAAGTCAGGTCTCATTCCATTACTATTTATTCCCCTTTGACCCTCTTCTACTGTGCCCCACCCGCCTTCCCTCTGGTAATCATACTGTTGACTGTGTCTGAGGGGTTTTTTGTTGTTGTTATTGTTAATCCTCACCTGAGGATATTTTTCCCATTGTTTTTTCAGAGAGAGTGGAAAGGATAGAGGGGTGGGGGAGAAAGAGAGAGAGAGAGAGAGAGAGAGAGAGAGAGAGAGAGAGAGTCAACAGCATACTCAATGGGCAAAAACTAAAAGAATTTCCCTGAAGAAGAGGAATAAGACAGGGATGTCTGCTTTCACCACTCTTATTCAACACTAGAGGCCCAGTGCATGAATTTGTGCATGGGTGGGGTCCGGCTGGCCCTCCCAGATTGGGGCTGATCAGGGCCAGGCCAGCCAGGGGGAAGGGATGTGGGAGGTTGGCTGGTGGGCCCTGCCCCCAATCGGGAAGGGGGAGCAATCGAGGGTGGTGCCATCTGGGGAGAGGGGCCATGGGCGGTTGGCCACCTGGCCCTGTCTCCAAATTGGGGTGGGGGCGCTGATCAGGGCCACAGTGCGCGTCAAAGCAACCGGTCGTTCCAGTCGTTCTAGTGTTTTGGCCACTTGGCTTTTATGTATATAGTTAGCACTGGAAGTCCTAGTCACGGCAATCAGACAAGAAGAAAAATCAAAAGCATCCAAATTAGAAAGGAGGAAGTAAATTTGTCATTGTTCACAGATGAGATGGTAGTGTACATAGAAAATCCTAAAGACTCCAAAAAAATTGATGAGATTTAATAAATGAATTCATCAAAATAGCACAATACAGCATCAATATCCATAAATCGATGGCATTGTTATACACCAAAAATTAATACTCAGAAAGAGAAACTAAAACAAAACAAAACAAAAAATTCCATTTACCACTATAACAAAAAATAAGATACCTTGGAATAAACTTAACTGAGGTAAAAGACCTATGTTTGGAAAACCACATGACATTAAAAAAAAAAAATAGAGGACGATACATACAAGTAGAAGCATATAATGTCTTCATGGATTGGTAGAGTTAACATCATTAAAATGTCCATTCTATCCAATGCAATCTATAGATTCAACACAATCCCTATTAAAATGCCAATGGCATATCTCACAGTTCTAAAACAAATGCTCTAAAAATTTATATGGGACAAAAAAAGACCCTGAATAACTGCAGTAATCTTGAGTAAGAAGAACAAAGTTGGAGCTATCACGATTCCGGATATCAGGTTATACTACAAAGTAATCAAGACAGCCTGATACTGGTACAAGATCAGGCATATAGGTCAATGGGACAGAAGAGAGACCCCTGAAATTGACCCACATCATTATGGTCAATTAATATTTGACAAAAGAGGCAAGAGAATACTATGTATTAAAGACAGTGTCTTCAATAGATGGTGTTGAGAAAATTGGACAGATACATGCAAAAAAAAAAAAAGAAACTAGACCACCAACTTATACCATACACACTAATAAACTCAAAATGGATAAAAGACTTAACTGTAAGTCATAAAATCATAAAAATCCTAGAAAAAAAAACACAGGCAGGACAATCTCAGACAACTCACGAAGCAGAATTTTCACTGACACATCTTCTAGGGCAAGAAAAACAAAGGACAAATAAACAAATGGGACTACATCAAACTAAAAAGCTTCTGCAAAGAAAAAGACACCATCACTAAAATGAAAAAGGAACCCACTGAATGAGAGATCATATTTGTCAATGATACATCTGATTAGGGGTTAGTTTCCAAAATATATAAAATAACTCATACAACTCAACAAAAGGAAGACAACCCAATTAAAAAATGGGTACAGCACCAGAATAGACACTTCTCTAAAGAGGACTTACAGATGGCTGATAGACATATGAAAAAAATGCTAAACATCACTAATCATCAGACAGCTAAAAATTAAAACTACAATGAGGTATCACCTAACACCTGTCAAAATGGCTACCATCTACAAATCAACAAACAACAAATCAACAAAGGACAAGGCAAGGCTGTGGAGTAAAAAGAAACCCTCTTGCACTACTGGTGGGAATGCAGACTGGTGCAGCCACTTTGAAAAACAGTATAACATTCCCTCAAAAAATTAAAAATGGAACTTCCACTTGACCCACTTCTAGGAATATATACCAAGAAAATAGAAACATCAATCAGAAAGGATATATGCACCCCTATATTCATAGCAGCACAATTTACAATAGCTAAGATTTGGAAACAGCCTAAGTACCCATCAGCAGATGAGTGGGTTAGAAAACTGTGGGATACTATGCTGCTGTAAAAAAGAAGGAATTCTTACCATTTGCAACAGCATTGATGGTACTGGAGAGCATTATGCTAAGCAAAATAAGCCCGTCAGAGAAAGATAAATATCACATGATCTCACTCATTTGTGGAATATAATGAACAACATAAACTGATGAACAAAAATAGAACCAGAGTCATAGAAGCATTGAACAGACGGTCCAACTTATGAGGGAAGGCAGGGGGTGAGGGGGTCAGAGATCAACCAAAGGACTTGTATGCATGCATATGACTATAACCAATGGACACAGACAGGGAGGGATTAGGGCATGTGCTGGAGGGGAGTGGGCGGCGGGGGAGAGCTCAATGGGGGAAAAAGGAGACTTATGTAATACTTTAAACAATAAAGAATTTAAATTAAAAAAACCAATATTAGCTTGAATATTTGAGTATCATTTATCATTAGAAGTTACTGGAGAGCAGAAACTAGTATGGAGCCCAACTAAATAGGACACCACTTTTGTGTTATGATTTTGTTAAACAGAAAGGAAAGCAGGAACAAAAGGAGGACAAAAATTTGCTTTCTCTACCTCCTCCTGAAACCACCTTGTATCCTAGTGAGGGCTAGGTAGTCAGTCAGGAACGGGGACCATGTGGGAGGTAGGGGGAAGGAAGTCAGACATGGAGGTAAACAAAAGACCTAGAACTAGTTAGGCAGGAACCTGGCTGCGCAGGGAAAACTTGACCCTTGACCCGGCCAGGTGGGTTTCATTTTTCATATTTTGGGTTTCACTAGTAATGTAAACACTCCCAGGAAGAGTAGGCTAAGATAAGAGTAAGCTGGTATCAATTATACATATTTCCACTGACTCTTTTACAAGACCTGGGAAGACTTGTTAGCAAGTATAAACCCTGTGAACAGTTAGAAGAAGTACTTGTCCTTCCCCCACATAATTTGGTGTGAGAAATAAACTTGGGCCACTTCGCCTTTTGGCTCAGGGCATTTCAACCAGTACTGGACCAATGTGCCTTTGGTGCAGATGGCAATGTGGTCATTTCTATAAGAAATGGCTCGCATTCTCTCCCTGCACTCCAAAATTCAGGTTTCAGTCTCCACACAGTTGATTTTTTTTTTTTCTGGGAGGCATTCTTTAGGTTGGTGGCCAGGCTCGTTTGGGCAGAGTTGCAGTGCCCTAATCAAATGGAAAAAATCCCAGAGGAAACGTTAATCAGGTGTGAGCCTTAAGATGAGAACACAGTGAGGGCTGCAGGGCAGCAGAGGAACCGCATTCTGCATTTCTCCTGGTTTTTCAGACACCTAGGTATTTCAGGAGCATCTCATTAGCTTCAATCTCACTCACTTCACCACCTGCATGCCTCAGGTGTCCTAGCTCAGTCTCGCCTCTTTTCCCCCCTTCCTTCCTTCTCTCTGACATTCAAATACTCTTCTCACACAGGAGGGGAACTAACTATTACAGGGAAATTTTATGCCTTGTAGAGGACAGAAAAATGATAATTTATCTCTTTGGTTACATTAGGCACTTTCCACTTTTCATTATGCCAGCTCTCTATGGTCATTTTTATGGCTTCTTATTGACATACAAATTGTTAGATGTACAAAGAGAAACTTACTGATGGATGCTCTAAGGAAACCAGGACCCCAATTTTATTATGAGAGCAGTGTTAACGTAAGAAACATTCAAACCTGTGAAAAATTTTTATTTGAGCCAAACTGTCTACAATTGCCGGGAAGTAAAATCTCAACAGATTGAGATAATGCAGAGAATGTCAGTTTTGCACCTTGTTTTGTACATTACAATAAAAAAAGGAGATGTAAATGGGTTACATGAAATCCGTTCATGATAGATTAAGGAGACGGGAGAAAGCAAAGTCGGCGCACCTCTGGGACTGGGTACAAAGTAAAATGATAGACACACACCTCTGTTTTACTTAGGTGGGTGCAGGATAGCTAACAGTCAGCAATTAACTCAGTGACAATGAGGGGATTTGTGGTCTCCACAGAGCACTGCCTGTGTTTTGAGGGGTCTGGGAAAAGAAAAATTACTTTGACATTCCAATGATATGTTATCATTGATGCTCAGTTAAGGTAAAGATTGACCTTTGTCAGGGAAATACAGGCCTAGGACATGACTACCCACCATAAACTGCTTTTTAGTTTATAAAGTTTTAATTTCATATCAACCTTTGTGCTTAGTTTAGGTCTCTGAGTTTGCAAGGCCTCCACGCAGGCCTTCGCTAAGCGAGCCAGGTTAGCATGTGGCCCCTTCTCATCCACAGCAGCCATTTTGCTACTTTCTTGCTTCCCCACCGAAAGGGGAGAGAACAGGGTGTGATAATTCAGGGCTCATCTGATTTCTTCAGTCAAGAAATCAATAGTCTTTTCTGTACGCTTTCTATACGTTAGCCCTTATTTGGTTTTTAATTCTCATGATTACCTTATTTTTTTTGTTTTTGTTTGTTTCACGGTTGAGAAACAGTGGCTCACAAATACAAGTCTCCAAAATGTACAGTTTTTAGTGGCTCTGAATGGCATCTGGTGCTTCTCCAAAGGCATTGGACTTATTTGGAAAACTCTAATAGTAGTTGAGATATTTGTAATGATTCTGAAAGAGTGTTGTTTTAAAATCCAAGACAATATAACATTTAGAGGAATTCAAAAAAGAGAAGTCTGTGGTTGGGCATCTTATCAGGGATGATTCTGGAAGAGGGCTGAAACGATTGAGGTTGCATGCACTCCTGAATTTCTCTCCAGTGAACCCACAGAAAAGCAGTGACATCAGTTGGTTCTGCAGGCCAGCCTTTAATTTTCAGATGTCAGTGCAAAAACTGGAAGCAAAGGTGAACCTAGATTGTACTCTGCCCACTGATTTTTGTTGAACTTTAGAAGTCACAGTTCATCAGCCCTGGTGTGCATGCATCTACATCCACACCCACCTCTGCACATAGGGCCTGGCTGCTGAGCAAACAACCCATTTATCCAGACACTGGATTGAAAATGGGATAAATATTAATCCTTCCTGTTATTGTGGTGCCAAGTTCCCCAAATGGGAACTAGAAAACAAAGTGGAGAAATAAAATGACCCAGAGAACAGAAAGAGACAAAAACAAAAAACTCAAGAGGCTTGGTTCAAGGTCAAAAGGAGTAAGGTGAGCACTTACAAATGTACATGCCATTGCTCCATTTTTGGGCTAGCCTCCTTAAAAGTTCATTGTTTTTGGAAAGGAGTTTTGTGACATTTCAAAGTTCTGTCCTCCCTCCCCCAACACACACTCTCACACATCATACCACATGAAGGCTTTGTTAAGCCATGAATTCTCAGACTACCTATGAAGGACATTATTTAGAGCAATGATTCTTAAACTTTAATGTGCATATAAATCATCTTGTTAAAATTCAGACTCTTGGGTGGCATGGGTAGATTGAGGGTGAAGCCCAAGGTGCTGCATTTCTAACAAGCTCCCAGATGATTCTTATGCTGTTGGTTCAAGAACCTTCCATAATTTGAGTAGCAAGGCTGTGTGGGCTTCCTAATTAGAGTAAGAAATTGAGCCAGAGGACCCAAGAGGTCTTTCCTAGCTTTAAGATTTTTTTGGGGATCAGAGTGTGATTTAAATTCAAACCATCAAAGGTATAAACATTATCAGACTCACTAAATTTTACTCTTTTTATTCTCTGAAAAACTTTCTATCAATATAACCTACTTTGCCCTGGCAGCAGTGAGATTTGAAGTGATACTTGACACCTGGTATAAAATCTCTGTGATTTCCACAGTTCTTTGAAGTAGCTGTTATTCCTCTCATTTTCAAAGTGCTGAATTCAGGGCTAGAACCCACATCTGGCCTGCAAGGCCTAGATGGTACCTCTAACTACATACAAACACCTCATGGCTCCCAGAGAAAGAGGTAGCAAGTGTTTACAAATTCAGATCTGATCAATCTGCTGGGGTTTTGACAGATTTTAGGAGGCTGGGGATGGGGCAGTTATATGGAGAAGCAGGGTTAGATCAGCCAACTCTGGGGGAAAATGAAAGAGGTGAGGTTGTGACCATCCCCATCTCCATCTCCCCGCCCCCCACCTTTTTTTTGGCCTTCCTTTCATTCCCACTCCCTACACAGCATGCTGCTCTCAAACTTGCCACAGTGGCCTGGCTTGGCTGTCCCAGAGGAACTGGCCTAGAATTCATGGAAAATGAGATCTATTTTACTATTAATTTTCTTGTTCCAGAAATAACTTAAAGACATTAATAACAATATGCAGTTACCGTATCACCCTTTCCAGGGTAGCAGGATTGTTTAACTTCAAGGACTGAATTTCTAACAGTGGAATTTGAGAGATTTTCTTTTGTGTTTGTGGGAATGGGGGTCTGTAATGGAGGGAGAGTGTTGCAGAGGGAACATCACCACCCACAGATGCTCAAATGCATCCCCAGCAGTGCCAGCCCAGGCTGAGGGCAGAGGCCAAGGCCCCCATCAGCAGCACTACGTACCATGGCTTTTAAAAGGAGTTTGACATTATTCAAACATAGAGTCATATTAGATGAGTTTATTCAAATGGGTCTGGAAATAGCCATGACGTATGAACACAGGCTCTGCAGAAGTAAACAGTGATTAATAGCAATGTCGGCTGGGCTGCTCTAGGGATCTTTATTACATTTTATCCAGCAGACTCATTAATGGTCTAGAAGAGATAGATGCTAACAGAACTTGAATTAAATTAATGGTGGATATTAAATTGAAAGTGATTGTAAATCTCAGGGAGGACAGAAAGGCAACCTAAGAGTAGGTGAGAAATAAAAGATAAAATTTAGCATCAATGGGTAAAGAGAAATGCCTGGGAAATGACTCACATGGAAATAATAAAGGTTTCATCCTCGTACACTGTTGGTGGGAATGCAGATTGGTGCAGCCACTGTGGAAAGCAGTATGGAGTTTCCTCAAAAAAAAAAAATTAAAAATGGAACTGACTTATGACCCAGCAATTCTACTTCTGGGAATATATCCAAAGAAAGCTAAAATACTAACTAAAAGAATATATGCACTCCTCTGTTCATTGCAGCATTATTTACAATAGCCAAGATTTGGAAGCAGCCCAAGAGCCCATCAGTAGTTGAGTGGATAAAAAAGCTGAGGTACATTTTCACAATGGAATACTGTTCAGCTGTAAAAATGAAGGAAATCTTACCTTTTGTGATAGCATGGATGGGACCTTGAGAGTATTATGCTAAATGAAATAAACCAGTCAGAGAAAGACAAGTACCACATGATTTCACTTCTATGTGGAATCTAATGAACAAAATAAACTAACAAACAAAATAGAAACAGACCTCATCGGTACAGAGAACAGGATCTCAGCTCTCAGAAGGGAAGGGGGTTTGGGCTTGGTGAAAAAGGTGAAGGGATTAAACAAAGAAAAAAACCTCATAGACATAGACAACAGTATTATGATTGATAGAGGGAAAGGGGGTGGGGGAAATAGAATAGGGTAAAGGGAGGCTAAATGGTGATGGAAGGAGACTTGACTTGGGTTGGTAAACACACAATACCATATACAGATGATGTATTTATTATAGAATTGTGTCAACCCAATAAATTAAAAAAAAAGAAATAACAAAGGTTTCAGGGAATGGTTTATTGTGAGCCAGACTTATACTAGGTGCTTTCGGTTAGTTCATTTGTTCTTTCCAATAACACAGTGGGGTAGGTTCTGTTCTAATTCTTATTTTGCAGGTAAGGAAATGGAAGCAGAAAGAGGTGAAGTGACCTGCACAGATACACAGGTGAAAAATGGTCTACAACATTTTTTTTTAATCCCTTTGAGTCTTTCTGTCTTGTATTTCTTTCCCTCTATGCTTCCAAGGCAATAGTACATTAACTAATTTGTGCTTTTAAAATGTTCCTGGTTATTTGGTTTTAGTAGAAATGCATATCTGGTGTATTAGCCTAAGGATAACATATTTAAATAAATGCTTTTTTTAAAAAAAGATATTCCTAGTGTCCGTATCATAACCAACTGCTCGGGCCTCCAGTGAGGCCGCTCTGCAGCCACCAGGGTTCCATCCTTTCTGAAGGCACACTGTGTGAGAGGGCATCTCCCTTGTTCACTGCTGCATCGCCCACTTCTAGAATAGTGCCCGAAACACAAGGGACATTCAAAACATGTTTATTAAATGTACTTCTATTGGGCTATATTGATTTCACATCAGCTTCAATTTAAATTCAGAAAGCATTAGGCAGGGAGGAAGGCTGGGACATACTTCTGCTCCATGCTACTAAAGGTTTGCGCTGTGGCACAATTGCAATTTCTAATGTGTAACCTGGGCAAGGAACATAACATGGTCTCCTTGCCCATAATGAGGCATCATGGCTGTGCCCTCTCTCCTTCCTCCACAAGGATGGGAGAATCAATTGAGAAGAAGTCTGAGGAGGCATCTGCTAACTAGTAGCACAAATGCTAGTTATTGTACAGTTAGAATCTTACACGGTTTTTATCAAATTTGATGCCTTACCACAGGCCAATGTTTGGAAAACAGTTAAACTGGTTTTAGCCATCAGATAAATTTACTATAACACTAAGTACCTGATAGGGTAGTTCATCACTTAAGAACAGATGGTGAGATTGGGGAGAAGATGGCAGCCAAAGAGTCAGATCTTTTTAACACCTCCTCTCAGGACCAGACTAGAAATAAAACTAAATTGGGGAATATTCATTCAGTTTACCATCTGAGGTTCAGCTGAGGAGGAGACATATCAAAGAAGGACAGAAAACACCTGGAGACTGGTAGGAAAGGCGAGGTCACAAGAGGGGCTGAGGGATCTCTCAGCCACGGGAGGGTTTTATACCTGCGAAGATTGAGGCCTGGAACCCAGTCTGGGCTCCACAGCCCAGAGCAGCAGAGCCAAGAACAGCGACTCACGTATCATTCAGCCTTGAAAGGCTGCAGGGCTGATGGCTGCCAGGGAGACTGGAGCTGGTCAACCAGAATCGGTCATGGATAAAGCCTCAGGTTTTTTGTTTTGTTCTTTTTCAACCCAGAGCATAGGAATTTCATTAGCAGCCACTCACCCAGGCTTTGGTGGAGAGAGGGCGGTGCAGACTCGAAGTGCCTAAGGAAAGACTGGGGTAGGAAGCATTGGGGGAAGACTTTTCCAGTCCTGCATTCAGTTGTAACCACCACCACCGCCCCCCGCCCCCCTTCCCACCAAACCAAAGGGCCATATTTCCTAAGAGGCGCTGGACCCTCCCAGAAGCCACAGCTCAGGAAAAGAAAAAGAAAACACACACACACACACACACACACACACACACACACACACACACACACACACACACACACCCTAGGTGATACAGTCTACTCCACCCACAGGAGCCCTGCCTGCTATGCTCTGCATCTTGGCCTTTGCTGAGGAGACTGCAGTAGAGGCCAAGCCTACAAGTTTGAACAATCTTAAGGAGCGTCAGTGACTTAAGCCCCCAACCCCACTATCACAGTAACCTGACTGGGGGGAAGCACCAGCTCTCCACATGGGAGAGCTGATAGAATCTACTAGTACTCAGCTGATCCCACTGAACTGCATACAAGGATCTCTCCCCAGCCGAGGGCAGAGGAATATTCTGGGACACTCTCAGAGGAGTGACTCTGGGACAGGAAAACTCACCCACCACTTTCCCTGAAATCTGAACAGCACCTCACCTTCACAGGAGACCCCGGGGTCTGTAATCCCAATTCTGCCTAAAGCTTTTACAGAAACAGACTTTCGACCAATTAAGATTGACAGCTGGCTGACAGGTGAAGGTGGGTGGAGGCAGAGCCCAGGGAACCATGGGAAGTTTGCTGACCATCCCTGGGCCCCATGCTGCTAACAAACCAGCCTTAGAGTCCTGCTTGGTCCCTCCCATGTGCAGCCAAGTCCTGCAGAGACATAAAAACTGTGGCTCACTTGAAGCTTCAAACAGGTTGCTGAAAGCCAAATGAGGACAGTTTCTGACAGTGGTTAGCACCTAAGTACCTCCTTAGAATTGACAGACAATACAGTCAGCTGCAGTCATCAGAAGAGCAGCATTCAAAGGGAGCTCCCAGGAAGTACTAAACTGCAAAGATGAACACCACTTCATTATTTTTTCCTTATTTTCTCTTTATTGTCTTTATCTTTCTGCTTTATTGATTTATTTTTTAGTCTCTATTTTTTGTTCCATATACCTAATTTTTCTCTTCCCCTTTCTAATTTTAATTTTTTTCTTCTGCTTTTTCATCTTTTTTTTTCCTTTTCCTATTTTTGGTCTATCTGCATTTTCCTTTTGAAATTTTTGTTCTTATTTTTTTTTACTAGAGGCCCGGTGCACGAAATTTGAGCACGAGGGGGGGGTGTTGTCCCTCAGCCCAGCCTGCACCCTCTCCAATCTGACATCCCTCTCACAATCCAGGACTGCTGGCTCCCAACTGCTCGCCTGCCTGCCTGCCTGATTGCCCCTAACCACTTCTGCCTGCCAGCCTGATCACCCCCTAACCACTCCCCTTCCAGCCTGATTGATGCCTAACTGCTCCCCTGCCAGCCTGATTGCCCCTAACTGCCCTGCCCTGCCGGCCTGGTCACCCCTAATTGCCCTCCCCTGCAGACCTGATCGCCCCCAACTGCCCTCCCTTGCAGGCCTGGTCCCTCCCAACTGCCCTCCCCTGGTGGCCTGATCACCCACAACTGCTCTCCCCTGCCGGCCATCTTGTGGTGGCCATCTTGTGCCCACATGGGGGCAGCCATCTTGTGTGTTAAAGTGACGGTCAATTTGCATATTACTCTTTTATTAGATAGGATACCATTTCCTTCCCCTATTCTTTATTCCTATTTTTCTCATTTCATTTCTGCCCTTTCATATTGCTTTTTCTCCCCATTTGTTTCTCCTTGTACTTTTTTCCTTCTTTTATTTTAAAATTTTTGTATTCTTCTCTCTTTCTTAATTCTCTCTTCTTTGGTGGTTGTTCTTGTTGCTGTTGTCAGGGTCTTGTGTATATTTTTGTTTTATTTCTTTTCTTTTGTGTTTTGTTGCACTGTGTTTAGTTCTGTTTTGTCAGCACTTCCACAAGAGCTCGTATGACATGGTTGGGGGTGAGCCTCACTGTCAGCCACCTGAGATGAGACTCCATCCATGAATGGGACAATGACATTTGAGAGCCAATTACAACAGGAGAGCCCACATAACTCACAGCAGGGACATTCCTAGAGCTGAGGATATCTAAGAGACTGTCACTGAGTCCCAGAAAACATTATATAAGGCCATCCTACAAAGACTGGGAGGCATGGCAGTTTGACCTAATACATTGGAAAAAAAAATACAAAGAGACAGCAAAAATGGGGAGACAAAGAAACAGCCCCCAAATGAAAGAAAAGGAAGAATCACCAGAAAAAGGAATTAAGTGAAATTGAGGCAAGCTATTTGTCAGATAAAGAATTCAAAATAATGGTTACAAGGGTGCTCAAACAACTTAGTGTGAACTACAAACAACTTAATGGAACTAAATGCAACTTAATGAAAACTATACCACCATGAAAAAAGAGGTAGAAACCATGAATAAGAATCAAAAGGAAATGGTGAATGACATAGCTGAAATAAAGCTGGACGGAAGCAACAGTAGACTAATACAAGCAGGGAACTGAATCAGTGAATTAGACGGCAAGGTAGGAAAAAACTCCCATTCAGAGCAGCAATTGGAAAAAATAATTAAAATGCAGGAGGAGAGGCTAAAGGATCTTTGGGACAACATGAAATGTAACAACATTTGCATCATAAGAAATACAGGAGAAGAATCTGAGCAAGGAATAAAGAACCTGTTTGAATAAACAATGGCAAAAAATTTTCCTAACCTGATGAAGGGAAAAGTCACTCAAGTTCAGGAAACACAGAGAGTCCCAATTAAGATGAACCCAGAAAGACCCATGCTAGACACATCATAATGAAAGTGGCAAACATTAGACAAAGAAAGAATCTTAAAGGATGCCAGATAGAGACAGAAAGTTATTTACAAGGGAGCTCACATTAGACTGTCAGCTTATTTCTCAATAGAAACACTTCAGGCCAAAAACACTTAAGGCACGAAGTATCTATATAATAAAGAGGTAATATGCAAATTGTCCATTACAGCATCACAGTAATGACCTTTCAATAGGCTGCGTGCGCAGCAGGGGGACTTGCCTGAGGCTCACTTCTCTGCCCCTGGCGCAAGGCCAGGGAAGTGAGGCTGTGTCCCCCGCCCGGTGCCGGAGTCCTCTTTTACTCCCAGATGCATGTGCCTGACAAACACTCCTGCGACACCGCACCCCATCTGAGAGCACTGCCCAGGGATGCCACCAACCCCCCTGAGGTGGGGGGGGGGGCAAGAGAGAGGGAGAGAGGCTATATTAGTCTATTAGGGCTATCATAGCAAAATACCACAGACTGGGTGACTTACAAACAGGAATTTATTTTCTCACAATTCTGGAATCTACAAGCTAAAAGTCAGGGTTGGTTTCCTCCGAAGCCTCTCTCCTTGGCTTGTAGATGGCTGTCTTCTCCTTATGTCTTCACATAGCTTATTCTCTGTGTATATCTGTTCTCATGTCCTTTTTTAATAAGCACACCAGTCATATTGGATTAGGACCCACTCTAATGACTTCATGTTAAATTAATTACCTCTTTAAAGACCTTATATCCAAATAAAGTTCACATTCTGAGGTTATGTGGGTTAGGACTTCAGCATAGAAATTTGGGGCAGAAGACACAATTCAGCCCATAACAAACATGAAAGCAGATTTATTTCTTAAAAGACTTCTCTGGCTACTGGGTGAAGAATGAATGGAAGTGACAATACTGACAGCCAGAGGCCCAGTTGAAGCTCTGGTCATAACCCATGCTTGGCTTCTGCCACACACTGTGATATGTAATACCTGTCTCAGACAAGGTTTCAACACTGTTCTGTCTCCTATTATAAATTTACTAGTGGGCCGGTGCATGAAATTTGTGCATGGGGGGGGGTGTCCCTCAGCCCAGCCTGCACCCTCTCCAGTCTGGGACCCCTTGGACATCCCTCTCGCAATCTGGGACTGCTGGCTCCTAACTGCTCATCTGCCTGCCTGCCTGATTGCCCCTAACCACTTTGCCTGCCAGCCTGCTCACCCCCAACTGTCACCCCCACCAGCCTGCTCGCTCCCAACTGCCCACCCCCCCGCCGGCCTGATTGCCCCCACCAGCCTGATCACCCACAACTGTCGTCCCATTCTGGCCTGATCACCCACAACTGCCCTCCCCTCTTGGTCCCTAACCGCCTCTACCTTGGCCCCACCACCATGGTTTTGTCCAGAAGAACGTCTGGAAGATCTCCTTGAAGGTCTCCCAGTCTAATTAGCATATTACCCTTTTATTAGTATAGATAGAGGCCTGGTTCATGGGTGGGGGCTGGCTGGTTTGCCCTGAAGGGTGTCCCAGATCAAGGTGGGGGTTCCCTTGGGGAGCGGAGTGGCCTGGGCTAGGGGCTTGTGGTAGTTTGCAGGCCAGACATGCCCCCATTGGGGTGGGGGTCCCCACTGGGGACAGTGCCAGCCTGGGTGAGGGGCTGGGGCAATTTGCAGGCCAGCCATGCCTCCATGGGGTGAGGGTTCCTGCTGGGGATGTGTGGCCAACCTGGATAAGGGGCTGATGGCTGTTTGCAGGCTGGCCACACCCCCAGCAGGGACCCTCACCCCATGGGGGCGTGGCCAGCCTGGGTAAGGGGCTGAGGGCCGTTTTCAGGCTGGCCATGCCCCCTTCAGGGTGGAGGTCCCCGCTGGGGTGCCTGGCCAGCCTGGGTGAGGGGCTGATGGCTGCTTGCAGGCTGACCATGCCCCCCAGCAGGGACCCTCACTCCATGGGGGTGTAGCCAGCCTGGGTAAGGGGCTGAGGGCCATTTTCAGGCTGGCCATACCCCCCAGTGGGGACCCTCCTTCAGCATCCAAGCTTCCTCCATCGCTGGGAGTGATCCAAGCCTCCCACTCGCTCTGGCCTGCTCTGTGGAAGCCACCCACAGGCCCCTCCTTTGGCGGCCGGCCCAGGCAGGTGGGGAGCTTGGCTTCCTCCATCGCCGGGGACGACCAAAGCCTCCCGCCTGCTCCATCTGGTTCCATGGCCGCCTCCATCTTTGTCCCGTTTATTTGCATATTCCCTCCTGATTGGCTGTGGGCATCACGGAGTGATGATCAATTACTATATTTCTCTCTTATTAGTATAGATTGCATTTTCATGAAGAACATTCTAATGCTATGAATATCTAAACACTGCTTTATAATCTATACTTTTTAAAATAGTCAAATGAAACACTACAAAATTTTGCATTGGAGCTGTACTTCCAAGTTAGAGTTTAAAACAAACACTCAAAGAAATAAAAATCTCCCAGTCAGCTAAAGGCAAAAGAGAATGAAAACACCAGATAAGTAAAATAATTTTATATATTGCATTTTTATGAAATTCTGCTTGAAATAAAACTAAATGAACAGATACTAGTTGTCTTTTAAAATATACTTTTCTGACTTGTCAGTGTTTCAGATAATGAGAGCTGAAAGAAAAGGATTATTTAGCTATTGAAATTTTATTTTATTTTTCTAGTGTGTGATAATATAAGAAAATCTGAATCAGAACAAATCAGAATCATCTTTCAATTCTAATAATTATATTCATCATAAGAAAATGCTCTGTAAAGTTTTAAAATGCAGTAGTATTGAAGAAGCACATCCAGGAAATAAGTTGTGCCTAGAATAGAGGCAATGATGGATATCAGAACCATTAGTCAGTCACCAGTGTGGATTTGTACCCACTATGCACAATAGCAGATCTCAACTATGGTTAATGGGAATCACCTAGGAAACTTGATCATAAATGCAAAGCTGGGGTTTAGTCATCCCAGATCACGTCCAAATATGTGAACAAAAGGCCGAAGAATCAATAACTCTTAGCACTAGAAATGACTGCAGTTGAGTCTTGAGCCCAACAGTTTAAAGACTGTAGTCAAAGCAAAATGTATGTTGTACTATGTACACAGAGATAAGGGAAATCTATTTATTCCATGTGTCTGCCCTGGGGATTTATTGGGTGGGGAAGCCTAAATGAAAATATGAAATCATGAGGAAACACCATAGCGTAGGATTTCTCCACTTCTTGAGACCATTGCTGTCATTTAGCCTAAACCTTTCATTTTGCGATGAGCAACTAATACAGAGAAGGCTGACTAGCCCTGGTCACAGGCTTAGGGGGCATGCTGGTATTTGAATCTGGGTCTCTGGTTCAGCATTTCATTGACTCCTACCCTTTCATTGCCTCAAATATGTTCAGAGAGATACATAGCACATGGCCCTGGCAAAGAGGTGTGGCTAGCTTTTTACTTAATGTACTTGGTTTGGTTTTGTAATAGGACACATAAGTATTGCTCTTGTGCAAGTTTTAAATCATAAGATGCTGCAAGCACTCTGCAAAGCATGGCCATGGGAAAAATCTCACCATCTATGCTGGTTGTTGACTAGAACATTGACTAGAAAAGACACAAGGTCACCTGGGCAGTAAATGAGGCCTTTTGAGCTTCACTGATTCCTGGAATTCTGAAGTAGTCTCCTGGAATTAATTTTTAACTTTTCTAGGTATGTTTCTTGAAATAAAGTTTGATCTTGCTGGAGAAAAAAATGAAGGCATTAAAGATTATTTTGTCTTAAAAGTTTGAAAGGAAATTAATATAATCAAGAATATAAAGTGTCTTATATAAGTTAGAAATAGGGAAAAACTGATTATTCTACACCATGAAGAATTTAGGCTCTAAGAAGGGAACAGCTGCCAAGAGCAAAGTGTTACCATCAACTTGTCCATTGAATTTTGAAAAGAAATGGACTCTCACCCCTCTTGCAGTTTTCTGGCTTTTCTCTTTAAAGGTCATTGCTTCAAGCACCCTCTATATTCTGAAGTCCTCCAAATTCTGATGCTCAACCCCCACCACATTGAGGAGGCAACAGTGATCCTCTTCTTGCCTGCTGGTTCTTGGCATAGAGAATCTAAAGTGCCCTGGTGGCAGATAAAGCTGAAAGTTCAAGGGGACTCTTCCTGTGTCCACCATTAGGTGTCTTCACCATTAGGTGTATCCCCCATTTAAGATTCAGAACTTAACCTACAGAGATCAGAGATGGAGGGATGAAAAACAAAACCCTCCCACGTGGTGCTAAGTGGGGGCCAATCCTGCTCCCACTTATTGGTTTCTGAACTTATGTATTTTTCCTACTGTGCTCATATCACTGTACACTGGTCACTGAACTTATATTGTGTCCTGCAGCATGTTCTCCAACCCTCAAGGGTAATTTATCTCATCAGCTGTACTTCTCAGATAATTCTGTCCTCTCGTTAGGCCAGCAGCTTCCAGGTGATGTGTATATAAAAGACCAGTGGGTCCTCTGATCATGTGCCTGCTGTCATATGTCCTGTGCTGTAAAGTGGGGCTCTCAATGTTACATGAAATGCAGTGTTACGTGGAATGTGAGACTATGAATCAAACACTCTGGAGCAAGCATGTCAAACTCGCAGCCTGCGGGCTGCATGCGGCCCACAATGAATATTTTTGTGGCCCAGCCAATATAACGGTATGCAAGAAACATTTTAATAAAGATTTCTTAACTTAAGTTTTACAATATTCTGTTACACATAATTATTAATAACGAAATATAACGTTCACTAATGACTGATTACTACAATTATGTTGCATTCATTTCCCTTATGCACCTTACATGCAGGCACACCATTTCTCTCCACTAATACTAGCAGCAAATATTTTAGCAGCCGATTGCGACGTCATTAGTCTTGTACTGACTTGTTTGGTGTGCACAGTAGGAAATACTTTGCTTTCAGAGAACAAGAAAATAGGTTTATTTGCGTTACACTTGTTAATTTGTGCAGTTATTCTGTGTCTGGTAAGTTAATATGTTCAAGAAAAAATATTAATTTTTATTAAAATGTTCTATTATTTTATGTTAACATTTATTTCAGCCCTTTGTATTCAGCATGTCTCTATCGAAATAAACCTACGTTTCTATGAAAATTGAAGCTTTTGTTTTTTGTGGCCCACATAAACTTAAACCTTGTTTATTTGACCTGTGTTAGCCTTTGAGTTTGACATGCTTGCTCTGGAGCCTTCAGATAGTAGTGGTAGCTGAGGGCCTGTGATGTGAGCAAGAAGGCAAACTCATATCAGGATGTTGTCAACTCTATCAAGAGGATTCACGCTCCTTTCAGGGTGGAAGGGGTCCAATATAGTCATTTTCCCACCTAGTGGTTGGTTGGTCTTCTTGAGAGAATGTGCCCAGTGTTGGTTTGTTTTGTTGACAGGGTTTCATTCAGCAATAGCTTGGTGAAAGGAAACCAGGCTGTTGGACCCACGCATGGCCTCCATCCCTGCCCATGGTGACTCCATTCATGTGACCATTAGGTCAGCACAATCAATGCTTAAATATTTTTAAATCTCTTCAGTTTAAATTTCAAAAATGATAAAAATTTATAAATATAACACAATCAAAATCTAGCGGGGTCTTCCATAATTTTTAAGAATCTAAAGGTGTCTTGAGACCAAAATGTTTGTAAAGCACTGTGTCTCTGATGGGTCAAAACCACTGGGTTATGTGCCTGCCCCTACCCATGGGCTGGGGATCAGGCATTAAAACTTTGTGGACTGTGAGTGGGGGACAAGTGACTGGAAATATAGGAGCGATAGTCAACAAAATGGGGAATGAACACTGTGCCCCAAACCAACCAAACAAACCACAAACCCAAACAATGGGTGTCTATATTGAGGATCTTGGTTTTGTTTTTTAACCTTCAAGGCATAGTATCATGTAAAGCAAATACAGTTTGTTCAATGACTAAATGAACAAATAAATAAAAGAATGAATGAATGAGTGAATGAATGATGGAATGAATGATAAAGAGCTGGAAAATGATGCAGATAATCTTTTGAGGTCCTTCTAACCCTACAATGTTATACATCTCCTGTGGAATTACACTCTGAAGTTTGTATTTGTGTGTGTGTGTGTGGGGGGCATTAAGCAGTTAGAAGGATGGTGACAATGACTTGGGAGGTGGCACTTTAGATGCCACCACAGTCAAAGAGGGGTGGTGTCACTGAGAAGATCGACCTGGGGCTAACACTAACATAGAACATAAAATGGACTGGAAGATGGGCAGTGGCAGCAGCAGCTTGTTCACTGTCCACCTCCACCCTTTCCCCATCAAGGAATGAACATAATCAGTCAGAAAGCTAAAAGACTGGTAGGAAGAAGCTGAGCAACCTGAAGCAACTCTGAAGAGGAGGTGCAGGTAAAAAACAGGGCTGTATATGATACTTAAAAATGACATCACACCCTGCCCTGTGACCACTGGGGCAGTCATTCTAAGCTAGACCCCCCCACACACACACATGAATAAAATTAGCTATTACAGATGCTAGTCAGTGTCTTATAAAAGCAATTAAAAGTTTGGATAGACAAGTGGTATGGTCTGAATACATGTATCCCCCTAAATTTATATGTTGAAATCCTAACCCCCAGATCCTAATAGGAGGTGGGGCCTTGGTGGGTGATTAGGTCATGAGGGTGGATTACTCTTGAATGGAATTGGTGCCCTTAAAACAGAGACTCCACAGAGTTCCCTCGACCCTTCCACTATGTAAGGACACCGTGACTAGCTCTGGTCCGGCTATGAACCAGAAAGAGAGCCCTCACTAGAACGTGATCAAGGTGGTGTCCTGATCTTGGACTTCCCCACCTCCAGAACTGTGAGAAATAAATTTCTGCTGTTTATAAGCTTTGAAAAATGACATGGTAAGTCCATGGGACAGTGAGCTACAGTTATGCATTTAGGAATTGCCTTTTGGAAGTGATTAGATATGTTGTCTGTGTATCTGCATATAAGAGATACATATTTAGGGATGAATTTACAGGGACTCAGAAAAGAGTGCAATTAATAGAGCCCTTTAAGACATGGGTGGATTCAAAATAGTTATGGTGTATGTTTGTGTGTGTGTGTGTGTGTGTGTGTGTGTGTGTGTGTGTTGGGGGGAGAGTGATAGAAATACTTTTAATAAGTAATTGCACTATGGGTGCTCAGGGCTGTGAGACAACTGGTGTCAGAGCCAGGCCAAGAAAGTTTAGATGAATCTGCTGATTACATCTCAGTTCAAAGCCATAGCTGCCTGCCTCACTGGTGCTGCTGTTGACACCTGAGCAAGTCAACACCACATGGAAATAGATTTCCTCTCCTTCTGTGAGAGAAGGCCTAAAATAAAAATGTGTGAAATTGGCTATTGCTTGCAAATTTACTGAAATCCAGCAAAGTGTTTTAAAATTCTAGTAAGGACTTTGTCACCCACTAGAGATAGGTGCCTCTGACAGAGATGGCTCACATCACAGAACCCAGGAGGAGAAGGTGGAGGTCTCATGGACTGGGCTCTTAGGGAACATGATGTCTGCAGCTGTGTGGCCTCACAATCTGGAGAGGACTGGAGCTTAATATTGAAATGAGCAGTGAGATGAAAATAAGATTTCTCACCTTGATCTGTCCTCAAAGAGGAAGTGTTTACCACTTAAGATAAGGGGGAAATATATACAAATGTTCAGGTTCATAAAGTGAAAGTCACCTGGGAGACCAGTACCTCATTAGAAAATAACTGCCTGGAGGACAAGTTCTTTGAACTGGAATTTAGACTTTAAATCTAGGAATACCCTATATTCTCAAATTACCTGTCACCCCCCCCTAAAAAAATAAGACCTTTTCTTATCTTTTCTTTAAGATGATGGGTAGACACTTTATACATATATATATGTATGTATGTATATATATATATATATATATATATATATATATATATATATATATATACAGAAAAGTATCTACCCATCATCTTATCTACACTAATATATAGCTACACTAATAAAAGAGAAACATACAAATTAACCATCACTCCGCTATGCCAAGCCACGCCCACCAGCCAATCAGGAGCGAGTATGCAAATTAACCCAACCAAGATGGCAGCCAGCCATAGAGCTGGAGCAAGCAGGAGGCTTGGGTTGCCCTGGCAATGGAGGAAGCCAAGCTTCCTGCCCACCCTGGCTGGCCCTGGCCTCCGCTCAAGGCTACAAAGTTTCAATTATAGAAGATAAATAAATCCCAGATACGTGTTTCCAGCTGGCCCTGGCCTCTGCTCAAGGAGGTGCTGAAAAAAAAAAAAAAAGAAAAAGACAAAAAGGAAGGGCTGGGACCTTGGGTCGCTGGGGGGTGATCAGGCCAGGATGGGACAGCAGGGGCTGTTGGGGGTAAGCAGACAAGCAGGGGGGCCAGTTGGGGGTGAGCAGGCCGTCAGTGGGGGTCAGTTGGAGGTGATCAGTTGGAGGTGATCAGTTGGAGGTGCCCCTGCGTTGAGCATCTGCTCCCTGGTGGTCAGTGCACGTCATACTACTGGTCATTCCACCAGCCATTCCACCGTTCGGTCGATTTGCATATTAGGCTTTTATTATATAGGATTTTTTATATTCTTTATTGTTGAAAGTATTATATATGTCTCCTTTTTCCCCCATTGACCTCTCCCCTCCTGTTCCTGCCTCCCAGCACAGGCCCTCACTCCCCTATTGTCTGTGTCCATTGGTTATGCTTATATGCATGCATACAAGTCCTTTGGTTGATCTATTACATCCCCATACCACCCACCCCTGCCGCCATCCCTCTGAAGTTTGACGGTCTATTAGATGCATCTATGTCTCTGGATTTGTTTTTGTTCATCAGTTTATGTTGTTCATTATATTCCACAAGTGAGTGAGATCATGTGATACTTATCTTTCGCCAACTAACTTACTTCGCTTAGCATAATGCCCTCCATGTCCATCCATGCTGTTGCAAATGGTAAGAGTTCTTTCTTTTTCAGAGCAGCATAATATTCCATTGTGTAGATGTACCACAGTTTTTTAATCCACTCATCTGCTGATAGGCACTTAGGCATTTCCAAATCTTAGCTATTGTAATTTGTGCTTCCATGAACATAGGGGAGCATATTCTTTCTGATTGGTATTTATGATTTCTTGGGAAATATATCTAGAAGTAGGATTACTGAGTCAAATGGGAGTTCCATTTTTTAATTTTTGAGGAAACTCCATACTGTTTTCCACAGTGGCTGCACCAGTCTGCATTCCCAACAGCAGTGTATGAAGGTACCTTTTTCTCCACATCCTCACCAGCCCTTGTCCTTTGTTGATTAGTTGATGATAACCATTCTGAAAGGTGTGAGATGGTACCTCATGGTTGTTTTGATATGCATCTCTCAGATGATTAGTGACTTTGAGCATTTTTTCATATGCCTATTGACCTTCTGTATGTCCATTTATGAAAAGTATCTATTTAGGTTCTTTGCCCATTTTTTTTATTGGATTGTTTATTTTCCTTTTGTTAAGTTGTATGAGTCCCCTATAAATTTTGGACATTAACCCCTTATCGGATGTAACATTGGCAAATATGTTCTCCCATGCAGTGGCTCTCTTGTTCTTTTGTTGATGGTTTCTTTTGCTGTGCAGAAGCTTTTTATTTTGATGTAATCCCATTTGTTTATTTTATCCTTAGTTTCCATTGTCCTAGATGTATCAGTAAACATATTGTTACAAGATATGTCTGATATTTTGCTGCCTATGAATTCTTTTAAGATTTTTATGGTTTCCTATCTCACGTTTAAGTCTTTTATTCATTTTGAGTTTATTTTTGTCTATGGTGTAAATTGGTGGTCTAGTTTCATTTTTTTGCATCTATCTGTTCAATTTTCCCAACACGGTTTATTGAAGAGACTGTCTTGACTCCTTTGTATGCTCTTGCCTCCTTTGTCAAATATTAATTGAGCATCATGGCTTGGGTTGATTTCTGGGTTCTTTGTCTGTTCCATTGGCCTATATATCTGTTCTTATGCCAGTACCAGGCAGTTTTGAGAATAGTGGTTTTGTAATATAACTTGAAATCTGATATTGTGATCCGTCCAACTTTGTTCTTCTTTCTCAGGATTGGTGCAGCTATTTGGGGTCTTTTTTCATTCCATACTAGAGGCCCAGTGCACGAAATTCATGCACTGATGTGTGTGTGTAGGAGGTGTCCCTGAGCTCGGCCTGCACCCTCTTGCAGTCCAGGAGCCCTCGGGTATTGTCCAACTGCTGGCTAGAATGTCCAACTTTCGTGGAGGTGGGAGAGGCTCCCGGCACTGCTGCTGCACTCGCCAACCTTGAACCCAGCTTCTGGCTGAGCAGCGCTCCCCCTGTGGGAGCATACTGACCACCAGGAGGCAGCTCCTGCATTGAGCGTCTGCCCCTGGTGGTCAGTGTGCATCATAGTGACTGGTCGTTCTGCCATTTAGTTGACTTGCATATTAACCTTTTATTATATAGGATACATTTTTGGAGAGTTTGTTTTAGGTCCATGAAATACACCATTGGCATTTTAATGGGAATTGCATTGAATCTATAGATTTCTCTGGGTAGTATGGATAGTGTAATGATGTTGATTCTACCAATCCATGAACACGGTATATTCTTTGACTTTTTTATATATTCCTCTATCTCTTTTTTCAATGTCCTGTAGTTTTGCAAGTACAGTTAAGTTTATTCCCAAGTATCTTAATTTTTTTGTTGCATTGGTAAATGGGATTTTGATTTTAGTTTCTCTTTCTGAGAATTAATTATTGGTGCATAAAAATGCCATAGATTTCTGGGTGTTAATTTTATATCCTGCTATGTTGCTGAATTAATTTATTAAATCTAGTAGTTTTTTTGGTGGAGTCTTTAGGGCTTACTATGTACAATACCATGTCTTCTGCAAATAATGCCAGTTTTACTTCTTTTCCAATTTGGATGCCTTTTATTTCGTCTTCTTGTCTGATTGCTATGGCTAGCACACCCAATACTATGGCAAACAGGAGTGATAAAAGTGGACATCCCTGTCTTTTTCCTGTTCTTAGGGGAAATAGTTTTAGTTTTTGCCCATTGAGTGTGATGTTGGGTGTATATTTTCATATAAGGCTTAATGATGTTGAGATATGATCCCTCTATTCCCACTTTGTTGAGAACTTTTATAAAAACAGGGTGTTGGATTTTGTCACATGCTTTTTCTGCATCAATTGATATGATCATATGATTTTTGCCTTTCAATTGGTTTATGTGCTGTATCACGTTTATTGACTGGTGGATATTGTACCAGATTTGTATTCCTGGAATAAATCCCACTTGGTAATGGTGTATGATTTTTTTAATGTATTGCTAGATGCGATTTGCGAATATTTTGTTGAGGATTTTAGCATCTATGTTCATTGGCGATATTGGCCTGTAATTCTCTTTTTTTGTCATGTCTTTATCTGGTTTTAGGATTAGGGTAATGCTGGCTTCATAGAAAGAGCTTGGAATTTTTTTTGAACAGTCTGAGGAGGATTGGTGTTAGTTTTTCTTTTAATGTGTGTAAAAACTCCTATGTGAGGCATTAAGGACCACAGCTTTTGTTTGCTGGAAATTTTTTGATTACAGCTTCAATTTCATCAGTAGTTATTGGCCTATTCAGGTTTTGTGATTCTCCTTGATTGAGTATATGTCCATGTTGTCTAGGTTGTCCAGTTTGTTGGGATAGAGTTCTTCATAGTATTTTTTTTAACAATCCTTTGTATTTCTGGGGTTCAGTTGTTACTTCACCTCTTTCATTTCTGATTTTATTCATTTGGATCCTCTCTCTTTGTTTCTTGGTGAGCCTGGCTAGAGGTTTATCAATCTTGTTTATCCTTTCAAGAACCAGGTCTTGGTTCTATTGAACTTTTGTATTTTTTTCTCTCTATGTCATTTACTAGTATTTTCACTCTAATCTTTATTATTTCCTTCCTTCTACTTACTCTGGGCTTTTCTTGTTGCTCTATTTCTAATTATTTAAGGGTTAGATAACTTATTATCAGTTTTTCTTGTTTTTTTGAGGTAGGCCTGTAGTGCTATGAACTTCCCTCTTAGGATTGCTTTCACTCTTTCCCATAGATTTTGGATTGTTGTGTGTTTATTTTCATGTATTTCCAGGAAGTTTTTAAAAAAAATTTATTTCTTGATCTCATTGATAACCCATTCATTGTTTAATAACATGCTATGTAGCTTCCATGTGTCTGATTATTTTTTATTGTTTTTATTATAGTGGATTTCTAATTTTATGCCATTGTGCTATTGATATGATTTCAATTTTCTTGTACTTGTAGAGACTTAGCCTATGTCCTAATATGTGGTCTATCTTTGAAAATGTGCCATGTGCACTTGAGAAGAATGTATATTTCATAGCTTTGGGGTGAAATATTTTGAGGATGTCTAATAGTTCCCTCTGATCTAATGAGTCACTTAGGATTGTTGTTTCCTTGTTGATTTTTTGTCTAGAGGATTTATCCAGTGGTGTTAATGTGGTATTATAGTATCCTACTATGATTGTATTGCTGTCAATCTCTCCCATGATATCTTCCAGAGTTTTTTGGGTTTTTAAAAAAATGTATTTGAGTGCTCCGGTATTCAGTTTATATATGTTTACCAGAGTTATATCCTTTAGTTGAATCAACCCTTTAGTATTATGAAGCGGCCTTTCTTATCTTTTGTTATGGCCTTCACTTTGAGGTGAATTTGTAAGATCTAACTATTGTTATTGCAGCTTTTATTTAATCATTTCCACTTGCCTGAAAAAAAATTTCCCATCCCTTCACTTTCAGTCTGTGTGAATCCTTTGTTATGAGGTGGGTCTCTTGTACACAGCATACATACGGGTCATTTTTTTTTTATCCATTCAGCTACCCTATGTCTTTATTGGAGCATTAAATCCATTTACATTTAAGGTTATTATTGATAGGTACTTTTTGTTGTCATTTTTATTCTTTATGCCCGTGTTCTTTCTTCCCTTTCTATTTCTTCTTTTTACAGCAGTCCCTTTAGCATTTTTTACATTGCTCACTTGGTGGTAATAAACTCCTTTAGCCTTTTTTTTTTTGTGTCTGCGAAGCTCCTGGTTTCACCTTCAATTTAGAATGATAGCCTTATTGGATAGAGTATTCTTGGATCCATTCCCTTGCTTTTCATCACTTTGTATAATTTAGTCATTCCCTTCTGGCCTGATGTGTTTCTGTTGAGAAATAATTTGATAGTCTAATGGTGATCCCTTGTAGGTAATTTTCTGTCTCTCTCTGGCAGCCTTTAAGATCCTTAGTTTGTCCTTGACATTTGTCAATTTAATTATGATGTATCTTGGTGTCTGTTTTTTTGGGTTCATCTTCTTTAGGACTCCCTGTGCTTCTTGGACTTGTGTGACTTTTTTTTCCTCCCAAAGTCAGGGAAATTTTCTGTTATTATTTCTTCAAACAGATTTTCTATTTCTTGCTCAGATTCCTCTCCTTCTGGTATCCCTATTATGCTGATATTGTTTCATTTTGTGTTGTCACAGAGCTCCCTTTGATTCTCCTCCTGCTTATTAATTTTGTTTTTCCATTTGGTGCTCTGTGTGGGTGTTTTACTACCTTGTCTTCTAACTTGCTGATTCAGTCCTCAGCTTCTTCTAGTCTACTGTTGAAACCTTCCATTGTGTTCTTTATTGTAGATATATCATTATTCATTTACTCTTGATTCTTACACATGTTGGTGGATTTCTCATCTAGACATTTGAGCATCCTTATAACCATTTACTCTGAATTCTTTCTCTGACAAATTGCTTGCCTCCATTTCATGTAGTTCCTTTTCTGGTGATTCCTTCTTTTCTTTCATTTGGAGGCTGTTTATTTGTCTCCCAATTGTTGCTGTTCCTTTGTAATTGTTTCTATGTATTATATCAAACAGCTATGCCACCAGATTTTTTTAATTGGTCTTATGTAATAGATGTTTTGTGGGTCCCAGTGGTGCAATCTTTCAGTTCTTCTGGGTTGGGAGTTCTAGGTTGAGATATTTGGGTGTTCCTGATGTAGTTTAGTCTTGCATGTTATTGCCCCCTTCATGGATGGAGTTTCCTCACAGTGTGTCTGATTATTAGGCTTGCTCCATACCATATTGTGCCAACTGTTGTGGAGGTACTGACCAAGCAGCACAAAATACAACATGACAAGGCTCAACCCAGAAGGAATAGAACACAAATGTACACAAGACACCTATAACACCAATAAAGTGAAAAACAGAGAAAAGAGAATTATGAAGGAGAAAAGAGAACAAGAATTATAGCAAGAAAAAATAAAAAAGACTGGAGACTGATAAGGGGAGGAACCAAGATGGTGGCATAGGTAAACACCTGAACTTGCTGCCTCGTACAACCACATCAAAACTACAACTAAAAGACAGAACAGATATAGGCTAGAACATGGGAAGGCTGGCTGAGTGGAAGTTATACAACTAGAAGGAAAGAAAAGTGCACTGAGACTCAGAGGAGGTGCTGAGGTGTGGAAGTGTGGAGGTAAAGAGGCACGTATGAAATGGGCTGGCAACTGGGTATGTTGTCTTCTTCAATTGGGAGGGAGATACAAGCTCCCAACTGCTCTGAACTCCAGTTTCGGGTGAGACTCTGGGGACCCAGACTCATACGGGGAGAAACTGGTCTGTCTGGCATCAGGCCAGAACATGAGGGTGGCTTTCTCTCAGAAGTGCTCATAGCGATCATTGTTCCTGCACATGCGACAGGACACAGAGACCCGGGGACCTCTTCGGGGCAGCCATTGCTGTTTGCTCTGCCATGGTGATTCCCTGAGATCCTACTCCACCCAATTTATAACCCTACCCAAACTATTTGCAGAGGCTTTTGCAATGGCCTGGCCTATTGCAATCTAAAACCTAACAAGCTGCATCTGGGTCAGAGAGCCCCAGAGCCTCCAAAAGAAGGCCCAAGGCTGGACAGCAGCTTGCATTGCTTCACAGCTGGGCCTCATCAGGGCACCTCCAAACCCCAAACAAAGAGGAGGAATCTGAAGATCTCTCTGTAGCTCCTGCTGGGTGGTCTCAGGCAGTGGCTGACTTTGCACCTTCTTGGAGATCCAAGAGCCAGTGTACCCAATGGTCAGAGTGAGACCATCCAGATAACAACTCTTCACATCCATAAGAGACACACTCAGGAGGCAGACTCAGTGAGCACCAAAGCCCCACTGAAGCAAGTCCTGCCCCATAAGGGTGTCTCCAGCACAGAAGTTCTCCCATTGTAGACACAACTGGTCCTCACAGCCAATTGGCCTGGAGGTCAATTCCTCCCAGTGATGCAAACAGCAATCAAGGCTTAAATACAAGACTGTGTACACAGCCCACAAAGGGGTCCACCAAAACTGTCCACCTCAAGTAATTAGGGAGACTGAGCCACTGGGCCCTATAGGACACCTAGCACACAAAGCCACTCTATCAACACAGGGAAACAGCCAAAATGTGGAGACAAAGAAACAGGTCACAAATGAAAGAAATGGAGAAAGCAAATGACTGGATATAGAGTTAAAAACCACGGTTATAAGATTTTTCAAGAATTTTCTAGAAAAGGCCGATAAATTTAGTGAGACCCTCCAGGATATGAAAAAGGACCAACTAGAAATTAAGCATACACTGACTGAAATAAAAAATATTATACAGAGATCCAACAGCAGACTAGAGGTTCCCAAGAATCAAGTCAAAGATTTGAAATACAAAGAAGCAAAAAACACCCAACTGGGAAAACAAAAAGAAAAAGAATCCAAAAATATGAAGATAGTGTAAGGAGCCTCTGGGACAACTTCAAATGTACCAACATCCGAATTATGGGGGTGCCAGAAGAAGAGAGAGAGCAGGATACTGAAAACCTGTTTGAAGAAATAATGACAGAAAACTTCCCCTACCTGGTGAGAGAAATAGTTTTACAAGTCTAGGAAGTGCAGAGAACCCCAAACAAAAGGAATCCAAAGAGGACCACACCAAGACACATCATAATTAAAATGCCAAGGGCAAAAGACAAAGAGAGAATATTAAAAGCAGCAAGAGAAAAACAGTTAGTTACCTACAAGGGGGTACCCATACGACTGTCAGCTGATTTCTCAACAGAAACTATGCAGGCTAGAAGGGAGTAGCAAGAAATATTCAAAGTGATGAATAGCAAGAACCTACAACCAAGATTACTCTACCCAGCAAAGCTATCATTCAGAATTGAAGGTCAGATAAAGAGCTTTACAGATAAGAAAAAGCTAAAGGAGTTCATCACCACCAAACCCGTGTTATATGAAATGCTGAAGGGTATTCTTTAAGAAGATGAAGAAGAAAAAGGTAAAGATAAACATGAACAACAATGCGACAACAAATAAATATCTATCAACAAGTGAATCTAAAAATCAAGTGAATAAAAAAATCTGATGAACAGAATAAATTGCTGAATATAATAGAATCAGAGGCATAGAAAGGGAGTGGACTGACAATTCTCAGGGGGAAGGGGGTGTGGGGGGTGCAGGAAGAGACTGGACAAAAATCATACACCTATGGACGAGGACAGTGGGGGGTTAAGGGCAGGAGGTGAGGTGGGAACTGAGTGGAGGGGAGCTATGGGGGGAAAAAGAGGAACAACTGTAGTAATCTGAACAATAAAGATTTATTTTAACAATGTGAGATATATGTTAATTAAATGCTTTACATTTATTTATTATTATTATTATTTTTTTATTTTTTATTCTTTAAAAGATTTTATTGATTTTTTACAGAGAGGAAGAGAGAGGGATAGAGAGTTAGAAACATCGATGAGAGAGAAACATCGATCAGCTGCCTCTTGCACACCCCCTACTGGGGATGTGCCCACAACCAAGGTACATGCCCTTGACTGGAATCAGTTCAAACCTAGGACCCTTGAGTCTGCAGGCCGACCCTCTATCCACTGAGCCAAACCGGTTTCGGCTAAATGCTTTACATTAAAAAAAAAAAAGGAAAAAAAAAGACTATGGGGAGAAAACACAGCAAAACAAATAAATAAAATAAATGGCATAATCAAAAACACCCAGAAATAAAAGGGGAGGGTAGAATATCTAGATGCAGAGCTTACATAGAGACAATAAGGTTCAGAGATTGGATGAATAGGGGAAGGATATAAAAAATATTTTTTTGAAAAGGATTATAGAGGAGAGAGCAGATAGACCTAAATTGAGAAAGTGAAACAAGTTAAAAAATTAGGAGAATAAAAGAGCAAGAGAAGAGGGGGAAAAAAGGAAAAAAATTGAGTAGTTTATAGAAAGGAAAGAGAAACGGTAATGCAGTAGGTTCAGGGAAGAGGAAATTAGATATATGAATAAACCAACAGTGACTAGAATAATAACACATCGATAAAGCAGATAAAGAAATTACTTTTTTTGGAGAAACCAAGATGGTGGCATAGGTAAACACATAAACTGCTGTCTTGCACAACAATTTCAAAACTACAACTAAAAGACAAAACGTCTCTCACCCAGAACCACGGGAAAGCTGGCTGAATGGAAGTTCTACAACTAGAAGGAAAGAGAAAAGAGCATTGAGATGTGCCCAATCACTGAAAAGCTGAGGTACGGAGGCGCGAGAATCGGGCTGGCGGCAGGCTTCTGGGTGCGCTGCTTTTTTCAACCCGAAGGGAGATAAGCTCCTGATTACTCTGAACTCCAGTTTCTGGGGAGACACTGGGGACCCAAAATCCTACGGGGAGAAGTTGTACTGTATGCCATCGGGTCAGAAAGTGAGGGTGACTTTCTTGCAGAGGTGCACCCAGCAACCATTGTTTACTGCACTGGGGCGCGGGACACGGGGACTTGGAAATACGGAAATGCAGAGATGGCTGGCTGGCAGCCATCACTGTTTGCCATGCCCTAGCCTAGTGACTCCCTGAGACTCCGCCCCGCACAATCTACAAACCCACCCAAGCTCTGTGCAGGAGCTTTTGCATATAAATGGCCTGCCTTATCTTAGCTTCACCTAACAAACTACAGCTCTGGTCAGACAGCTCCAAAACCTCCAAACCCCAAGCAAAGAGGAGAAAACTGTAGTTCTCACTGTAGCTCCTGCTGGGTGGCCTCAGACAGTAGCTGACCTGCACCCCATTGGAGATCCAGAAGCTAGTGTATCTAGTGGTCAGTGTGAGACGACACCAGATTTCAACTACTCACATCCATAAGTGACACATTCAAGAGGCAGACTCAGTGAGAACCAAAGCCCCACTGAAACAATTCCAGCACAGCAGTTATTCCATTATATACACAGCGGGTCCTCACAGCCAATTGGCCTGGAGGTCAATTCCTCCCAGGGACACCAACAAAAAACAAGACTTAACTACAACAAGGCTGTACACACAGCCACAAAGGGGTGCACCAAGAGTGTCCACCTCAGGTAACTGGGAAGCCAACCCATTGGGCAATATAGGACACCTACCACACAAAGCCACTCTACCAACTCAGGGAAGCAGCGAAAAGGCAGAGACAAAGAAACAGATCACAAACGATAGAAATGGAGGAAAACAAATGACTGGATATAGAGTTCAAAACCACGGTTATAAGGTTTTTCAAGAATTTCCTAGAAACGGCTGATAAATTTAACGAGATCCTTGAGGGTATGAAAAAGGACCAACTAGAAATTAAACATACACTGACTGAAATAAAAAATATTATACAGAGAACCAACAGCAGACTAGAGGAATGCAAGAATCAAGTCAAAGATTTGAAATACAAAGAAGCGAGAAGAGAAGAAAAATGGCGGCGGAATAGACAAACGGGTCCCGAGCCTTGTCCCAGAGCAGAAAGAAAGAACTTCTGAGGGTTGCATGGGGAGTATTTGTTGGTGAGTTAAGAGGCAGCTAAACTCCAGGAGAAGGTGGGGGACTGCTGGACGGGGTTCCCCTGACCAGTCAGCCCCCACTGCTGCTGGGTCCCCTCCCAGAGCTACGGGCTCAGACATGGAGACAGCACCATCTTGAAGGGGAAAGTTGATCTTATTGGAAGCCTGAAAATCTACAACTGCGGCAACTATGAAACAGCTGCAAGCCCCAGAACACCGGTCCCCAATTGACGCAAACACACGGATTCAGAGGAGCTCTATAATCCACCACGGAAAGGTCAGATTTCGCCTGGGTAAGGTGACGTCTCTGGTCCCGGCAGGAGAGAGAAACGTGCACACTGCGGGAGTTGGAGGACCGGGGGAAGTCTGTGCCTAGTAAAATCCGTGGCTGTTGGGGCTGGTGTGATCCGTGAAAGGGGGTCCTCAGAGCTGCTAACAGAAGGGATCTCTAAAAAGCAACCCATTTTGATCTGACGCAAAAGGACAGCCAAAAAACTTTAAAAGTGTGCCGGCTGCTTAGACCCAAGGGGGAAAGGGGGACTGCACAGATTGCATGCAGCCCCGTTGTTCGCACACTTGGGCTTGTTCCTCTTCAAATCCTTGCTTCTGATTACGAATCCCAATACATAGGATCACCCAGTTGGGGACACCCTGGGAGATTGCAGGGGAAAGTTGTTTTTCTAGAACCTGGGGATCGGAGTGGGGAGTGGAGTGATCATCGAAGACCCAGCTCTGGGGCAGCCCACTCCCACAAACCGGTATTGAGTGCCACATGGAAAGCAGAATCTAAATACAGGCTAGAGAGGACATATGAATCCAGAAGTCAATCCAGAAACACTGCCACCCAGGGGCTGAATCACAAATTAACTCTAGTGTAATAAAAAAGAAAGGAATACAAGAAATTAAGACACCGCCTGCTTAAAAACCAGGACTGGTTTACAACACTGAGGAGCAGTGGAACACAGAGAACTGCAATACTGTCCTGACTGAAACAGGCGTGCCAAACAGAACAACAGAGGAAGTGAATGACCTTCACTACTGCACATTATATTTTTTTATTTTTTATTTATTTTTAATTTTTATTTTTTCATCTTTTACTTAATAAACTAATTTTTTTCCTCACTTGATTTTACCTTTTTAATTATTACATTTTTATTTTCAATCAGTATTATTACTACTACTATTTTACCTTTTTTTAAAAGTGTCATTTTATTTTCTCTTTATTTTACTTTGGGATTAGTGTTCTACATTGTATTTTCATCTTTCCTTTAGCATTGTTTTACTCTATCTCAACTCTACCTTTATGCCATCACTCTCTTCCTAACTTTTCCCCTTTTGTTGTCCTGTTTCTCTTACCCTTTTTCTGCTTTAGATTTTCCCTATTCTTTCTGTTTATACCCTGTTAAAATTTCACCCTACATATATATCTAATTTCCAATCCCCTGCTCCAAGTCCATACACACCTCTCTCTTCTATATCTCAACTATCAAAAAAATGGTTTTTCTCTCTGTCCTTTTGTTGTTGTTTGCTTGAATGTTGATTATATCAATTTTTTATACTTTTTTTGTGAGATTGTCTTGCTTATTCTTTTTTTGTTTGTTTGCTTTGTTTTTGTTTGTTTTTTGCTTGTTTTCCCTCGCTTCACTTGATATTAGTTGTTGTTTGTAGTTTGTATTAATCTCCAGGTACTTGTTGCTGGCATTTGCTGGGATTAGTGGCTGTTCTATTGGAATTTTCTCCCCATATGTATAGTTTGTTCCCCTTTTCTTTCTTAGTCTCTTTCTTCTCTCTCTGATGTTTTTCCCCCTTTTCCCAATTTCATTCTGGCACTACTTTTTTTTTTCACTTTCCTCTTCTTCTTTTTCTCCTATCCCCTAATTTGCCTTTCTCTGGTGGTCAAATTTATTTGGGGTAATTAATATTGTGAGTACATTTCTGTTCAGTGCCGTGTGTGTTGTACCTGGTTGTATTGTATTTTGTGCCTTTAAATAAAAGTAGGAGAGAGAGAACTACATAACCAGAAACCCGGAGAAGAGAGACCATGGGGACACAAAGAAACAGCCCACATATGAAAGAAAAGCAGGCATCACCGGAAAAGGAAGTAAACAAAATGGAGGCAAGCAATATGTCAGAGAAAGAATTCAGAGAAATGGTCACAAGGTGGCTGAAAAGAATGGAAGACAAATTCGACAATATGAGTAAGAACCAAGAGGAAATGAAGAAGAACCAAGAAGAAGTGAAAAATGACATCGCTGCTGTAAAGAACTCAATAGAAAGCATCAAGAGTAGACTAAAAGAAGCAGAGGACCGCATCAGTGAGCTAGAAGACAAGGTGGGAAAAAATTCCCAAGTAGAGCAGCTTCTAGAAAAAAATAATTAAAAAGCAGGAGGAGAGCCTAAGGAAACTTTGGGACAACACGAAACAAAACAATATCCGCATAATAAGAGTTCCAGAAGATATGCCAAAAGAAATTCTTCACTGACACTGCCCCTAGGGCAATGGAAGCTAAAGAGAAAATTAACAAATGGGACTACATCAAAATAAAAAGCTTTTTCACAGCAAAAGAAACCATCAACAAAACAACAAGAAGGCCCACTGCATGGGAGAACATATTTGCAAATGGCATCACTGATAAAGGTTTAATCTCCAACATCTACAGGCAGCTTATACAACTTAATAAAAGGAAGATAAATGATCCAATAAAAAAATGGGCAACAGACCTAAATAGAATCTTTTCAAAAGAAGACAGAAGGAAGGCCAAGAGACACATGAAAACATGCTCAACGTCACTAATTATCCGAGAGATGCAAATCAAAACAACAATGCGGTACCATCTCACACCTGTCAGAATGGCTATCATCAACAAATCAACAAACGACAAGTGTTGGCGAGGATGCGGAGAAAAAGGAACCCTCGTGCACTGCTGGTGGGATTGCAGACTGGTGCAGCCACTGTGGAGAACAGTATGGAGTTTCCTCAAAAAACTGAAAATGGAACTCCCATTTGACCCAGTAATCCCACTCCTGGGAATATATCCGAAGAAACTAGAAACACCAATTAGAAAGGATATATGCACCCCTATGTTCATAGCAGCACAATTCACCATAGCTAAGATTTGGAAACAGCCTAGGTGCCCGTCAGCAGATGACTGGATCAGAAAACTGTGGTACATCTACACAATGGAATACTATGCTGCCATAAAAAAGAAGGAATTCTCATCATTTGCAGCAACCTGGGAGGAATTGGAGAACATTATGTTAAGTGAAATAAGTCAGTCAATGAAAGAAAAATACCACATGATCTCACTCATTTATGGATAATAAAGAACATTATAAACTTGAACAAAAAGATAGATACAGAGACAGTAAAGCATCAAACAGACTGTCAAATTACAAGGGGAAGGTTAGGGAGAGGTGGGGGAGATAAGAGATCAATCAAAGGACTTGTATGCATGCATATAAGCATAACCAATGGATGCAAAACTCTGGGGGGTGGGGGCATATATGGGAATGGGGTGTGGGGAGGGCAATGGTAAGATATGTACACATATAATACCTTAATAATTAAAAAAAAGAGTTCCAGAAGGAGAGGAAACTGTGCATGGAATAGAAAACCTATTTGAAGAAATAATGACAGAAAACTTACCTGATATAGGGAAGAGAAAACCCACACAAATCCAAGAAGCTCACAGAGTCCCAAGCAAAATGAACCCCAAAAGACCAAGGCCAAGGCACATTATAATTAAATTGGCAAACACCAACAACAAAGTAAGAATCTTATAAGTGGCCAGAGAGATAGAAAGTTACCTACAAAGGAACCCCCATCAGATTAGCGATTGATTTCTCAACAGAAACTCATCAGGCCAGAATGGAATGGAATGAAATATACAAAGTCATGCAAAGGAAGGGTCTGAATCCAAGAATATTGTACCCAGCAAGGCTATCAATCAAAATTGAAGGTGTAATCAGGAGCTTCACAGACAAAAAAGAACTAAGGAAATTTATTACCACCAAACCAGCAATGCAAGAAATGCTAAAGGGTCTGCTGTAAAAAAAGAAAAAAAAGAAATAGGAAGCGAAGAAGGAACACAGGGGTAAAGAATAAAAATGGCGACAAAAAGTACCTATTAATAATAACTTTAAATGTAAATGGATTAAATGCACCAATCAAAAGACATAAGGAAATAGATTGGATAAGGAAAGAAGACCCATACATCTGCTATCTACAAGAAACCCACCTCAGAAAAAAAGACGCACACAGACTGAGGGTGAAAGGATAGAAAAAGGTTTTTCAGGTGAATGGAAATGAAAAAAAAAGCTGGGGTAGCAATACTTATATCTGAAAAATTAGATCTCAAAGTGAAGGACATAACAGGAGATAAGGAAGGCCACTTCACAATACTAAAGGGAGCAATCCAACAAGAAGAAATAACTCTGGTAAACATATAAGCACCGAATACAGGAGCACCCAAATATATAAAAAAAAACCTCCTGGAGGATATCAAGGGAGAGATTGACAGCAATACAATTATAGTAGGAGACTTTAATACTCCACTATCACCATAGGACAAATCCTCTAAACAAGACATCAGCAAAGAAACATCAATCCTAAATGACTCACTAGACCAGATGGAATTAATTGACATCTTCAGAACATTTCACCCCAAAGCCACAGAATATACATTCTTCTCAAGTGCACATGGGTCATTTTCAAAGATAAACGATATGTTGGGTAATGGGCAAAGTCTCTTCAAATTCAAGAAGATAGAAATCATATCAAGCATCTTCTCAGATCACAGTGGCATAAAACTGGAAATCAACTACAATAAAAACAATCCCAAAAACTCAAACACATGGAGACTAAACAGCATGCTATTAAACAATGACTGGGTTACCATAGAGATCAAGGAAGAAATAAAAAACATCCTGGCAACAAATGACAATGAAAACACAACAATCCAAAATCTATGGGACACAGCTAAAGCAGTCTTGAGAGGGAAGTTCATAGCTCTACAAGCCTACTGCAAAAAACAAGAAACAATGGTAATACGTTACCTAACCCTACAACTCAAAGAGTTAGAAAGAGAGCAACAAGAAAAGCCCAGTGTAAGCAGAAGGGAGGAAATAATAAAGATCAGAGCAGAAATGAATGACATAGAGACCAAAGAAACAATACAAAAGATCAACAAAACCAAGAGGTGGTTCTTTGAAAGGATAAACAAGGTTGATGACCCTCTAGCCAGGCTCACCAAGAAGCAAAGAGAGAGGACCCAAATAAAATCAGAAAGGAAAGAGGTGAAATAACAACAGACCCCACCGAAATACAAAGGATTGTAAAAAAAATACTACGAATAACTCTATTCCAACAAACTGGACAACCTGGAGGAAATGGACATATTCCTAGAAAAACATAATCTTCCAAAACTCAGTGAGGAAGAATCTAAACATCTCAATAGGCCAATAACTATGGAAGAAATTGAAGCAGTCATCAAAAAGCTTCCGGCAAACAAAAGCCTGGGGCCAGACTGCTTCTCAGGGGAGTTTTACCAAACATTCAAGGAAGAACTAAAATCTATCCTCCTCAGACTATTCCAAAAAATTCAAGAGGAAGCAACACTTCCAAGCTCCTTCTATGAAGCCAGCATCACCCTAATACCAAAAAGAGATAAAGACAACACAATGAAAGAGAATTATAGGCCAATATCCCTCATGAACCTAGATGCCAAAATCCTCAACAAAATTCTAGCAAACCGGATCCAGCAGTACATCAGAAAGATCATACACCATGACCAAGTAGGATTTTTCCCAGGAATGCAAGAATGGTACAATATCCGCAAATCAATCAACGTGATACATCACATAAACAAATTGAGAGATAAAAATCACATAGTCATATCAATTGATGCAGAAAAAGCATTTGACAAAATCCAACACCCTTTCTTGATAAAAACTCTCAACAAAGTGGGAATAGAAGGATCATACCTCAACATAATAAAAGCTATATATGATAAAACCACAGCTAACATCATACTCAATGGGCAAAAACTAAAACCATTTTCCCTAAGAACAGAAACAAGACAGGGATGCCCACTCTCACCACTCCTGTTCAACATAGTACCAGAAGTATTAGCCATTGCAATTAGACAAGAAGAAGAAATAAAAGGCTTCCAAATTGGAAAAGAAGAAGTAAAGCTGTCCTTATTTGCAGATGACATGATATTGTACATAAAAAACCCAAAAGACTCCATCCAAAAACTAACAAGAATTAATAAATGAATTTGGCAATGTAGCAGGATACAAAATTAATGCCAAGAAATCTATGGCATTTCTATACACCAATAGTGAACTTACAGAAAGAGAGACTAGAAAAGCAATCCCATTTACCATCACACCAAAAAAATTAAGATACCTAGGAATAAACTTAACTAAGGAGGTAAAAGACCTATACGCAGAAAACTATAGGACACTGATAAAAGAGATAGAGGAGGACGTAAACAGATGGAAGAACATACCATGTTCATTGATTGGTAGAATCAACATCATTAAAATGTCCATACTACCCAAAGCAATCTATAAATTCAATGCACTTCCCATTAAAATACCAACGGCATATTTCACAGACCTAGAACGAACTCCAAAAATTCATCTGTAATAAAAGAAGACCCTGAATAGCCACAGCAATCCTGAGAAAGAAGAATAAAGTAGGAGGGATCTCAATAGCAGATTTCAAGCTGTATTACAAAGCCACTGTTCTCAAAACAGCCTGGTAATTGCACAAGAACAGACATATAGACCAATGGAATAGAATAGAGAACCCAGATATCAACCCAAACCACTATGCTCAATTAATATTCGACAATGGAGGCATGAACATACAATGGAGTCAAGACAGTCTCTTCAATAAATGGTGTTGCGAAAATTGGACAGATACATGCAAAAAAAATGAAACTAGATCACCAACTTACACCATACACAAAAATAAAGTAAAAATGTATACAGAACTTAAACATAAGATGGGAAACCATAAAAATACTAGAGGAATCCACAGGCAGCAAAATCTCAGACATATGCTGAAAGAACTTCTTCATTGATACTGCTAATAGGGCAATGGAAGCTAAACAGAAAATAAACAAATGGGACTACATCAAAATAAAAATCTTTTTCACAGCAAAAGAAACCATCAACAAAACAACAAGAAAGCCCACTGTATGGGAGAACATATTTGTAAATGTTATCACTGATAAAGGTTTAATCTCCAACATCTACAGGGAACTTATACAACTTAATGAAAGGAAGATAAATGATCCAATAAAAAATGGGCAACGGACCGAAATAGAATCTTTTCGAAAGAAGACAGAAGGAAGGCCAAGAGACACATGGAAACATGCTCAAAGTCACTTATTATCTGTGAGATGCAAATCAAAACTACAATGCGGTACCATCTCACACCTGTCAGAATGGCTATCATCAACAAATCAACAAATGACAAGTGTTGGCGAGGATGCGGAGAAAAAGGACCCCTCGTGCACTGCTGGTGGGAATGCAGACTGGTGCAGCCACTGTGATGAGCAGTATGGAGTTTCCTCAAAAAACTAAAAATTGAACTCCCATTTGTCCCCGTAATCCCATTCCTGGGAATATATCCTAAGAAACTAGAAATACCAATCAGAAAGGATATATGCACCCCTATGTTCATAGCAGCACAATTTACAATAGTTAAGATTTGGAAACAGCCTAGGTGCCCGTCAGCAGATGACCGGATCAGAAAACTATGGTACATCTACACAATGGAATACTGTGCTGCCATAAAAAAGAAGGAATTCTTACCATTTGCAGCAACCTGGATGGACCTGGAGAGCATTATGCTAAGCGAAATAAGGCAGTCAATGAAAGAAAAATACCACATGATCTCACTCATTTGTGGATAATAAATAACTTTATAAACTGATGAACAAAAAGATAGATACAGAGGCAGTAAAGCATCAAACAGACTGTAAAATTACAGTGGGAAGGTTAAGGAGAGGTGGGGGAGATAAAAGATCAACCGAAGGACTTGTATGCATGCATATAAGCATAACCGATGGATGCAAAACACTAGGGAATGAGGGCATGTATGGGATTGGGGTGGGTGGGCAATGGTAAGATATGTACACATATAATACCTTAATAAAAAAATGGAAGAAAAATAAAAAAGTAATACAAAGAAGCAAAAAACATTCAACCGGGAAAGCAAAAAGAAAAAAGAATCCAAAAATTTGAAGATAGTGTAAGAAGCCTCTGGGACAACTTGAAGTGAACCAACATCAGAATTATGGGGGTGCCAGAAGAAGAGAGCAAGATACTGAAAACCTATTTGAAGAAATAATGACTGAAACTTCCCCCACCTGGTGAAAGAAATAGACTTAGAAGTCCAGGAAGCCCACAGAACCCCAAACAAAAGGAATCCAAAGAGGACCACACCAAAACACATCATAATTAAAATGCCAAGGGCAAAAGACAAAGAGAGAATATTAAAAGCAGCAAGAGAAAAACAGTTAATTACCTACAAGGGAGCACCCATACGATTGTCAGCTGATTTCTCAACAGAAACTATGCAAGCCAGAAGGAAGTGGCAAGAAATATTCAAAGTGATGAATAGCAAAAACCTACAACCAAGATTACTCTACCCAGCAAAGTTATCATTCAGAATTGAAGGTCAGATAAAGAGCTTCACAGGTAAGAAAAAGCTAAAGGAGTTCATCACCACCAAACCAGTATTATATGAAATGCTGAAGGGTATTCTTTAAGAAGAGGAAGAAGAAAAAAGTAAAGATAAAAATTATGAACAACAAATACATATCTATCAACAAGTGAATCTAAAAATCAAGTGAATTAAAAATCTGAGGAACAGAATAAACTGGTGAATATAATAGAATTAGGGGCATAGAATTGGAGTGGATTGATAATTCTCAGGGGGAATGGGGTGTGGGGGGTACGGGAAGAGACTGGACAAAAATCATACACCTATGGATGAGGACAGTGTGTGGGGGGAAGTAAGGGCAGAGGGTGGGGTTGGTACTGGTTGGAGCGGAGATATGGGGGGAAAAGGAGAAACAATTGTAATAATCTGAACAATAAAGATTTATTAAATTAAAAAAAAGAAATTCCCTTTTTAAAGAGGGAAAAGGAAAGGAAATAGAAAAACTAAAATAGGGAATGGAGAAGAAAAATGAGAGGATAGAAATAGAAATGAGGAAGAAAAGGTACAAAAAAAGTAAAAAATAAAAATAAGATTAAAATTTAAAAAATAAACAAATTCAAAATAATAAAAATTAAAAGATTAAATAGTGAAGTGTTGTTCACTTTAGCCAAGTTTTAATGCCCCATGGGAGCTGGTTTAGTACCCCACTCTTCTGTTCTGTCTGCTAATTCTGGGTTTCCTGTTAAGTACTTAGTTTCTGGCCACTATCAGGCACTGTCCTCTGCCTTTTAGCAGCCTGATTGAAGCTCCAAGGGATCTACAGGTTCTCTCCTTGTGTCTGTTTCCACAAGCCTTGGCTACAAGCAGGTGCGGCCAATCTGCTTTCTTTGTCTTTCTACCAGCTGTCAGTCTTGATCACTCAAGCTTCTGTTTCTGACCGGGTTTAGGTGGAGTTGGTGCTATTTTGCTTTCAAGGAGTAAGGTGGGTGTTTTTTTCCTGACCCAGAGCTACTCCTCTGTGAGTGGCCCAAAATATTATTCTGGCCTTGGTTGATCAGAGATCCTTGCATGGAGGCCAATGGGTTGGCTGGGAACCTGGAGTTTTTACCAGTCTGGTTCCCAGCAGGGTGGACTGGCCCCTCTTCCAATCTAGTCACTGAGGGATCTTTGGGCCTATTCAGTCCTGTAAACTTGGCCTCTGCCTTTGTTTCCTCTGTAAAGCTCAAAATGCAGGCAGGGTGTGGCAAGCTGTATTACCTGCCTTGAGGCTACTGGAAGGGGCTATCTCTTCTGGGGAGGAATGGCCACTTAGGTTTGGAAGCTTAACCCTTTGCACTCGCTTGCTTTTTTCTCGATTCCTTTATTCTAATGCTAACCGTGTCGAGTCACACTCGACATCCGAGTGCAAAAGGTTAAGAATGACCCAATGCAAAAGTCCTGGCCATATCTCCTTGCCCTGCTTCCCGCCCCAGGCTCTTCTCAACACCTCAAGTCTGTACGTCTCTCCCTGCTCCAAAGAATCAGGGGAGTGTTTGCAATTGAAAACCCAGAAATTGACCCAAACCACTATGCTCAATTAATATTTGACAAAAGAGGCAAGAGCATACAATGGAGTCAAGACAGTCTCTTCAATAAATGGTGTTGGGAAAATTGGACAGATACTTGCAAAAAAATGAAACTAGACCACCAACTTACACCATACACAAAAATAAACTCAAAATGGATAAATGACTTAAAGGTCAGACAGGAAACCATAAAAATCTTAGAGGAATCCATAGGCAGCAAAATCTCAGACATATGCCGAAGCAATATCTTCACCAATACAGCTCCTAGGGCAATGGAAACTAAAGAGAAAATAAACAAATGGGACTACATCAAAACAAAAAGCTTCTGCGCAGCAAAAGAAACCATCAATAAAAGAACAAGAGAGCCCACTGCATGGGAGAACATATTTGCCAATGTTATCTCCAATATGGGTTTAATCTCCCACATTTACAGGGAACTCATACAACTTAACAAAAGTAAGATAAACAAACCAATCAAAAAATAGGCAAATGACCTAAATAGACACTTTTCAAAAAAGGACATACAGAAGGCCAAGAGACATATAAAAACATACTCAAAATCACTAATCATCTGAGAGATGCAAATCAAAACAACAATGAGGTACCGTCTCAAACCTGTCAGAACGGCTGTCATTAACAAATCAACAAATGACAAGTGCTGGTGAGGATTCAGAGAAAAAGGAACCCTTGTACATTGCTGGTGGGAATGCAGACTGGTGCAGCCACTGTGGAGAACAGTATGGAGTTTCTTCAAATGCTAAAATTGTCCCAGTGATCCCACTTCTAGGAATATATCCCAAGAAAACAGAAACACCAATCAGAAAGGATATATGCACCCCTATGTTCATAGCAGCACAATTCACCATAGCTAAGATTTGGAAATGCCTAAGTGCCCATCAGCAGATGAGTGGATTAGAAAACTGTGGTACATCTACACAATGGAATTTTATGCTGCTCTAAAAAAGAAAGAACTCTTACCATTTGCAACAGCATGGATGGAACTGGAGAGCATTATGCTAAGCAAAATAAGTCAGTTAGAGAAAGATAAATATCACATGATCTCACTCGTTTGTGGAATATAATAAACAACATAAACTGATGAATAAAAATAGATCCAGAGATAGAGAAGCATTGATCAGACCGTCAAACCTCAGAGGGAAGGCATGGGAGGGTGGGGGAGAGGGGGATAGATCAACCAAAGGACTTGTATGCATGCATATAAGCATAACCATGGACACAGACACCAGGGGGGTGAGGGCAAGAGCTGGGGTTGGGGGTAAGGGGGGGGATAAGGACACATATGTAACACTTTAATCAATAAAGAAAAAAATAAAGAAAAGTCCTATGCTCTGGGTTT